>NC_086109.1:58825352-59140887 GCF_963921235.1 Mobula hypostoma
GTTCAAAGTAAATTTATTAAGAAAATATATATATGTGGGCATTCACAGTAAATACAAAAAAACACAATAGAATCAATGAGAACACGTACGCGCGCGCGCGCGCACACACACACACACACACACACACACACACACACACACACACACACACACGATGGACAAACAACCAATATGCAAAAGGCAAAATGTGCAAATACAAAAAGTAAATAACTCTGACTTCTCATCTTTTTTTCTCCAGTCTTTGAAGAATCTTGGCCCGAAACATCAACTGTACTCTTTTCCATATATGCTGCCTAGCCTGCTGAGTTCCTCCAGCATTTTGTGTGTGTTACTTGGATTTCCAGCATTTGCAGATTTTCTCTTGTTTGTTCCTGAACCTGGTGGTGTGGGTCCTGAGGCTCCTGTACCACCTTCTGATGGCAACTGTGAGAAGAGAGTATCACCTGGATGATAGGAGCCCTTGATGATGGATGCTGTTTCCCTGCAACAGCGCTCCTTGTAGATGTGCTCAGTGGTGGGAAGAGTTTTACTGGTGATGAAATAGGCTGTATCCACTACTTTTTGCAGGCTTTTCCATACAAGAGCATTGGTGTTTCCATGTCAGGCCATTACACAACCAGTCAGTATACTCTCCACCACGCATCTATAGAAGTCTGTCAAAGTTATAGGTGACATGCCAAATCTTTGCAAAATTCAAAGAATGTACAGCTGCTGCCATGCCTTCTTTGTAATGCTGCTTACATGCTCAACCCAGGACAGATCCTTTGAAATAATAATGCCGATGAACTTAAAGTTGCTGACCCTTTCCATCTCTGATCAGAATTGTCCGTAGGTCTAGGCCTAGAATCCTTCTCTTTCATCTCACACCTCCTCTTCAAAATCGCCACACTGGACCGTCTTTAGAATGAAAAGTTCCCTCCAATTTTCTATTCCACTGATAGTTTGCGCTCCCATAAGCCAGTCAGCGCATGCAAGGGGAAGTTGGGGGAGGTAATTCAGGAGGGAGAGGCTGACATCACAGCCCAAGTTGGGCGAGTCCATTCAATGCTCGGAAAATGCGCTTCATGCTCCTCAACAGCCTACCATCCCCCTGTGTGTGTAATACAGTGCCCACCAATTATCAACCTACTGTCCTCCCCTCCATGGAATACAGTGCTCATCATCAGCCTACATTCCTCCCCCCTGTGCAATAGAGCACTCACCAATTTTAAATGGCCTCCCCTATCTCACATCAAAACTGAGAGTGGACTCAACTAAATTAACACATGGTCCTACTGTGCACTGCCATACTGGACAGAGAGACCTCTAATGAGATTGTCAACAGGGCTGCTCATTCACTGTCCTCCACTTTGAGCGCTAGCATCGTGCACCGGGCGAAGTTCAAAAAAATTACGTTTATTTTTTTCATCACGATCTCTCGCAGAACCCCTAGCAACCTCTCATGGAATCCCAGTTGAGAAACCCTGCTTTATACTATTGTAGCAAGATATTTGATCACTTGTACACAAATATTCTCACAATAATATTCATTTTCAATCTAAAATATCACTATTTTGACTCCACTACCAAGGAATAACTTTTTCTTGGTGTTTGAGAATATACAGTAAAATGATTAAAACTTACACTACTCTCCAACTTGACTTGAGATACATTATTTTGGGGACTGATTTGCCAGGGGTTCCTCATAAAGAATCCAAGTGCACTACAGTACCTATCATGGACAGATAAGTATTTCTTAAATGTGCACTGTGTCAGCCGGACTGGACCATCATAGATCTGGAATCCACGGATGGGAAATGTTCTGGAAAGCATAAAAACTTCAAATTCAATACTTCCTGCAGTTTTTGGATTAGGAAGTGAAACCCTTTCTGGAATATAGATGCAACATGCCTTAAACTGTTATTATTTATTTCCTACCTGTTTCTTGGCAGTGTTCTGTACTCTCCATGTGCACCCTTTCCCCAGTATCTGTTTTGTCCTCCATTGTAACCCACATTAATGCTTTCACCAACAAAGACTGATCTTGTCACTTCCAGGCTTGATCCTTCATCAGTTGGAAATGTTCCATCACTGTGAAAGCAAAACCAGAATGATCATCAAAAATGTCTCCTATTATCAGTTTTCATCAAAAATAATGCGTGCCTCCATTGTTGTTAATTGATCCTTAAAGGTTTAATTCATGCCACTCAGCATCCACAAAATCAACAAAATAGGGTTAGAGACCATAGCTCCTTCCATCTGCAATTTACACTCAAAACCAACAAGTATCCCGAGGCTTTAAGTTCTTCCATTCTGAACATCATCATGTTTCCTGGGAAATTAAACACCTTGAGCTGTGGAACAGGAAAACAAACACTACTATGGTTTATGCTCTGTATCCACTAAAATTCTGTCACCACAAAAAGAAACCTTTAGCAAAATTATACTTCATGGCCATTTTACTAGGTACACCTTATTGTTAATGCAAATATATAATCAGCCAATCACGTGGCAGCAACTTAATGCATAAAGGCATGCAGGCATGGTCAAGAGGTTCAGTTGTTGGTCAGACCAAAACATCAGAATGGGGAAGAAATGTGAACTAAGTGACTTTGTGGAATGACTATTGGTGCCAGATGGGTGGTTTATAATCTCAGAAACAGCTGATCTCCTGGATTTTCATACACAACAGTCTCTAGAGTTTACACAGAATGGTGTGAAAAACAAAAAATATCCAGTGAATGGTAGTTCTGTGGGCCAAAAATTGCTTGTTAATGAGAGAGGTCAGAGGAGAATGGCCAGACTGTTTCAAGCTGACAGGAAGGTGACAGTAACTCAAATACCAATTCTTTACAACAGTATTGCACAGAAGAGCATCTCTGAAGTATAACACATCGAACCTTGAAGTGGATGGTCTACATCAGCAGAAGGTCATGAACATACACTCAGTCACTACTTTATGAGATACCTCCTAATAATTCAGCTTGGCATTCATTGGGATAGGAATCTGGTTTCTTAGCTACTAATCTTCCATCAAAAGTCAATAGTCATGAAATAGCAAAACGTGACTTTCAAACTGTTAGAATTAATTTGAATTGTATTCAAATTATCTAATTTCCAATTTAATACACAAAATAAAAGCAAACACCCAAAATGCTTTTTACTAACAAGCCTTTAACCGTACAGCCCATCCACTCCTCTTGAACTGCCACCCACCAAGTAATGACATTACATGGTATTCTGCATTCTAGACAAAGCCAACTCCAGTAACACAGAGTTATTTTATGTTTTCATTTGTTCTACATTTTATGCCCTTCAAAGAATAATTCCATCGGGATTAAGGTTTCTTCATGTTCCTATTCTGTCTACCATTATAACAAATGTAAAGTACTGTATACAATTCTTGCCAGATTTGAATAAATTCTAACAAATATATAAAATACGTAAACTTTCTAACTTTACACTGCAATTGCCAGCATTTTCAATTGGAAATTACTAATCACATTTACAATGACTTCTCAGAGCAACTACAACACTTTTCATCACTGTGAGCAAGTGCATATATGTACATTTTTTATTGTAAACAGGGATGAATTTTAAGATTTCATAATGGGACTTAATGATCCTTAAGAATTCAATTCACTTAATCCCTGGCCTTTAAATCAACTTCCAAGACTATCTAAAAGCATCTGTGGATAAAGAACTAATTAACATTCCAGGTCAATAACCTTTCATCAGAACTGTAAGTAGCATAATTTTGACTCTGTCAGCATGGGAAATTGATAAGCAATGTTTCTGCAAGTTAAGGTTTAGATTTTAAACTAAAAAAGTTAGGTCTTGTATGCTAATCATTGAGGAAGACATTCTTAACATTGGAAAATCAAAATTACCTTGCTAGAGTCAGACCTATCCCATTGTCAGAGAACCTACAAAAGCAAAAAAGAACATGTTCACATTCAAGAATTTCAAGCATTTGACATTTTATCACAAAATCACAGCATCAATTCATTTGTGAAATACGTATGTACATAATGATCAGTGTATTGCTTTGTACTGCCATAGCAATTAGTTTTACATTATACCTTTAGTACCATACATGCAGTAATCAACAGTGGAGCCTCTACCTCAGAGGCTGATATCCACTGTCTCCAGTAATTCATTCAGTACTTCTATATATCATCATAAAATGTGGGCAAGGAACTCAACAGTTCAGGCAGCATCCATGGAGGGAAATGGACAGTTGACATTTTGAAGATTTGACAGATTACCTTTATTTATCACATGTACATTGAACCATACAGTGAAATGCGTTGTTTGCATCAATGAATAACATTATGGGAAATATGGGAGGCAGGGTTTAAGGGTCGGCGCAACATTGTGGGCTGAAGGGCCTGTACTGAGCTGTACTATTCTATGTTCTAACATTGTTCAAAGAATGAGCTGGGGGTGGGGGACAGCCTTCAAGTGTCACCATGCTTCCAACGCTAGTATAGTATGACTACAACTCACCCATCCCTAACCCTAACCGAAGCACTCAGAGGAAACCCACGCACTGACGGGGAGTATGTATAAGCTCCTTACAAGCAGTGATAGGTATTGAACCTTTATCAGTGATCGTTGGTGCTATAAAGCATTGCACCATCTGCTATGCTGCTGTGCTGCCCCACTTTTGGGTCAAGATTCTTCATTTGAACTGGGGTTGAGTTCCTCCTGCACTCGGTGGTGTTTCAGATTCCAGCATCTGCAAACTCCTGTGTCTTTCAGTCTTCCATGTATCAAAGATGTTTCCTATTATAAAAACATTTTCCAGCATTTGATAGCACTCACCCAGAGTTGCGGAATATAATGTCTCCCCCTCTAGCCCATGCTCCATGGTCATTGTTTTTAAAGGCTATAAGACCATCAATAACAGCAGGAACACGTGGCTGCCTTGGGTCAGCATTCTGATGTGGGCGAAACCTACGTCAAAGATGCAAAACATAAGTGTTTGTTCCGGCACGGTCCTGTGAGAAATTGAGACTTGGAAACAGAAGGTAAGCACTTATGCCCAAGGAATTAATTCACATCAGAAGCCAGGACTCGGCAGGAACAGAAGGCTAAATACCATAGTTTTCATTACTAATGAATTATTAATTCTTCATTATCATTTGAGCATAAGAAAAATACTTAGGGCCACAAATAAAGTATCCAAGAATAAATATTTTCATGTTATAAAATTTCAAATTCATTAAGCAAACATTTAAAATTAGTGCATTTTATCCCAAACACACACACAGCAGAGTATACATTTCAAGAAATATGGAGACTGCAATTATTAAACAGGATAGTTGAAAGGGACATAAGTTCTCTTTGCTGCGTACAGAACTATTATAAAAGTATCCAGTGGAAATAGAAGCATCCAGAATTGTGAGAAATTATACAATATCTTAAACAATTGCAGTTGGGAAAATGCTTGAAGCTATCATTGAAGAAAAATAGCAAGTCATCGGGAAAGAAATGGATGCAGCATTTCGGGTTGAAACCTCCATGGTAAATATAGTTGAAACGTTTTCATTTAAGACACTGTCCATGTCCCTTTGCTCCACACATAGACAACCACTCTGATCCTGAAGGGGAACTATTCTTTTCCTAGTTACCATTTTGCTCTTCCAACTTGTTATATCTTTAAGCCTTGCAGAGTTCTGACACAACTTCGAATCACAAATGATCTTCAAACTTCTTGTAAAGCTGTCAATTTGTAAGTTCCATTATCAATCACAAAGCTTAGAATTTGATAAGTAGGGGGGAATCAAATCAAGCAAAGGTCATTCTGAGTATTTGGTGCTGACTGTGTGAATTTACACACTCTGATCATGACCATCTGACCAAAGTAATTTTTCCAGGATGCTCATGTTTCCTCCTACATCCTAAAGACACGCTGATGGTTAATCAACTACTGTGAATTACACTAAGTTTAGTGGATGGTGTTGATGGGTATCAGAGGGAACAAAGGTAATAGAAAAATAAGTTTTGCATGTAGGATTAAGTATTGTTCTAAGAACTAGGATAGACATGATATGCCAAATGACCTCCATCCATACTTCAAAACTATGAAAAATATGCAGTCTTTATATGAAACATTGACTGCTTCTCTGCTTCCATAGATGCTACCTGACCCACAGAGTTCTGCCAGCAGCTTGTTATAACAAAATATTAATTCTGCTATACCTGGCAAAGTCTATGGCAAGAATTTCCCGGGGATCATTGTCACTGCACTTGGTAGTCTTCACTCCATTGTCAATGAAGAGACCAGCCTGGGGAAGCGAAGAGCAGAAATCAATCAGTGGGTATATTGCAGTATGGCTCTCATTGATAAAACACATATTAGCAATACCTGGAATAATTAAGAATGGGTATTTCAAGAATGATGCTACATGGCAAACATCAGTTGGGATTGACTGGTTCACAGGAAATAGACCATAATACTATAAGACACAGGAGTAGAATGACGTCATTCAGCCCATTGAGTCTGCTCTGCCATTCTATCATGGCTGATCATGGATCCTACTCAACCTCATACACCTGCCTTCTCACCATATGAATCGAGACCCTGACTGATTAGGAAACAATGAACTTCCGCTTTAAATATACCCATGGACTTGGCCTCCATCACAGTCTGTAGTAGAGCATTCCACAGATTCACTATTCTCTGGATAAAAAAATTCCTCCTTACCTCTGTTCTAAAAAGTAGCACCTCAATTTTGAGAGGGCACAAAATGAGTCTTAACCTGATCAGCAAGATGTAATAAGCAAGGTGCAAAGCAATTGGTGTAGGGCCACAATGTTTTACAATTTATATAAATGACTTGGATAAAAGCACCAAGAGTTAAATTTATTGACAGCACAAAAGTGTTGTGCAGCAGATATAAAACACGTTACAAAATTGGGAAAAATATGAAATTGACCATTTGGCAAGAAAAATGGTAGTAAAGCTGATTTTCCTCAGACAATCTGAAGGCTACCAAACAATGAGCTGCAGAGTGTTCACATAAACACTCAGTCTACTGACAAAGTAGTCTATCCTTCTCTACAGGCTTTTGATACTGTAAGATGGCTCCAGGAAACAATGCAACCAAGGATGACATCCTTCAGACGGTTCATGAAACTACATCTTTCACTTCCTTTACTTCTTTTGCTTTCAAATATGATTCAGCTACTATTGAGCCTATGATCTACATTTTGATGGTGTGCTTTGGGCTGATCGAGCGATTTGGTACTTTGCTGTCTCCGAGGGAGTTCGGTGAGGTTTCGAGTGAAATGTGCGGCCTGAAGGCCAAGAAGCCTGCAGACAGGGCATGAGCCATGATCGACTCTATTTTTCACCAATTAAAGCGTCAAGGAAGATTGAAATCAACGAGGATGGGAGTGGAAGGTGAGTGCAATCTGCCAGCAAGTAACTGGTCTTCCTCTCTTGCTCTCACTCACTGCTGCCACAGGAAAGTGCCTGCACTCGAACAGTCTCTCTCTTGCTCGATGCTGCCAGAGGATGGTGCCAGAGTTTTGGGTCTTAGGCAAGGTTTAATTCACAACATTTGTGGATTAGACACTGTAGTTCATGTTTCTGGTCTCTGGTTGCTCCTTTTTTGTTGAGCTGAAACTGAACATTCCTGGACTGTCTCGATAACTTTGTGATTTGAGGTTTTATAGTCTGTGCTTTCGCTCATTTTTTTGCCATTTGCATGATCTGTTTTTTTTTGCACATGGGGTGTTTGATGTTTTTCTTTGAATGGGTTCCATGGTTTTCTTTGTTTCGTGGCTGTCTATTGGAAGAGAAATCTCAGGGTTGTGTACTGCATACGTACTTTGATAATAAATGTTCTTTGAATTTTTGGTACATGAATTACCACTAGGAAACACCTGAAAACACTGGAGAATTAACACCAACAGAGTTTGCACAAAATTCTCCAAGTCCATTTGCATGGAAAGTAAATCTATTCCAACATCTTCTTCCAAGCTAATGTTCCCAGAAGAGGGTCTAATTACAGTCCCATAGTTACAAAGAGGTGAAGGAACTGAAGAATATGCAGAACTAGCACACAGGAGAAGTTTAGGCCAGCATAGATCAGCAATGATTATATTAAATAGTGGAGCAGGCATGAGGGTCCTTGTGTTTACTTTCTGAACACTATTTTATTTTGTCCTTAACTGAATACCAGACTCCTGAAACATATTCTCAGTTCCATCATTGCATGAGATTACTAGATGGATGAAGGAAATAGTTCAAAAGCTTTGAGAACATCCTTGACATCCCCATTTGCAGGTGACACTCTCTGGTCCATAATTACACAAATTGGAAGAGCAACATTCTGAATGGTATTAAGAACCTAATACCCTAGACCACACAAAGGTTCAGCTTAAATGGTAAAAGTAGTGCACTCCTCTAAGATGACCTGTCCATCTCTTGCCCCCACTGTTCCCTCTAAGCTGTGCAGGTGCTTGGCCGCCTAGTAACCAAAATGCTCCCATGCACATAGCCTTTGTTGTCATGCAGCTGGAATTTTCTTTTCTATAAAGTGCCGCATAGTTTTCAAGCTGTGTAAATATTTCCTGCTCAGAGCAATGATTGGTCCGAGCAGCTGTAAAAAACAAAATAGAGAGTACAATGCTTGCCACACCACTAGCAGAGTAGAAAGAATTAGTAGGTCCCACATAAGCCCTGTAAGTCACCTCAGAACTAGAGGAAGATTGCCCAAGAAGAAATTTTGGGTTGAAATCTAATCTAAACCTAGGCTTAGAATACGTAAGTACATCTTCAGTCTATATTTTAAATAGTTCAGAACAATTACTGGTGTTGGATATCTTAATTTAAAACAAAAATTCCCAGTATAAAATAATTCATTGTTAAAAAACTCTTACTGTAGCAGAGTAATACATACCTTGAAGTTGGAATGTACTCTGTTGTTATAAAATATTCCCAAAGGAGTAAACTCTGATTGGCCCTCTGGATATTTGCCAACGGATTCTCCAGTAGGGGCACGATGGAAAATATACCATATCCCCACGTCCTGGAAAGAAAAAGTATTAACAGGAAGTGTTAAAACAAAAGCCCAATGTTTTTAAACAAAAAGTAACTGAGGACAATTTTTCCCCATAGGAATACTTAATTACAAGACATGTCTATGCACTTAAATGAATTGCTCACACATCCTAGAGAAATAATGTAAAATATGTTTAAAGATTTGTTATTGCTCTTTGTATTTTGGGTTTATGGGACTGGCTACTATTTGAAATTCCATTTATTGGTGTGCCATAATTCCCTTTGAGAAGGTAATAATGAGCTTCACCCTGAACCACTGTAATCCTTAAAATGAAAAATAAAGTTACTGGAAATATTCAGCAGATGAAGGAGTATCTATACAGAAAGACAGAATTAACAGCTTATCACTTTGTGTGGTCCTTTTCAAGAGGCTCAACATAATCTTGCAGAACAACACACTTCTCACCCATCAAATGCTAACTTCAGGTAACTCACCTTCTCTGTATCGAAACCGGCCAGTTCAACCTGGAATCTTAAGTAATTTTCAGGTATGCCAGTTACAATAGCTATTATTCTGGACAAGTGAATCCTTATCAAAAATCAGCTGCAGCTCATAAAATTGTTTTTACATCTTGGAGTCAGGAGATTCAGCACAAAAATCTTGTTGACAGTGAGTATCAGAACTTGACAGTGAGTAACGGAACTTGACAGGGAGTTGTCTTTTGGGTAATGGCCGTATGGATGACTTGGAAGAACAGACAAGCTCTCTACTGATCAACACCCATCCAACATTAATAAATTAGCAAGTAGACAAGCCTTGCTGAGACCATATTTAATGACTCCAAGTGCTTCTCCCACTTCTGGTGAGTCTGTTCTCCTCATAGAACAAGACATATCATGGATTGTAGTATGTCTGTAAGAAATACATTTCTGAATATGACCATGTCAGGTTGTTGTGTGACTGGTCAATAGCACAGCTCTCCAGGTATTTGTGAAGAGGTCCTTATAAGATCTATTGAGTTGTAAGTGACTTGCTGGATCCAATTTTAATGCCCAGAGCAATGACAGATGCTCCATCCAATTTTCCTCCTGTGGCATAGTGATGCATCTGACAGTGCTGTTGCCTCACTGGGCTCAAGGATCCTAGCTTCCATTCTGACCTTGGATGCTGTCTGCATGGAGCTTACATATTCTTTCCCTGATCACATGGTTTTCATCTGGGTTTCTGGTTTGCTCTCATGCCCCAAGGACATGCTGGTCAGTTAATTGGTCAGTTAATGGAGAATTGAATCAAAGAAACATTTAGGCATGTTTGAGAGAGAATAATTTGAAGGTGTAGGAGGAAATAATGTGAGAGAATGAACTAACTGCCCCCAGGAACAGATAGGACCTGATGGGCTACTTTCTGTATTATTATGACTACAAGAACATACATTTTAAGTTAGAGTAAAGCAGAAATGATTGATTTACTTAGCCACTTCGATTCAACCAGCTAGGTTGTATCTGGAGTAAGCTGTAGACCAGCCCAGTATGACAAAGTCCCCCCCCCCCCCCACCCCGCCCAAGGAAACTGGTGAATTGGATGCTTTTTTAAAAAAAAATCCAATAATTTTCATGGTGATTATTATTCAGACTAGTATAATTGCATTTTATCAAGAAACTTAAATTCCACAACTGGTAGTGTTTTTCTTGTGTTTGTTTTCACTAGTCACTAGAGGTCTGATGATTTAACAAGTATGCGACCGTCATTCCTTTGTGAGAACATACTGATCAGAAGAAACCGACAAATAAGGATACAATGGCATTCTTGGTGATCATGTTTTCTGTAAGTTTTTTTAACCAATTATGAAGCCAACTGAAGTGTATTACAAATATAAATTTCTTCACGTATAAACAGAGCCTCTTTAACAAATGGGTTAATATTACAAAGATACACAAACAACGATCAAGAAACTGGCAGGCCATTCTTCCCTGAATAAATATTGTTAGTAATTGAGTGATTGTTAGGAATACAAATATTTGGGTGTGTGGTGATCGTGAGAACAACGGTGAAAAAGAATATCTGGAGAAAGCTTAGAAAATTAATCCTCCTTTAACAAACAATCTGCAGATGCTGGAAATCCAAAGCAGCACAGGCACAAAATGCTGGAGGAATTCAGCAGGCCAGGCAGCATCTACGGAAAAGAGTACAGTTGACATTTTAGGGCGAGACCGTGCATCAGGACTGGAAAGGACGAGGGAAGGCGGCAGAATAAAAAGGTTGGGGCGGGGGGAGAGAAGGAGGGCAAGCTAGAAGGTGATAGGTAAAGCCAGGTGGGAGGAAAAGGTCAAGGGCTGGAGAAAAAGGAATCTGAAAGGAGGGAAGAGTGAACCATGGGAGAAAGGGAAGGAGGAGGGGCACCAGGGGGAGGTGATAAACAGGTGAGGAGAGGAGAAGAGGTAAGAGTGGGAATGGAAGATGAGGGAAGGGGGAGGTGGGAAAATTACCAGAAGTTAGAGAAATTGATGTTCATGCCACCAGGTTGGAGGCTACCCAGATGGGATATGAGGACTTGCTCCTCTAACCTGAGGGTGGCCTTATCTTGACAGAAGAGGAAGCCATGGACCAACATGTTGGAATGGGAATGGGGACTGAAGTTAAAATAGTTGGCTACCGGAAAATCCTGCTTTTTGCAAATAAAGCAAAGGTGATCGACACAGTGGTCCCCCAATCTATGTCAGGTCTCACCAACGGAGAGGAGACTGCATTGGGAGTGGATCCAGAAGATGACCCCAACAGATCTGTAAGTGAAATATTGTCTCACAGGAGGGACTGGGACCTTGAATGGAGGTGAGGGAGGAGGTGAATGGGCAGGTGTAGCACTTCTTGCGCTTGCAGGGGTAAGTACCAAGAGGGAAATTAATGGGGAGGGACGAAGGGACAAGAAAATCATGGAGAGAACAATCCCTATGAAAAGCAGAGAGTGGGGAAGAGTAGAACTCTATTTCTGTTAATACAGTGGAAAGATGGGGTGAGGGCCGATACCCAGTAAATGGTTTTATAAGTTGCCATACCTGAGCACCAGCTGCTGCATTGTTGATGAGGTGGTTGTTTGGATTCGAGATCCAGAAAGTTGTAACACCCCTGTAAATTAACATTTACCTTTAGTAGTAACATAGTATTCAATACACCCAATAGTCAATGGATTTAAAACTTAAAACTAAAAATTTATTAGAGATTTTAGATCTGAACCCAAGTTTATCTCATGTGTGAGCAAGGTCCAAATCCTCACTAGACCAGCACTTATTTAGTATACAAACGCGAGAAAATCTGCAAATGCTGAAAATCCAGAGCAGCACACACACCAGTCTGGAGGAATTCAGCAGTCAGGCATCATCTATGGAAAAGAGTAAACAGTCGATGGTTCGGGCCTCCATGTCCAGTATTCCCCTCGGCCTCACCTACCACCCCACTAGCCTCCGTATCCAGCACATAATTCTCCCTGACTTCTGCCACCCCTAACAGGATTCCACTACCAAGCACATCTTTCTCTCCACCACCACTTTACACTTTCCGCAGTGATCACTCCTTACACAACTCCCTTGTCCTCTTGATCTCCCCACTAATCTCCCTTGTAGTACTGATCCTTGCAAACAGAATTAAGTGCCACACCTGCCCCTACATCTCCACCGTCACTATCATTCAGGGCCCCAAACACTCCTTCCAGGTGAGGTAATACTTCACCGGTGAGCCTGTTGTATCTACTGTATCTGGTGCTCCCAGTGTGGCCTCTTGTTTATTGGTGATAACCAAAGTAGTTCGGGAGACTGCCTCACCGAGCACCTTTGCTCTGTCTGCTACAAAAGGTGAGATCTCCTGGTGGCCACCCATTTCAATTCTACCTATCATTCCCATTCCGACATGTCAGTCCATGTCCTCCTCTAATGCCATGAAGAAACTACATCCAGGTTGGAGCAGCACCAGCTTATATTCCGTCTGGGTAGCTTCCAACCTGATGGCATGAACACTGATTTTTCAAACTTCTGGTAATTTCTCCCCAACCCCCACCAATCCCCATTCCTGTTTCCCTCTCTCACTTTATCTCCCTACCTACCTATCACCTCCCTCTACTGTTCCTTCGCCTTTCCTTTCTTCCATAGCCTTCCGTCCTTTCCTATCAGATTCCCACTGCTCCAGCCCTTCATCTCTTTCACCAATCAACTTCTCAGCTCTTTATATCACCGCTCCCCTCTCCCAGTTTCACCTATCATCTGCCACCTTGTACTTTTCCCTCCCCTCCCTCCACCTTCTACTGATTTCTCCCCTTCCTTTCCAGTCATGATGAAGAGTCTTGGCCCGAAATATTGACTGTTTACTCTTTTCCGTAGATGCTGCCTGACCTGCTATGTTCCTCTAGCATTTTGTGTTTGCTGCTTATTTAGTATAGTCAGTTTTGTTGGATATGTAACCAATGTGCTTCAAATATTACAAAACGGTGACAATAAATAAATGACGTTACCTTTTTAAGCCAACAGTAGACCTGTGGTAGGAGGGGCAGGGGTATTTAACTGGAATGTGGGAGAATTTGTTACAGGGAAAATTCATGAGGGAATGGGAGTACTGTTGAAGTGGCCTATACCTAGTAGGTTGAACAAGCTTATTTCTGTATTGTGAGCTACACAGAAATAAAATGCAATTAGCAGTAATACTTATAATCCATGTTATAGAATGGACAAACAACAACTGTTTATGTTAATTTGAGTAGGGATTTTCAAAAATCTATAGTAACTCCACAAAATTCATACAGGTAAAATAAATAGCCAATATGACATGGTTAAAACAAATTCTTGACATTTCCAATACATTGCATGGGCTGGAGAATCAGTGTTATTTGTAGTTTTGGAAACATTCTGAAAAATAAACTAAATATGACATCCAATTGCAACACAATGTACGTGCAGTACCAAATAAAAATTTCAACTGGGAAACCAATGACTCGCTATATTAATTTCAGAATTTGAGATCTTGCTCTGGGATCCTCCTGAACATGACTACATGGATGGTTTAAAAACTATGTCTCCACCATTTCATTTGCTCTGAGTAGTCTGCAGATAGTGTAAACCACTTATGCTTTAGTAGACCTTCACTGAAAATACAAGTCTTTTACTTAAAGGATTCAGCCTAACAAATCGACTGCTGGGAACCAGCAGCAGATGAATTCCATTCAAGTTCAAAACTTAAACCCTTGCATCATGCTTCCTTGGGTCCTCACCCTGCGTAACAATGATACCATCACCCACCATCCCGTCCAATCATAACAATTCAACTTTGATCCAGCCTAAATACAAACTCATTACCCTATCCACTTATCTCCACATTAATGCACGGACCTGGATATCATCCTCCTCCTTGCCTTGAACCTCTCTGTCATGCTCACAAAACCCTATTTTTCTTCATTCAAAAGAAAGAAGAGAGGAATGCACTTCTACTGACTTTCTGTCTTACATAGATGGTAGGGAAAATACTGAAATTTCTATTGAAGGATGTATTAACAGAACACTTTGAAAAGAATTTTATTGAAATAAGTCAGTATGAATTCAAGAAAGGAACTTCATATTTAACTAAATTACACAAGATTTGAAAGGAGCTGACAAGTAGAATAGATGAAGGTGATACAGAGGATGTGGTATGTTTGGATGTTCAGAGAGGTTTCGATAAGGTAGATAATATTTTAAGTACACAAAATAATGGTAAAGTAAAACTGAATGCAAATGTAAAAATTGATAATTGGTTATCCTACACAAAGCAAAGAGTGGGAATAAACTAATTTTTCTCCAATTGGCAGGTTGTTTTTTTATGGGGTACTGCAAGAATTAGTGCTTGGGTCCTAATTATTCACAGTCTATATCAACAATTTGGATGAGGAGACCATTGTCATATTTCTAAGCTTGTTGATGATACCAGGCTAGGTAGGATTGCGAGTAAGGAATCTTTAAAAGAATATGGGCAAATTTAGTGAAAGGGAATGACCAAGACAGAACATAATATAATGGTAAAAAAAATATGAAGCCTTCCACTTGGATGCATAACACGTAAAAGTATAGTACTTTGAAAAAATAATGAGAAATTGGTTGATCTTCAAAGGGGACCTGGGTGCTGTTCAGTCAATATGCAGAAAGTCAGTCAGAAAGCCAACAATATTCAGCTGACATCAATATGAAAGAATTTAAATACAGGCGTACAGATGTCATATTGCATTTATCTAAGGCCTTGTTGAGACCACAACTGAAGTATCAGCTAAGAAAAAGATACACTTGTCCTAGAGGGAGTGCAGGGAAGATTCATTAGATAAATAGATAGACAGATACTTCATTGATTGCAAAGGAAATTACAATGTCACAGTAGCATAACAAGTACATAGATATACATATATTAGAAGAGAAGAAAGAAAGAATAAAAATAAGTTACCTCAAGCAGTCTAACAGGAGGAGGTCATCATTTCCCCAGCTATAGGTTGACTCGTTACAGAACCTAATGGCCGAGGGTAAGATTTACCTCACATAGTGCTCTTTGGAACACTGCAGTTGTCTTAGTCTATTACTAAAAGTGCTCCCCTGTTCAGCCAAGGTGGCATACAGAGGGTGCATTACTTAGATGGTGTGTTTGCTGGATCAGGCTTGTATCCTGTCCAGTTTAGAAGAATGACAGGAAATGTCATTGAAACTTATGAAATTTCTGCAAAGCTCCATAAGGGGGACGCAAACAAGATAGCTTTAGCTGGCTAAGGAGTCAAGAGCCAAGGATCACACCCTCAGAATAGGGAGTAATCTATTTAAGACTGAGATGCAGAAAAATTTCTTCAGAGTGAAGTGACTCTTTAGAAAGAGCCTATCTGTCTATCTCTGGAGATAGTTTACAACTATTATCTTTTATAAACTCACTGATTCTCATAGCTACCTCTTCCCACTCTGTCACGTGTAAAAATGTCATCCCCTTCTCTCAGTGCTCACATCTGCTCTCAGGATGGGGCTTTTCATTTCTGAACTGAAATATACTCCATATTCAAAGAAAGGGGCTTTCTGTCTTCCATGTCAACACTGCCCTCACCCCATCCTCCTACCATCCCACCAGGGATAGAGTTCCTCTTGTCCTCATCTACCACCCCACCAGCTTCAGCGTCCAGCATATAATTCTCTGTAACTTCCACCACCTCCAACAGGATCCCACCACCACCAGTCACATCTTTCCCTCCTGCCACCACCAATCACATCTTTCCCTCCCACCCCCCCCCCACCACTTTCTGCAGGGATCACTCCCAACACGACTCCCTTGTCTATTCATCCCTCCTGGTACTTATCCTTGCAAGTGGAACAAGTGCCATACCTGCCCCTATACCTCCTCCCTCACTACCATTCAGGGCCCCAAACAGTCCTTCCAGGTGAGACGGCACTTCACCCGTGAGTCCGTTGGGTTCATCTACTGTATACGGTGTTCCTGGTGTGGCCTTCTGTATATTGGCGAGACCCGACGTAGATTGGGAGACTGCTTCGCAGAGCACCTATGCTCCGTCCGCCAGGAAAAGCGGAATCTCATGGTGGCCACCCACTTCAATTCTACTTCCCATTCCCATTCTGACATTTCAGCCCATGGCCTCCTCTACTGCCACAATGAGGTAGAAAGAGCAATACCTCATATTCCATCTGGGTGGCCTCCAACCTGATGGCATTAACATTGATTTCTTGAACTTTCAGTTATTGACCACACCCTTCACCATTCCTTTTCCCTCTCTCACCTTATCTCCTTACCTGCCCATCACCTCCCTCTGGTACTCCTCCCCCTTCCATGGTCTTCTGCCCTTTCCTTTCAGATTCCCTCTTCTCCAACCCTTTATCCCTTTCACCTATCAGTCTCACAGTTCTTTACTCACCCCTCCCCCGATATCACCTATCACCTCGCACTTTTTCCTCCCCTCCACCCACCTTCTTGCTCCAACTTCTCATCTTTTTTCCAGTCCTGTTGGAGGGGCCCAAAACATTAACTGTTTATAGATACTGCCTGGCCTACTGAGTTCCTCCAGCATTTTGTGTGTTTTGCTTTAGAATTCTCTATTTTGGGGTCTTTTGAGTCCCAGTCATAAGTTCATTCAAGACAGAGTTTGATATTGGACATTGAGGGATGAAACAAATTGGGTAGAAAAAGAAGTCATGATCTTTATGACTGGTAGAGCAGGCTTGAAAGACCAAACTTCTATTTTTCTTTCTTATGTTCTTTCATTCATATGAACCTCTCCTATTTCATTCTTCCATGTAACAATTTTGGAGGTGCTGGAGTCATACAGACAGGAATCTCTTTGGCCCATTGAGTCCACACTGACCAGAAACTTCCTATTCACTCTAACCCTACATTAATCCCATTTTTATATTCTTCCCACATTCTCATAAACTCCTTCTAGATTCTACTGCTCACCTATGCACCAGCAGCAATTTGAAGTGGCCATTTAATCTCCCAATCCACACATCTTTGTATTGTAGGAGGAAATCTGGAGGTAAACAACTTGGATATAGGGAGAACATGCAACTGCACAAAGAAGCAGATTTCATAACAGCTTGGGCATGTAAATAGTACATATTTTGAAGACTCTATACATTCCATTTGATGTGTACTGGTGGTGGAGAAGTCATCGAATAAACAGTCTAGTTTATTCTCGATGATACCGAATGCCTTGTTGTTGTGGCTGCACATTCAGGCAGGTAGAAAGTTTTCCAATATTAATAGCTGGCTATGAAAATAATTAAAAAATGAGTTCCTTGCGCACTTTTGACCTGATTCCGTAATACATTATGGGGTCAGGAGACAATTTTGAGAATACCGTGTTTGCTCCCTCCTATTTGCACACAACTACACTGCCATCTCAGGTAAATCTGCATTGCCAGTGATACTGGATGTAGTCAGGTATTGCGATAGAACGGTGTAGCACCTTGATTTTAAGATACAATTCTATATATCTGGCAGTTAGTTGACTTGTATGTGGGACATCTTTGACACCAGTACCCAGATATTCATGAGGACCTTACAAAGTTCTGTTGTTTTGTTAAGATACAGTGCAGTATAGGCCCTTATGGCCCTTTGAGCGACACCATCCAGCCATCCCCTGATTAAATCCTAGCCTAATCACGGGACAATTTACAATGACTATTTAACCTACCAACCGATACCTCTTTGGAGTGTGAGAGGAAACCAGAACAAATGAGGAAACTCATGTGGTCACGTGGAGAACGTACAAACTCCTTATAGGAAGCTGCCAGAATTGAACCTGTGTTGCTTGTACTGTAAAGCATTTTGCTAACCACTACACTACCGTGCCACCCCAAGGTTGATACAGCTGGGAGTGACTTTGCTATGTCCAACTTTGATGTCTTAGTCAATTGTAGTAGTCACTTGGGCTTTCTTTTATTTCAGTGTATTAGTTAGAACATAAGTTGCGATATTACTTGCTAGCCTATTTCAGTGCCAATCAGATTACAGTGATTATAGTCACAAACAGACCTGACAAAGTATGGAGAGAGGACTTCCTCCAAGAAGGTTAATGGCTATCGCTGTTTATTTTTTTTAAATGACCAACCTAGTGGCTTTTTATCATTACCACAACGAGGAGATTTTTAGAATTCCAGGTAAACGTAAATTCAATTCCATAGTTGGTATTTATGACATGATCGCTCAACTCTGGAGAGTTGGTCCAGAGTTGCTATTTAGGCAATGCGTTTCCCTGCACAGAAGAAATTCAAACAAGAGAAAATCTACAGATGCTGTAAATCAAAGTAATACACACAAAATGCTGGAGGAACTCAACAGGCTAGGCAGCATCTATGGAAAAGAGTGAACTGTGGATATTTCAGGCCAAGACTCTTCACTGGGACTAGAAAAAAAAGAGATGAGAAATTAGAGTAAGAAGTTGGGAAGGAGGAGAAAAAGTAGTACAAGGTGGTAGGTGATAGGTGAAACTGGGAGAGGGGAAGTGGCGATGTAAAGAGCTGGGAAGTCGACTGATGAAAGAGATAAAGGGCTAGAGAAGAGAGAATCTGATAGGAGAGGACAGAAGACCATAGAAGTAAGGGAATGAGGAATGGTGGGTCGCAATTACCAGAAGTTCAAGAAATTGATGTTCATACTATCAGGTTGGAGGCAACCCAGACAAGGTGTTGCTCCTTCCACCTGAGTGTCTCAAGGTCATTGAGGTCTAATTTAGTAATTATCTGCACTGTCATAAGCTTCCCATAAATCAGTTTACACACAATTTCACAATATGTGAGGCTAAATAGACCAGGATCCTGGATAACATATGAAAAAAAAAGTCTTCTCAGTTTGTTCAGGTTATATAGGATGCTTATTTTGCAGAAAATCTTTGATCAGTCTGCAAGAATACTCTTAGATTTCCAATTGCCCATCACTTCAATTTCCCATTCCAATCCCATTGATTTTCATCACACAATTTATTCCACACTTCAGAGGCATTCTACTGTTCAATTTCCTACCATCTCTATTTAATTTATTCAGATATGTTCAAAATCATAGTAATACAAGTTAGCCATGAATACACAAAACTTGGCCTTCAGAATTCCAGTATAAATATAAATTTAATCATTGATTCCAGGCCAGAAATTCTTTCTGTTTATGTGTCCAGAAAATAGAAGAACTAGAATTCAAATCATTAGCTAAGAAGTCCAACTGACCCAAAGACCAAAAAAAAAAGGCTGGAAATATTCAATAGTAAGGCAGCATCTGTGGAGAGAGAAAGGCAGGGCTAATGTTCCGGTGGATGCCCTGTAATCAGACAGAAATAGAGTTTGTAGGATTTTAGCCTGTGGGAATGATTTGCACTAAAACTTTCTATTCTCTCTCCACAGATACCTGCTGCACATTTCCAGCATTTTTATTTCAGGTTTCCAGCATCTGCAGTCACTTGTTTCTCAATTTTACATGAATAGGTTACAATAAAAGTCACATCAGCTCAACCAGATAGAACTTTTACAAATATCTCATCCCATGAAATTTGCACCACCTCAGGAAAAGAGAGACTAAGGCAACTTCTGGCAATTGTATTTGTCCTATGGTTCTCTTCAGAGTGCAACCAGATCTTCATGCATTGCAGAAAGAGCTAGTCTGTCATGTGAAGAACGGGAAAACAGCAGCGATAAGCTTCTACCTATAATGGGACAGACTTTGTGGTCAGTAGCTAGGCTGTCAGCCTGCTGTCAAATATTTGTCAAATATTCCAAGCTTTGTAACTCCTCACAATGGGAACCTGCAAAAACTACTGGCAGTATTCTTAGTGATTACCCCCTATACTTCAAATGATGCTTTCTGCATTGCAAGGAGCACAAAGTGAAGAACCTAAAACACAAGGCTTAGTCAGAATCCTCAAACAGTTTGAGACATTTATCATGTTAAAAATTTTAACTGAAAATATGTACTTCAAGCTTTAAAAATATAAAATTCAGGCCCATAAGATAATTTAAGAAATTCTCAGAAAGATTAGCTAAACTAATAATATTCCCCATCAATATTTTTCTAAATTCCAACATTTTTAAAGGCACAACCTTTCAAATCACTGCAGGGAGTTTCACAGGTGCTACTTGTATGGCAGAAGAAATTTGAGCAGTACGACCAAAGGCCAGTGATTGAGGAGAGGGTAGATGTTAAGTCAAGTGAATCCAGTAGGCAGGGTCAGGACAATGAACATGGTAGGAATGATGGTCTGAAGTGTATTTTTTAAATGCAATGAATATAATGGGTAAGGCAGGTGAACTTAGAAACTCAGAGCAATAATACTGTAGCCATTACATTAATACGGTTGAGCGAAGAACAGGACTTGCAGTTCAACATTGCAGGGTATTGATATTTCAGATGTGACAGAGAGGGATATAAAAGAGATATGGGAGTTGCCAAATTGGCTGGGGGAGAATGTCAAGAGAGGACATCTGGAGCACCCTTCCAGCAAGAACATATGGGTAGAACTCAGAAATAGGATAAAATCACTATGATGCAGTTGTACTACAGGCCTCCCAATAGCCAGAAGGAGCTCAGGGAACAGAGGAAAGGATGCAGAAATGATTAACAGGGATGTTATTTGGACTGGAGGCATTGAACTATAAGATACTGGATATCCTGGGACAGTTTTCACTGGAGTTGAGGGGTGACCTTACAGAGACATATAAAATTATGATTGTGAAAATAAAGTAGTTGGTCACTGTCTTTTTCTGAGGGTAGCAGAGCCTAAAACTAGAGGACTTCTTCCACCATACAGAATATATGCAATGAATTGCCAGAGAAAATGGCAGAGACAGGTACAATTACAGTGTTTAAAAGAGATTTAGACAGAGGGACGAAAGCCAAGTGCAAGCAAATGGGACTAACTCAGATAGATCAGCATGTATGATTTAGACTGAAGGGCCTGTTTCCATGCTGTATAACTCTATGACTCAAATTGTACAGCAGATCATGGAAGTTTGTAGAAACAAATGGCTATTTCAGTGGGTGTTTTTAACACCCCCATATTGACCACCTCCCTTAGTACCTAGAGGCTAGAATTTCTTAGGCGTATCCAAATGGGTTTCTTGAAAAAAAATAAAGAAAGTCTATCAGGGATAGGCAATACTGCTGAGAAGTGACCCTGGCCAGGCGGTCAAAGTTTTAGTGAGGAAAAACTTCAGCAACACTGACAATTCTTCTGTATGTATTGACATAGTTGCAGATAATGATAGACTAGTTCTCAGCTGAAATGGAAGAAGCATAAGATTTTTTAAAAAAGGGATACAACATAATAATAGGCCCTTCTGGCCCAACTGTACCCTGCCCAATTATACCCATGTGACCAATTAATCTATTGGTGCATAATTGGGCTCTTTATTTAAGAAAGGATTTGCTGGCACTGGAGAGGGTCAGGGGAAGTTCATCAACAACATAATCTCAGGAATGAAAGGGCTAACATATGAGGAGCATTTGATAGCTCTGGGCCAGTACTCACTGAAGTTTAAAAGAATGAGGGGGTAGCTCACTAAAACATATTAAATATTGAAAGGCCTAGAGAGAGCGGACCTGGAGATGATGTAAGGAGTCTAGGATCAGATGCACATCTTCAGACTCTTTAGAACAGAAATGAGGAGGAATGTCTTTAGCCAGACGGTGATGAATCTGTGGAATTCATTGCTACAAGTGGCTGTGAAGGCCAAGTCATTGGGTATATTTAAAGCGGAGGCTGATAAGTTCTTGATTAGTAAGGATGCCAAAGGTTATGGGGGAAGGAAGGAGAATGGGGTTGAGAGGGATAATAAATCAGCCACAATGGGATGGTGGCGCAGATAATGAGCCAAATCGCCTAATTCTGCTCCTAGGTCTTATGGCCTAATGGAAATAACCTGGAGAAGATACACAGTGGGCATAAGTTTATGGTGAGAACTGGAAAGTTTAAAAGGAGATTTAAGAGGCAAAGTTTTGCTTTGTAGAGTGTAGAACCTTATAATGAGCTGCAAAAGCAAGTGATAGAAGCAAATACGACAGCAATGCTTAAGAGCCATTTAGACAAACAAATTCATAGCCACGGAGTATAATAGACCATTTGCAGAAAGATAGGATTAGGTCAGTCTGGCATCGTGGTTTGAGCAGGCGTGGACCAAAGGGCCATTTCCTGTGCTGTAACATACATCAAAGTTGCTTGAATTTCCAGCATCTGCAGAATTCCTCGTGTTTGCATTTCCTGTGCTGTATTGTTCCACCTTCTTCGTGCCATCAGTAGTGAGTTACTTGTACCAACCTTGGAACTTCCATATTCACTGATGCAGGCATGGAAAATTTGCAGATAGCTCACGTGCAAATATTGGTTTGCAGTGTCTGATCTGAGAGACTGTGCCAAGGTGTCTGGCTTTGTACGAAAGATAGTCAAAATCTTCATACTTGAAGAAAAACATGAGAGACAAGTTTGCCACTTCCCTGAAAAACTCTAATATGCTCCATTTTATACTTAAGCTTAGTTTAATCACATATGGCTAGACATTTGAGCATTATTTGACATTAGACCTGAAAAGATGCCCATCTCTAGAGCCTACCAATAAAGTTCCAAGTTACAAAATTTAACTTACATGCAGTCAGTATTTGGTACAGGAATATAATTTCCACACACTTGATTACGGATTGAAACACACATAATTTCATTGCGATCAGAAGGGAGGATAGTGCCTGGCTTGGTACGGAGACCCAGATTGTGATATAGTACGTTTCTCTGTTCCACACCATCCTCCAGGAAGAAACAATGACCTAATGTGTCATATCCTATTGTATCTTTGACCTAGAGAATTAAAAGATTAAATTGAATTAGGGTGACAAAAAAAAGTAACAAAGAAAATCAAATTAAGCTTTGATTTTATTCAATGGCACTATAGGCTTGAGAGCACCCAATGGCCTACTCCTCTTCCCAATTTAAATGTAGCTCTCACTGTAAGTCATTTGTAAGTCAGGGCCTATTAGACAAAGACAAGCACTCTGTGAATGTAACGGGACATATTTCCAAAATGATCAGTGTCCCATTCAACAAATAAATCTCAGCATTTTGGGAGAATGTGCTTGGTATCTCTGGATATACTCCAGGTAGAGTATCAAATCCAAGCTGTAAAAGGGCAGGAAAAGGTATAAATGTGATTTAATCAGAGAAAGAAATACTATGACAACAAGTTGGCTCTCCACCCAAATTTTCGATGGAACTCCATGAAATAGTTGAAACTGATTTACTTAGCCTATTGTTAAAAGCCAAAAACTAAAAAAAAGAAAAAGCTGGAAACACGTAACAGCTAGAGAGCAACTGCATAACAAAGTGAACACTTCAGATCTGAGATCCTTCGTCAGAATAGGGAAGGAGATAAAAATGGCAATTTTATGTTAAGAAGTGACAGGAACGATGGTTAGTATAAAGGGAATGTCTGACTAGATGAGAACATACTTATTCTTAACACATCTGCTGCAGAAAACTTTTTTAAAAATCCCTGAAACTCAATCTTTGGTCTAAAATTTTGGCAAGGTTTGAAAATAAAACTGGTAACAATTTATATAAACTCCACAGAAAACCATGCAATTTTAACAATGTTTTGGGTTGAAGTAAGCTGGAAGGCAAGTTTTAACAAAATGGAATCAAAAATTTGCTTTTATGTAACACCTTACACATGAAGAAAAGAGAGCAACAATTGGTGTCACAGGCACAAAATCTGTCTTTAGCATTTGGGAACTGTGTGTATGAGAAATCTTGTTCTATTGGCTGGCAAATTATATTTGTTAAATCTGGAGAGTCAGGTGAAATGAAGAAGCTCACTTACCAGCAAACCATTTGTTGCATGTATAACAACACATCTGGAGAAACAGTGATGAATGGCTACATTGTCCACATAGGTTGGTGGATCATATCCACCCTTTTGATCCACGTCTCCAGCTAGGTGAAAATGTATTGGGTAACTCCCAAGTATCTGCTGGCCCATGTGAGTCAACTCTATGCCAGACAAGTGAACTGAGGCGAAGTTTCTTAGGATCTACCGAAGCAAATTAAAAATTAAGTGTTTCCATGTGTATTAAGAATTAAATCTGTGAAATAAGTCTTTGAAAATACAATATTTTAGTTGTGTCACGGACAGATAATTACTAAAATAATCTATTTTAATTCCAACTCTAAGAAAAGTACAGTTCACATGTTAAGATATTCTAGCATGGCAGGATTTTCTTCATCTTCATGAGATATTTACCCTAGGAAGCAATAGACTTCAAGACAGTGTTTCAACTGACTCCTTACATGTGTGAGGCATTAAAGCAGAAGAGATAGACCAGAACAGGAGGATGTCAATGCCAACGCAGGAGCAGGAAGACAACAGTAAGCTTCACTACACAATTTCCATGTCATTTGGAGTCACAGAGATGTGGAGCATAGAAATTCACCTTTCAGTCCAATTCATCTATATTGACTGATGATTATCTGCGCTAATTCCATTTCCACCATAACACTCGTATTTCTCTACTTCTTTCCTGCTCAGGTACGTTTCCAAATGCCTTTTAAATGCACTAATTGTTTCTGCCGCTACCACTTCCTCTGGCAACACATTCCATCCTTCTGTGTGAAAGACTTGATTCTCATACCTCCTTGAAATTTCTCCCCTGTCACTTGAAACTTATGCTCTCTAGCTTTAGACTCCTCCACCCTAGGAAAAACATTGACCTTCTATGCCTTGCTTCCTCCCCCCCCCCAACACAGTAATATTATAAATCTCTGGAAAGTCACCTTTCAGCCTCCTATATTCCAGTAAGAATGAACCAAGTCTATCCAACCTTTCCTTACGAGTAATGCTCTCCATTCCAAGCAACATCCTGGTGAATCTCTTCCATATTCTAATGCTACCACATCCTCCCAGTGTGACTCAAGCTGTACACAATGCTCCAATTGCAGCCGATTCAATATCTTGTACAGATGCAACTTATTCTTAAGGACTCAGTCTATGAAGGCAAACATATCAAAATCCTTCTTCACTGCCCTAACCACTCATGTTTGAAGAAATTGGAACACTTTAACATGTTATATTGTTTCCACCTTATTATTGTGAACAGCTGTTCTAATCAAAACAAAAATTAATTACAAAGTGTTTCTTACTCCAGGGTTGGAGTTGCATAGATCCAGGTTCTTCTGCTCTGAAACCCAAATTAAAATATTGATGCTGGCCATGTTAGCAAGCTTTTACAAGTAGCAATAGACTCACTGTTGTCCATCACAGTTTAACAAAAGTTGCCTTATATGTCACCTAGCACATACAAACCTGCACTTTGGAGTTTCTGATTTTAAAGAGACCATACATACAGAGCATAAGTAGCACAGTTATGTAATAGATGTATGTCACTAAATCAGACCTTTGTATTGAACGCAAAGATTGCATGAAGTAGTCAGAAAGTTATGTCATTAACTGATGTGTTTGGGAGAAGGGATCTCTTTCCTCAAGAACTCTGGGCTAGCTGAGTTCTTCGCCAAAGGGCAGAATAGCAACACTCGAACCTCCTTGCTATGAATAATGTTGTCTTGATTCAATGTTAAGAGGGAACATAGTAATATTGGTTATAGAATTAATTATAACTGATGAACAAGATGATTTATTATCTTCTTCTGTTTAATGGATGCTATATTTTTTGGTAAAATGTTCTACGTGTCGAAAGAAGAGATTTGCCTCAGTTTCTAAAGCAACTCTCTTAAGAGACAGCCGCATTCTTAAAGACAAAATATTGTTTGATTACTGTGGGGAGGTTTTATGTAAACAGTTCTTTTTAAAGACTGGTTGTCTTTAAATTCATGAGCTGCTATCCCTTATTCCATAATTCCTGAAAATACTTGTATTTCTGTAACTAAATTTCCTGCTATGAAAAATACTTCAAAAAATTATGGGAGAAATTACATACTGTAACATTGAATTTCTGTAAAACAGATATTCTATAGTCTGCAGAACCCCTATAATTGTATCATATTGCAATTTTACACATTAATTGGAACGACAGATGAGTAAGGTTTAGAGAACCCTGATATCTTTAAGTGCAATCAAGAGAATCAGTCAATGGTGAATTAAAGATAGTGTCCTAATCAGAATAAAATCGCTGCCCTTTCCTTTTGGCCAAGTAGTTTGGAACAAATGACAATAATGCAATCATATTTGACAGTTATATAAAAAAACAAGAGAAAGAATAAAAGGACAAAGGTGTCAATGTGACAAGGACAATTTTACCAAGAACTAGAGCTGAAGACAGTTAATGTAAGAAAAAATTGTTTTTTTTCCCCCAATTGTAATGAAAACAGGCAGTCCAAAAGTAATTGGTGTCAAAGTTATGGAAGCCTTTCAGAGAAGAACTGGAAAGATTAAATGCTAAATATGATTCCAATAGAAAGGGTCAACTCGCAATTTAACACCTACATTGTCAAGGACTGTACAGGGTAGAATAAATGAACAAAGAGAAAATTTTGACAGATATCGTGAGGCAATTACAGCACAAAGTTGAGTGCAGAAGATAGAAAGTCTTACTAGAAGAGGAATATGTGAAAGCAAGGAGAGTTCATAAGGTACAGGCAGGAGCAATTACTCTAAATTACTATCTTTTCAAAAGTAAAATGAGGGGCATGAATGGTACCAGAACTACAAAAACACAGAAATTTGCCACAGAAGCTAAGGATTGAACAAGATATTTGCATAGCTACAAATTAATGCATTATGTCTCTTCATTGAATATGGGCATGATATAATATACATAAATAAAAATAACTCCAAATTCTGACATGCTAATTTTTCCTTCCACTCTTGCTCTAACCACATCTCCTTGAAGCTGTGAATTGCACTCACTAAGGACCAATCTAGATATCAAATCTGCTGACAAAAACAGTGCCATTATGGTTTAGTGATCCAAACTCTTAAAGCAGAAGTCAAATGTAATTTCTAATTCACTTCCTCCTGAACCATGATATCATCAAACTATTGTCTCCCTGACAATCAATCACCTCATTTTATCACAATCTTCCCCTCATTGCCTCTAACCAGTTTCTCAGTGCCACAGCCTGCTTTTAGCTACTCCCAAAGATTGAAAAGGGTATCTGTCCTAGTAGACCTTGTTTCTGAAACATGGTATTGTTTTCCCCTATGCTTTCTGTCATAATTTTGTCACTTATGGGACACCTATAGTACTTGCAACTTATACAGATTTCCAGTTCCCAACTAGCCCATCCTCAACATGGGCATGCAATTTCTCTACATCTACTTCCCACAACAGAATTGAGGTCCCTTCACTTCCTCCTTGAACAGTGGTTCAACCAGTCGTCTTCCACCACCACCACTCTTCAACCTAGCTGAACCTGCTTTTAATCCTCCTTCTTCAATCAATTTCTCTATATAATTGGTGTAGCAATGAGATTTTGCATGGATGCAAGCTGGGCTCTTCATTAGAGAGGTGATACAGTTCCAATATTAGTCCTATTCAGGCTACTACCCTCACTTATTCCATTACACCAACAGGAGCTGAAAGGCCAGCTTCTTGCATTATCCACAACTCAAAGGTTTCATTACCTTGTTGTCAATCTCCACCCTGCTCTCACTTTCACATTGTCCATGTCTAACTCTTCCCATTCTTGACAAATATCTCTATTTGGAGAATAGGTTAGCAAGCAATATCTATTATATAACCCAGCAACTTCTAAAAGTGTATATACATCTAGAACTCGGAGACACAGCCTCAAAATTCTGTGAAACAGAAACTGCTTTCCCCTGAGAATAGTGAAACTAGAATTCTGTCCAGGGAAGCAGTAGAGGCTACCTCATTAAATATATTTAAAACACAGTTAGATAGATTTTTGCATAGCAAGTGAATTAAGGGTTTTGGGAAAAAGGCGGGTAGGTGCAGCCGAGTCCATGATGAGGTCAGCCATAATCTTATTAAATGGCAGAGGAAATGGGGAGGGAAACCAGAGGTCCATGAGCCAGTAATCATCAGAGGTTCAGAGGTGTAGAGGGCCAGTAACTTTAAATTCCTGGGTACACTTTCTCAGAGGACCTGCCCTGGACCCATCATATAAATATAATTGCGAGGAAAGCATAACAGTGCCTCTTCTTCCTCAGGAGTCAGCGGATGTTTGGCATGTCATCAAAAACCTTGGCAAACTCCTATAGATGTGTGGTGGAAAGTGTGCTAGGGCTGCATTACGGCCTGGTATGGGAACACCAATGACTTTGAGCAGAAAATCCAACAAAAGGTAGTGATTTCAGCCCAGTACATCACAGGTAAACTGTGCCCACCACACCCCTCCCACCCCACCATTGAGCATACCTACAAGAAACATTGCCATAGAAAAGCAGCATCCATCATCAAAGATCCTCACCACCCAGGGCATGCTCGCTGCTGCCATCAGGTAGAATGGGTAGAAGATGCAAGTGCTTCAGGACTCACCACTAGATTCAAGACCAGTTACTACCCCTCAAACATGGACTCTTACTGTATCTTGTTATTTCATGCTTGTTATTTATTGCTATTTATTATTTGCACAGTTTGTTTACAGTTACTGTTCTATAGATTTGCTAAGTATGCTCACAGGAAAAGAATCTCAGGGTTGTATGTGGTGACACATATGTACTCTGATAATAAATTTTACTTTGAATGTTGAGCAGGTTCAACAGCTAAATGGCCTACAACAGCTTCATTTCAAGACTTAATAAACTAATTGGTTATTTTAAAATAATATAGTAATTTAGTAATATAGTATAGTAATAGTTACTTTTACAATATTTTATCCCTTAATAAATTTCAATATTTAATTACTTCAATTTGAATTTTCCAGCTGCCATGTTGAGAACCGACCTCTTTGGATCTAAGGCTCAGAGCTAAGGTTAACATAATGTCACCATCACTGAAAGTGGAAAGCTGATATGTTAATTATCAGCCATGTGTCAATTTATCCCAGGCCAAAGTACTATGCCTTGTATATTTTCCAAATTCCAGTCATGTTATTTTTTTCCATCAGTACAAATTCAGCACAGAACTCAGTCCTTCCCAAAGGATGGAAGAGGATGCTGAAGTGGACAGTGAACAACATGGCATGTCATTGCATCCATCCCCTGCAAACACCATTTCAGATACTAGAACTGAAGATTAGAGGAAATTTAGCACAACAGGTCATCAGAGGGCTGCAGGCATGCAGTATGTCTCACACAGAGCAGCCCAGAGAAATCAGATGAGAAACATGAATAAAACTTTGAGAAGGTTAGTGGGAATGTACAACACAAAAATAATCTTGGCACTGTCCAGCCCATCAGAACATATGCAAGAAAGACCAGAAGCATGGAGGGGTTGACATCAATTATCTTGTAGGATGTTATACGGAGCCAGGAAAATGTCACTTTCACTCTGGAATTAATTACATATCCCTGTGTCTGCCACCAGCAACACAGCAACTGATTGAGCAAGTGTGTGTTTACATGGAGACACGGGCAGAGTCTGAACTCTAAAATGTGAGCCAGCAGCAGGCCCAATGCCAATGTGCTGCTGTTAAGAGAGTACAGATGGCTCACTGGAATTCACTGCAATATTCAGGTAATGGACAGCTCTTATTTTGGGAGAACTCTGCACTAGTTGAAAAGCAATGGTTTTAGTGGGCCAAGCCAGGCCAGGAGAAATCCACTTCTTAGTCCTATGGGTATCATGGTGGCAAGTACGGTCAGACTTCATGATGCATGCATTCCCCTGTCTAAAACCAGTTCTCAGTTGATAACATTGCCAGAGTACCCTAAACAACCCTGTTGCAAAGAGCACTACCAAGGCAGGAGCTCATCTACCACGGACATCTTCACCATTTTGGAAAGCAGGTAGTCTTCCTACTGGTCAACAATCACAAGAGGAGTACTGCATTATATTGATAGGAATGTTAAACCTACATTGACAGTTTGCACATTAGAACTTGTTAAAATAGATTAGAGTTATAGATAAAGTTTCATTTAAAATTTAAATTGTTTTCCCACAAATGAATACCCATTATTATTCATTTGATGACATTTGCTGAATATAACACAATTGTTTAACCTTCACTTTCATTGTGAAAGGCAAATATTTGGCAGAGGATTGAATGGAGATATCCCAAGGAAAAAGACTAATGCATTATCTAGCTTAGACTCATGGTAATCGAAAACACTAGATTAATTCCTTGGAGCATGGACAAAAGTGACATCAGGAGTACAAAAGATGCCAAGTCATTTGCTTCCATATCAGTGGGAAAGATAGTAACCCAACCAATAAAATGATGGTCAGTATCAGTACAATGACTGTATTGGGGAAGGCACTATTGTCTGCCATAACATAAATTAATAATATCCCCAACTTTTGATACCACCTCCAGGGTCATTCATCAAAAATATGCTCTCATAGTTACAATTAAAATTCGATATATTGTACCAGATATGTGCCTTGTGCTGTGCATATCTGCTGGTACTGCGTTTTGCGGGGTGTATGGAGCGTCCAGGGAGGGATAGTATCTCTAGTGAAGAGGCTTGTTGTGTCCATTCTGGGGCAGCTCACTCACCTGGACTCTCAGGTCTCGTCTATAGTTCCAAGTAGCTGTTTGCATATGATAGTGGCCACACCTCAGTACACCACTTCGATAAATAGGCTAAACCAGGCGAGGGTAGCCAGTAGCTTCATATTTGGGTAGGATAGACACCCCTGTCCTAGCACGCAAAGTCAGCTCTGGTGGATTGGACGGATGAGATCAACAGTGAGATCCAATGGCCAGGAAGGTGCTACTGCAGTGCTCCATGGAGAGCGAAGGGCATGACAAGGCACAGAAGATGTCATGGACATCCACTGTAATTGAGGAAGTATTCAATTTGTGACACTTGTTTGTACCACTGGCCTGGATTTCTGAGGTCGAGACAATGGAACTGATTCAGTGCAATGGCTTTTCTACTTTAAAAATTGTCCCGCATAGGTTTCCTGTCTTCGTCAGACACAATTGACAACCAGCTCTGTGTTTTGCACATTGGCCCTGGAGGACGGCTGTTTTGTTTGGCTGTATCCGTGGGTATTCATGAATGGTTGAATGACAATTAAACTTGAACTTGAACAGATTACATCAATCTGGCTGTGCAGGCCACCAGTTTTCTATGAACTCACTGGCTCTACAGCACATTTTGAACCACTATTGTTGAAAGGACAGTCATCATTACTGCATTAAAAAACTGAAAACTGACTTGAAGGCATTCCCGGGGCTTAGGAGCGAGGGGGTGCAGGGTGGGTGGTGAACTCACTTATCATGTTACATGGCATTCCATTCGAAGATCTCTGTCCAATTGTTTTACTTTTCATTTCATAATGACATAGGAAGCCATTTGATCATGACACAAGTCATTTCAGCTCTCCTAGAATATACTGGTTCACAGAGTAATCACATTTTCCCACTATTTTTCCTTACAACTTATTCTCTCCTCTGAATTCCACTTACGGCATTTAAAAGCAGACAGCAGAAAGCAGCCCTACACTGTTAGTGCCCTCATCACCAGCTGATGACTAGCAAGAAATCAACTGTTCTGGATAAATAACTAACATTAAATTATTCATGTAAAAACCAATAAACACGTTACATCATAATGCTACAATCAATTGCACTAAATATTTATATTGAACCATAAACTTAAAAAATGATAGCATTTCATACATTGATTCATTTCAAAAAGAGAATCAACCAATATCAAAGTGCTGAATACTGCAAGTTACTGCATTTCCTCCAATTAATATTATCAGTGTTTTAGAATCTTAAATAACACTTACCTTTATCTGCCCACCAAACGTATCATAGTTGAAAAAGTGGCACAAGTTTTGTCCGTAACAGGAGTCCTCCATTTCTCCTTTAATAAGGATGTTTCTTCTTAAAAGTCCAACTTCTGCTCTCATATCTATTCCATCTATAACTTCACCCATGTGAAGATAACGCGGTTTACCTATGATAGCAAATGTGTTTCAGTGAAATAATTTTACCACTAGCAGCTTAAGACATGTATTTGAACAGCACAGAGCAGCTTGTCAAAGGTACAGAAAGCAACTCAAAGTTGATTTGAAGCCATTTATAGCTTTTCAACAGTCTACAATTATAAGAATATTGGAACAGGATTAAGCTATTAAGTCCATTTTCCCTGGAGGCACAGCAACTTCATGGAAATCTAAACTACACAGATTTTTCAAGAGACAGAGGTGCCTAGATCTGCCATCTATTGTCTAATCAAGGATTTATAAAACTGCAGTACAACTTCTAGTGTTATAATCCAGTCCCCTAGAGTTAAATGTCACCCAGAATTTATCAATTACTATTGATTTTCTGCACAAACCTATAACATTTTACTGATCCATGTAGTGTTAGAAATAAAAATTGTTCTAAAACACAAGAGAAGATAGCTAATTGACAGAGGCAGTGTTTTAAAGTAATGTGGGTAAAAGTCTAAACCAGAGAATAATTAAGCCAAGAATGAGAAAAAGAGCAATAAAACACTGGTTAGAAAGCAAGTGTGTGATCCAAATAAGCAGGCTTTAAGCAAAAGCACAGACTAAAAAGCAAAGTGGATGAAATGACTGAAAATTCAATTTGGAGACCAACTGGTGATCATTATCACGAAGAAGAAATAATAATAACTAAATATATATATAAAATGAAAACAGTCTAGCAAAGATTAAAGATTAGCTTTATTTGTCACACGTACATCAAAATATAAAGTGAAATGCATTCATGAGGAAATCTGCAAATGCTGGAGTTTCAAGCAACACACATAAAAGTTGCTGGTGAACGCAGCAGGCCAGGCAGCATCTTTAGGAAGAGGTACAGTTGACGTTTCAGGCCAAGACCCTTCGTCAGGACGAACTGAAAGAAGAGCAAGTAAGAGAATCTCTTCCTAGAGAGCAATCTCTTACTTGCTCTTCTTTCAGTTAGTCCTGATGAAGGGTCTCGGCCCGAAACGTCAACTGTATTTCTTCTTAAAGATGCTGCCTGGCCTGCTGCGTTCACCAGCTACTTTTATGTGTGTTGAGTGAAATGCATTGTTTGTGTTAATGACCAACATGGTCTGAGAACATGCTGGTGCAGCCTGCAAGTGTTGCCAGGCATCTGCCACCAATACAGCATCCCCACAATGTACTAATCCTAATCTGTAATTCTTTAAAATATGGGAGAAGACTACAGCACATGGCGAAAACCCATTTGGTCATGGGTGAATGTACAAGTTTCTTACAGACAGTGGCGGAATTGAACCCAGTGCTGAGATAGCATTACGCTAACTGCTATGCTTCTACGCCTGCCCAAGAGGAATCCATTTGGTGATTGAGGAGTGACATTAAGGCAATGGAAGAGCCTGTAACAAGTGGCAAGCAGTCAGTGGTGACTTCACAGTTAGATCTATTAAATATAAACATGATCCCCCTATCTCTACTTGCTGCTTCATGTCTGTAAACCAATCCATACTAAAATTACCTCGTGACATAACTTTTTGTTAGGCACCTTGTCAAACATCTTCCAGAGGTCCACATACAATACCAGTTGCCCTCTATGCACTTTTGACAAGATTGCCTTAAAAAAAAAACACATTTCTCATTCATCACAAACTCCTGCTGACTTGGCGCGATTAGATTATGATTTTCCAAATATGTTACTTCCTTAGTAATTGATTCTAGCATGAACATTTCAAAACGTTCATGCCACCACTCTGGTTTAACCTGGTATAACTGAACAAAGAAGCAATCTGAAAGACTGCCTAATCATTCAGAGTGTAAGCTCAAAGTAGCTGAGCAAAATTGAATCTGAAAATGCATGTTGCTTTGTACGCTTTAAATTCTCAACATGTAGTCAGTTAAAAAGGCAGGAAACAGAATGCATACGACAACTGTCCACAAACACAACTTAAATAACTCGAACTATTTAAATACACAGAAAAGACAATCTATTGTTTTGATACTGTGACGCCAAACCAAGTTTTCAGCCGATTAATGCTGATGAGAGAGATAAGGGAAACAAGTGGAGAAACGTTCAAAATGTTAATGAGAGAGGAGAGAGATAACGGAAAAGAAACACAATTCAGAATATTGACAGACCGGTTGCTTTGAACCTGAACTGTTTGAAGTTTGATGGACAGGCGATACCCCAGCAGGGGGATAAAAAGAACAGGTTCGCTAAGGCACGGAACACACACCACGAGATCACAAGATAACGAGACCCAGGAAGAGCGGTGTGCCCCCACAAGTTGGTGGAAGTTTGGAGGTCCAGTTCGCAGGAACCCACCATAGACTCACAGGGTGAAAAGGTACGATCGGCGGGAACCTGGTGTGTGTGTGTGTCCGCCCTTGCCTGGGCGCCGGGTTCACCGCGGAAGAACGGTCGCATCCAGAATGGAGGGATCACAGTCGGTAACCACAGCGGGATAGAAGACATAAAAGGGTCCGCCCGAAAGCCAACTGCGAAGAACACCAAAGGTCTGCTTGAATCAAATTTGCATTCCTCTCTCTCCAACGGCACAACAGCGATTACTGCGAACTGCGCTAAGCTGAACTGAACTCTGCGTCACTTAAGACTGATCATTTTACCCACAGACTGCGATAGAGCTTGGTTGATTCCTATTACCCTAGTTCTGTGTACATATGTGTTCTATCATTGCTAACCTGTTGCATTTATATCCTTACAATTAGAGTACTGCGTTACTTATTTCTTTAATAAAACTTTATTAATTTCTAGTAATCCAGACTCCAACTAATGGTCCATTTCTGCTGGTTTAGCAACCCAGTTATGGGGTATGTAACAGTACAAAGAAGTCTTGCGATAATACTTTGAAAAGAAATAACCCAAAAATGTTGCAGATTAATAGTTCTTACCAATTTTAACCTGATAAACATTGCACTCAGGACAGGGAAGGAGATTAAATTCTTCTGCCTGATCCATAGAGTAATCGGTGCTTGCAATGACTATTTGATCACCAGGCAACCAACTTGAGACATCATCCATTAAATTAACAACAACGCCATTCGAGACATCCACTCGAAAGCCACAGTGAGGTATACCTATTGAAGTAATAACATAATGCTATAAAAGGACAGAAGGGATATATTAAAAACAAATCAGATTTGAAAAATAAGTTATATACAGTAATTGCTTTCCTTTAAAGATGGAGGATAGTACAGAGGTATGATCAGGCATAATTTTTTTTTGTATTCCTTTATTTCTCTGCACCACACAGATCTCCAAGTCATCTACATGACACACCTGTTATCATTCTTATCTCCCCAATGTGTTTCTAGTTCTACAACACTATCAGCTCACTGATTTGAAATTATGACAATTAAATGAACTAAACTGCACATGTTGTGTTTTACAATAATTTTACAGGCATGCTGTTCAATGTTAAACTTAAGTTTCGAATTTTTAGAGATCTGTTGAGATGTAGACAATTGCCTCAGAAATTTCAGTCAAGATCTCCAGAATGAAAATCTAATCTCAAACCTACCTTGTAATCTGCACTAACAATACAAATGCCAGAAAAGTTAATCCTAGACCAATTAACCTTCTAAACACTTGATAAATGGTGGAAAAATTGAAAGAGCAAAATTGCCTGATCATTTCTAGCATGGTCATGGGTGAATTGGAAGGCCATTTCCTGTGATGTAACTTATGACTCTAAGATATCATTCAGTGAAAGTGACAATGTACTAGACTCCACAAGTACTGAGTATTCTGGTCCCATTAACAGGTCCAAACCACTACAGGCAGACAGCAAAATCAGTGGTACACAGGTAGAAATCCTTGATTTGACCACAGACACTATTGTACACATTAAACATGGGAAAGGAAACCTCCTGTATAGAACATGGAACATCACAGCACAGTACAGACCCTTTGGACAATATTTTAGCCTACTCTTAATATCAATCTAAACATTCCTGACCACATAGCTCTCCATTTTTCTATCATCCATGTGCCTTTCTAAGAGTGTCTTAAATGCTCCTAATGTACCTGCCTCTACCCCTGACATCATGTTCAACACATTCACCATTCTGTGTAAAAAAAAATTACTTCTGCCATCCCCCCAGTACTTTCCTTCAATCACCTTAATATTATGCCCTTTGTGTTAGCCATTTCTGCCCTGGGAAAATGTCTCTGGATAGCTACTCAATCTATGCCTCTTATCTTCTTGTGTACCTCTATCAAATCACCTCTGATCCTCCTTAGCTCCAGAGAGAAAAGCCCTAGCCTGCTCAACATATCCTCATTAGACATGTTCACCAATCCAGGCAGCATCCTGGTAAATCTCCTCTGAACTCTCCCTAAACTTTCACACCCGTCTTATGATGAGGCAACCAGAACCAAACACAATATTCTAAATGTGGTCCAACCAGTGTTTTATAGAGTTGCAACATTATCTCGCGGTTTGATTGCTATCTACCTTCTTCCTCAAATATTGAACTATTCTAACATGTTGAACAAAATGTAAAAGGAGCGCTAATTGTAGCAAAGGCACTTTGTGTGGGTGACATTATTGTTTACCACAAAAAGTGGATTGATGGCAGACCTATTGAAAAAGACGGCAGAATCTGAATTAGGTACTTGGAAAATACCAATTGCATAGGATAAAGACAAGATGCATTTATGAAAATCATGCTTGAGAACTCTTTTGGAATTTTAGAGACTGGCGCTAGCAGAATAGAAAAGGGTAAACAATTAATATGGTATTTTTGGATTTTCAGAAAGCATTCATTAAGATGCAATAATAAGACAAAATTAGAGCAATTAGAGTGGAATTGGGGGTTAACCTTGTGAATGAAAACAAGTGTTGTAATGAACATGTCAATAGGGTCTCTTAGGAATCAGTGCAGGAGCCACAGCTATTCCCAATCTATATTAATGATGAAAAGGAATACAAAATATCGAAGTTTTCTAATGATACAACACTGGATACCAACGTAGGCTATGGGGTGGGTACAGAATGGCTTTAAGAGGAGAGGACTAAAGACAGCCATGATGCAGCAGATAGAATACAATGGGCAAAATACAAGATTGTTCACTTTAGTAGAGAAAAAACAGTTATTTCCTCTCCATGATCCGCCCCCCCCCCCCAGATAATGAGGTATATTGGTATATAGCATAGAATCAAAGACAAAGCTGTCCAGCACAGAAACTAGTCCTTTGACCTATGATGTTTACTTCAACTTCTTTGCCTATTACACTAATTCTAATTGCCCTCATGAAATCAGTTGAGAAGGCAAATCGCAAGTGGCCTTTATTGTAGAAGGCTTTGAGGAAAAGAGCAAACATGTTTTATGGCAATTACATATGGTTCTAGTGAGAATGCACCTGGAATATCAAGTACAGGTTCAGCATATAAATGAAATTGCATTACTGGAACTTCTTTCACCAGTCTGATGAACTCAAGATGCTACAAATACTAGAAATCATAAATAGAAATATATTACTGGAAATATTCTGCAAGTCAGGCAGCATCTGTGGAACATTCTCTCTTTCCCAGTTTAGATGATCTTCAAACCTGAAATGTTAACTCATGCCACAGACTTCGCCTGTTGTGTTTCCAGTATTCTGTTTTTATTTCATCAGATTGTTTTTTGATAGTTTACCAGCTTTATTTGCAACATATATTTACATATATTAGGAAATTGCTAAGGTGTTTTGGTGTGACATGCAACAAAATTCAACAATTGTACAAGATAAAGAATTACATAAAAATAAAGTTAGAAGTACAGATATGAAATAAAATGGGCACAAATGCACTGTAAATACCATCATGTATTCACAATGTAAATAACATTATAAAATATGGTTTAAAGTGTTTACAGTGCAGAGACTGAGGTAATGGATACAGAAAGTTTTGGGGTGCTGACTAGAATGTTTGATCAGATTAACTGCCTAGGGGTAAGAAACATTTAAGATGATGTGAAGTTTTTGATTTAAGAGTCCTATATATAGCGCTTTCTAGAAGGGAGCTTTCGGTAAGGCAGTTTGCTGGGTGTGTAATACCCACAATGAATTTTCCTGCCTGCTTCTCTGTCCTGGACACAAACACGTCCTGCAGTGATGGTAGACTGCAGCCAACGACTCTTTCTGCTGTCCTGATAGTTTGCTATAGTTTTTGTATATTGTAAGAGAACATTGGACCAAACCAGACAGTATTGGTTGATGTGAGAATGCTCTCTATGACAGTGTAGAATTGCACCTAAGGGCGACCTGATTCCTCGCTGCCATCGCTGTGGGAGATCAGATCTTCGAGACAGTGGGTGCAGTTGTACGAGGCCACTGCACTCGAGCGATTGCTCTCTCTCAATGGTGAGAGAGAGTTTGCTGCTGATTCTCAAGTCAGGGGAACTTGAAATAAGCGGTGCCGCTGACTGTAACATCGAAACAGCGAGCTTTTGGCTTCTCTTCTTGCTGTAGTAGGAGCGATATCTCTCTCACCCTCATTAATGAGAGAGACAGAGAGAGAGAGAGCACGAGAGAGACAGACACACACACACAGACAGAGACTGAGACTGTGGGATATCAAGCTGTTGGGATGAACATTATAACTGATGTGAGTGCAAGTAGCCCGTAGTCATTGAGTCCATTCACCTTTAATTTTTGGGGACTGGAATAATGATTGTTAAACAGATTTGTACAGCTAGCACTGAAGCTGTATAGCTCAACTGCAAGCCTTTTCATCTCCTGAAGAATTTACTTCCATCATTTTAATTATTACTATACAAAGCTAGGGTAGCCAGGTGGGAGTGAAATAGTCCCCAGAGGACATGGATATTCGGCAGGTTGAACGTGGAGAACAATGAGGTAATCTCATTGAAATAATCAAGATTTTTACTGCTTGAAAAGGTAGAATATTTCCCTTGGATGAGGTGTCTGGATGTAAATGCCTCTTGAAACGAAAATGAAGCTCAGCAAGGTATGACTGGCATGAGGAGGACTCATGCACTGAACAGAGTTCAACATGGGATGTCTCTGAGCCCCTGTAATTTAGTATACTTAAAGACATAAACTTCTGGATATTAAATGAATAAAGTGGCCTGAGGTTATCACTAGAAATTGGCACTAAGACCATAAGATACACAGGCAACATACATCATAGGACTCTCATCAAAATTATGGCTGACCTTCCACTTCAGTGCATTTTTCCAGCATAATCATTACCTCTTTCAGTTTTCTTAATGTTCAGAGATCTTTTGTCCTGTTGTAATGAGTTTCCACATGCTGCTGGGATAGAACATTCCTAAAGTTCACCACCTCATCGTAGTCTACATTGAACTTCAGCTGTTCTTTCCTTTTAATGTGACCAAAACTGTTGCAATACTGCAGATACAGCCTCTCTAAAGTCCTATACATTTGGACTAATACTTCCTTACTCTTGTATTCAAATTCTCCAGTTTAAAACAAAAAAGGACTAAGATAATATTTATTTACCCAAGCACCTGCTACAGCCGTATGTTGGCCTTTGGCAACTTGTGTACAAGCACACCTAGATCCCTTTAAACACTGACACTGCCCAATTCTTCATCATTTAAAAATAATCTAGTTTTTTGCAATGCTGTCCAAAATAACTGGATGTCATAAGACATAAGAAAATAGGAGCAGGAGTAGGCCATCTTATTCCTCAAGCCTGCCACACTATTCATTACGATCATAGTCAGTCTACCTCAAGACTCAACTCTGCCAGATTGTCATAAACCTCAATATTTCAAAAACTGATCGCTTCATTTAAATACCTAAATGAATTAGTCACTACAACTCTCTGGGAAAAGAATACCAGAGATTTGCCTTCTTCTGTGATGGATATTCACTTTCTAGGGCCGAGAGGTTTATTGCAAACCTCAGCTTTCTAGCACAGCAGCATAACCTTTCCGAAGGATCAGACTTGTTTATGACAGTTAAACTTCTAACAAATATTCTTTGCTCAGCTTCCGATTGTAAACAAGAACTAGTTTTCAGTTCTTATTGTAAATTGCCAGCAATACTCAGTCTGTAGTTAAAAGGACAGCTTTGCAATTTTCAGAGCACAGACTACTAGCCCACAACGGGAGGCTGGCTACTAAGATATGTGCTTTGCAAAGTGAAGTGGCCGTGTTTGCATTTGTCTCGTCTGTATCAGCTACAGTAAAACAATGGAGTTATCTTAAATGGCATACATCAAACCAGGCAACTACAGCTAATTTATTTGCATCTTTGTGAAAGGGATATAGGAAGGCTCCAAACCAGGCATATTTTGTCATTTAGCATATCAAACATGGTCAATAGGTACGATCAATCAATAGTTGGGATACTTGTGTACTCAGAGAATCAGGTGTTGCAACATTAATTTTGGGTGTCTGGGATCTCTTTTCCCAGAAGCTATCAAAACATCTATGTGAAATCCTTTGTTACAGCAAAGGTATCTGAAAACATCACATGCAAATAATATCAACACTTAGCTAAACAGTGTAAATATTATAAAGCACTGGGGAACGTTAGGAATGACAAAGGCAATGATAGAAAGATTGTGCGATGAGAATTCATTCCTCAGCCTTCGGTTCTGTGACAGAAGACTGCTGTATGTTCTTTTAGTTGATTACAATTGCACCTGTGTTTGGAAATCTTTTGTAGTTTGTAGATCTATAGTAATTCAGAAATAATTTATCAATCAGAAATCCTCTGTAAGTGCTAAATGTGTTTTGGAATTATTTGTTTAAATTTAAATGCGTATCATTGAAAATAAAATAAACTTGTGATAAACTGGAAGTAACCAAAGAGACTAGACAGGGGAGTACGCTAGACCTTGAAGAGTAGGTGGATACACTAACTTCCTATAGTGGGGATACCCTTAGGTGCTTATATTGGATAGGGCTTAAAATCTTCTTTTGAGTTTAGGACTCTGTGGACAGTGTACTGGATACCATTGAATACCTTCTACATGAAGAAGTGTCCACGTACATCAGTTTTCAAAGATCGACCTTTAACTTTGAAGCTCTGTCCCTCTATCCGACATTCTCCTACTCATGAAAACATTGATACTTACCATGCCACGAGCCTTAGGATCTACAGTATGATTCAATAAGATCACTCTGTTATTCTAAATCCTGAAGAACACAGAATCAACCTGTATAGTCTTGAAAGGAAAACCCTCTCATCCCAGGAATTAACCCGTGACTCTTTTTATGGGACTGCCTTCAATGTCACTATATCCTTTCTTAGGCAAGAACACAAAAACTGCAATTCTCTTGAAATGGCCTCACCAACACTCTGTACAATAGCAAAAAAGCTAACTTATTTCTAAACACAAATAATTCCGCAGATGCTGGAAATCCAGAGCAACAAATACAAAATGCAGCTCAGGCAGCATCTATGGAAATGAATAAACAGTCAACATTTCAAATTCAAAAGATGCTGGCCCCAGGTCTCGACCCGAATTGCGACTGTTTATTCTCCTCTATACATGCTGCTTTATCTGCTGAGTTCCTCCAGCATTTCTAAATGCTGATCTTTTTGAAATAAAGGACAATATATTACTTCCTCTTGACTATTTTTGCTCCTGCTTACTAATTTTTCATGATTCGTGAATGCTTAGATCCCTTTGTATTTCACTCATCCGTCTTTCAATTCCTCTTATCAAAGTGCATTTGATTCTACTTACTACAGTGCAAGACCTCACTTTCACATTAAATTCCACATGCCTTGCTTTTGCCTACTCAGGCAGCTACATCGACAGTGGTCACAATATGTTCTTCACAACATGCCCTTCCATTTAGTTTTGTGTCATTCTGTCCCCTCCTCAAGTTCATTAATTTAAATAGTGAATAATCAATAACTGATCCCCATGATATTCCATTAGTTATACCCTTCCAACCAGAAAAAGTTCTATTTATTACAACTCTTTTCTAATGCACAACTCATTTTCAATCCATTTTTAATTCAAGAACTAGCCTTTATGTAGAACCTTATCAGATGCCTTTAGAAGTTCAACTACGTTTGTATATCACATCCACTGGTTACCCTCTACCTACCCTGCTTGTTCCCTTCTCAAAGGACCAAATGAAATTTGTCGAACATGATTCATCTTTCACAAAACCATTTTGATTTGATTGGATTAAGGCTTTTCTAAATTATTAGCCATGTCTTTGATTATTGATCCTAGCATCTTACCAACAATAGATGCTATACAATCCTATCTTTTGGCTTCCTCCATTCTTGAACAGATGAATCACATTTAATGCAATACACATAAAATGCTGGAAGAACTCACAGGCCAAACAGCATCTATGGAAAAGAGTAAACAGTCGAGGTTTCGGGCCAAGACCCTTTATGCAGCATTTTATGCATTGCCATGGATTTCCAGCATCCACAGATATTGTCGTGTTTGTGAATCACATTTAATGTTTTCCAATTTATTAATATCGTCCCAGGAATTGACAAAGTTTTGAAAAACTTCGAACAGACAGTTCTACAACCAATTCCATCAGATCCTGGTGACTTATTTACCTTTAGTCTTGTCAGTTTTTCTATTACGTAGACCCTTATGATTTGGAATTTTACAAATACAGTGGATTTTGGTTAATTGGGACACATCAAGACCAATATATTTTGGCCCAAATAAGCTGCTGCCCAACTTAGCTAAAGTTTCGTGAAAATGGCCAAAAAGAGAAACTACCATTTAACTGAGGAACAGATTATTTAAATGAAATACAAAATAAATCAGAACACCATCAATACAATTGCAGTACTCTAAAAATGTGTATAGCTCCTAATAGCTATCAACAGAGGAATTCAGCATATGCTGTCACGTCCTTTTGATTAGCTACAAATGAATAAAATCAGCACAGACACCTCATGTAGATAATGGACTGTCTTCATACAATTCTAGCGATGATAGCACCCTTGAAATCTTCACTTTCATTACAATAATCAAGATGATTATCAATACCGTCAAGTTCTTTGTAGTTCCTAACTTGTTGAAATAGTGAAATAGTTTCATTTTCATTACAGGCTGTTTCTGGCATTGCCAAGCCTGAATGCTTGAATCTGCAGTGAGCAAAACAGTTCTCACTTACTGCTTACTTCTTGCCAATTATCAGTGAGGGAAATCACTGCTTTTTGAACAGAAACACATAACTGACACTATTTAAAAACTGTTCACTCTAAACAGTGTTGAGCTTAACGGCAACACAAGTACACGTATCTGACACTAGCCAGAAACTGTTTGGCAGCAGTCTCCTGTCACAATTAAATGGCATAGTGTCCTAAATAAGTGAAGAAAATCACAGCTATTTTTTGATTAGTTTTTGTTCTTTGAGAGTTGGCCCAAAAATGCTGTTGTCCCGATTAACCAATGGCCCAATTAATTGGAATCCACTGTACGACCATGCTATTTTAAACTAGCCCAACTGATAGCATTGGGATATTTGCCGTATCATCCATAGTGTAAACAATGCAAGAAAAAAAAAGACAGTTTAATGTGTCCGGTGTTTCCTATTCTCTCTTTTTTTCCTTGCTGTTCATCCCCCAGCCTCATTCTCCAAAGGTCCCATAATGAACTCAGCCATTCTTCCATTTTATATAGTCAAAGAAAGTTAGTATTAACATTACATGAGTTTTTCTATTTCCCTGGTCACACTAACAATTGTGTGTCACCATCGATGATAGATCTATTTATCTATTAACTGTCTATGCATCTAGTCACAAATGTTTTGTGCACTTAAATAAAGAGCTTTAAGGTTTGAATGTTTTATTTTACAGATCTTCTTCATTACTCTGGATTCAGTCATTGCTGCATTGCTTAAAATTTCTGTTCCTTCCTACCACATTTCACTTCCCATTCAAAGTAAATTTGTTATCAAAGTACATATATGTCACTATATGCAACTATGAAATTCATTTTCTTTGGGCATACTCAATAAATCCAATAACCATAAGTAGAATCAATGAAAGACCACACCAACTGGACATAGAACAAACAGTGTAATTACAAAAATGAAGAAATAACAATAATAATAAATAATTATGCAATAAGTAGAGAACATGAGATGAAGAGTCTTTGAAACTGTGTCTATAGGTTCTGGGAACATTTCAGTGATGTGGTAAGTAAAGTTGAGTGAAGATTATCCCTTTTGATTCAAGAGCCTGAAGAATGAGGGGTAATAACTGTTCCTGAACCTGGTGGCGTGAATCCTGAGGCTCCTGTACCTTCTTCCTAATGGCAGCAGTAAGAAAGGAGCATGACCTAGATGAGGGTCCCTGATAATGGATGTTGCTTTCCGGCAACAATGCTCTGTGTAGATGTGCTCAATGGTGGGGAGGGCTTTACCCGTGATGGACTGGGCCACATCCACTACTTTTTGCAAGATTTTTCTTTCAACAGCATTGGTGTTTCCATACAGGCTGTAATACAGCCAGACAATATACTCTCCACCACACATTTATTGAAGTTTTTCAAAGTTTGTCATGCCAAATCTTTGCAATCTCCTAAGGAAGTAGAGGTGCTGTTGTGCTTTCTTCGTAATTGTATTTACATCTGCAGTGATAACACTGAGGGATTTAAAGTAGCTCTCTCCACCTCTGATCCTCTGATGAGGACTGGTCCATGGACCTCCGGTTTCCTTCTCCTGAAGTAAAAAAAAAAATCAGCTCCTTGGTCTTCGCAAACACGAGAAAATCTGCAAATGCTGGAAATTCAAGCAACACAAAAATGCTGGTGGAACGCAGCAGGCCAGGCAGCATTTATAGGAAGTAGTACAGTCCATGTTTCGCCGATGAAGGATCTTGGCCTGAAACGTCAACTGTACTTCCTTCTATAAACGCTGCCTGGCCTGCTGCGTTCCACTAGCATTTTGTGTGTGTAGCTCCTTGGTCTTGTTGACATTGAGTAAGAAGTTATTGTGGAGGCATCACTCAGCAAGATTTTTAACCTCCCTCCTATATGCTGATTTATCATCTCTTTTGATTCAGCCTGCGACAGTGGTGTCATCAGCAAACTTGATTATGGCATTGGAACTGTGCTTAGCCACAGTCATAAATGTAAAGCGAGTAGGGCAAGGGGCTGAGCACACAGCCTTGTGGCGATGGAGGTTGTGGAGATGTTTTTTCCAATTCAAACTGACTGGGTTCTGGAAGTGAGGAAATCAAGGATCCAATTGCACAAGGATGTATTGAGGCCAAGGTCTTGAAGCACTGAGGCTAAGACTGTGGGCCTGTTCTGGTCTCTATGTCTGAGGACTCACTTTTGTTCTAAATGCTATTTGTTTACTTTTATCATTTGCACCATTTGTTTTCTTTCTCTCTCTCCCTCTCTGCACATTGGGTATTTGTTGGGTTTTTTTAATGGGTTCTTTTGGGTTTCTTGTTCTGTGGCTGCTTGTAAGAAGACGAATCTCAAAGTTATATAATGTATACATACTTTGATAATAAATGTACTTTGAACTTTGAGGAGATGATAGTACTGAATGCCAAGTTGTAGTCGATAAAGAACATCCTGATGTTTGCATCTTTGCTGTCCAGATGTGCCAGAGTTGAATGAAGAGGCAAGAGATGGCATCTGCTGTGGATCTGTTGTGCCGATAAGCAAATTAGAGTGGATTTTCTTTCTTTTCTTTTTCCAATATTTTTTCTTGATTTCTAGGATCTTCTCAGACAGGAGTCAATATGTTTCATCACCAGCCTTTCAAAATGCTTTGTCACTGTGGATGTAAGTGCTACTGGATGATAGTCATTGAAGCAGGTTACCATATTCTTCTGAGGCACCAGTATAATTGAAGCCTGCTTGAAGCAGGTGGGTTCCTCAGACTGTCAAAGTGAATGGTTAAAAATTTCAGTGAACACTCCAGCCAGTTGATCAGCACAGGTGTTTACTTCTTGACTAGGTACTCCATTTGAGCCGGATGCTTTCTTTGGGTTCACTCCCCTGAAAGCTGCTCGCATGTTGGCCTCAGACACAGAAATTACAGGATCATGGGGGCTGTGGGAGTTAGTGATGGTTCCTCCATGTTTTGACGGTCAAAGCAAGCAGAGAAGCCATTGAGCTCATCTGGAAATGAAGCCCTGTGGTTTACTATGTCACTTGATTTAACTTCATAAGAGATGATAGCATTCAAGCCCAGACACAATTGTTGAGCATCCTTCATTGATTCAAATATAGCCTGGAATTGCCACTTCACCTGTAAGGTGGCTTTCCAGAGTCCACACTGTTCTCCCCTTCCTGTGCCATTGCTCTTTCATTTCTTTTTGGATTTGTTGAACATCACTCTGGAGCTCCACTCCCTTCCAATGATTTGAATGATTTACTCCTGCTTTTACCTGGAGTATTTGTAAATAATCCCACTCCTAAGCCTGCTCTTCCATTCAACAAGATCACGTCTCTATCTCTGGAGACAGCTTATCTACTGATGTCTATTATAAGCCTACAGACTCTCACAACTACCTGGACTATTTCTCTTCCCACTCTGTCTCTTGCATAAATGCCATTCCCTTCTCGCAATTCCTCCATCTCTGCCACATCTGCTCTCAGGATGAGGCTTTTCATTCCAGGACGAAGAAGATGTCCTCCTTTTTTAAAGAAAGGGGCTTCCATTCCTCCACCATCGACTCTGCTCTCAAACACATCTCCCCCATTTCACGCACATCTGTTCTCAACTCATCCTCCCGCCACCCCACTAGGAATAGGGCTCCCCTTGTCCTCACCTACCACCCCACCAGCCTCCGGGTCCAACATATAATTCTCTGTAACTTCCGCCACCTCCAACAGGATCCCACCACTAAGCAGATCTTTCCTTCCCCCGCCTTTCTGCTTTCTGCAGGGATCGCTCCCTACACGACTTCCTTGTCCATTTATCCCCCCCATCCCTTCTCATCGATCTCTCTTCCGGAACTTATCCTTGTAAGTGGAACAAGTGTGACACATGCCCTTACACTTCCTCCCTCACCACCATTCAGGGCCCCAGACAGCCCTTCCAGGTGAGGCGACACTTCACCTGTGAGTCGGCTGGGATGATATACTGTGGCCGGTGCTCCCGATGCGGCCTTCTATATATTGGCGAGACCTGACGCAGGCTGGGAGACTGTTTCACTGAAAACCTATGCTCTGTCCGCCAGAGAAAGCAGGATCTCCCAGTGGTCACACATTTTAATTCTACGTCCCATTCTCATATGTCTATCCACAGCCTCCTCTACTGTCAAGATGAAGCCACACTCAGGTTGGAGGAACACCACCTTGTATTCTGTCTGGGTAGCCTCCAACCTGATGGCATGAACATTGACTTCACTAACTTCTGTAAATGCCCCACCTCCCCTTCATACCCCATCCCTTATTTATTTATTATTTTTCTCTCTTTTTTCTCCCTCTGTCCTTCTCACTATAACTCCTTGCCCATCATCTGGGCTCCCCTCCCCCTTTCTTTCTCCCTAGATCTCCTGTCCCATGACCCTCTCCCTTCTCCAGCCTGGTATCCCTTTTGCCAATCAACTTTCCAGCTCTTAGCTCCATCCCTCCTCCTCCTGTCTTTCTCCTATCATTTCAGATCTCCCCCTCCCCCTCCCACTTCCAAATCTCTTACTATCTCTTCTTTCAGTTAGTCCTGACGAAGGGTCTCGGCCCGAAACATCGACTGTACCTCCTCCTATAGATGCTGCCTGGCCTGCTGCGTTCACCAGCATTTTTTGTGTGTGTTGTCATGGTTGACAGTCTATTTTAAACACCATTTTCTTGACCTATCCCTCAAATGGTATAATATTTGTTTTGAAATCACCAGGGTCTTCCAGGGGTATAGAATTCCATAGACTCAGCACTCTCTAAATTAAGAAATTTCTCATTTCATTTTTAAAATACTTGCTTCCCATTCTGAGACTGTTCCCTAAACCAAGGGATATATTCTCATCTCCAAATTTTGTAAGTTTCGAAGATGTCCAGAGATGAGGGCTAACTACATATGAGCCTCACATCAGTTCATCATACAAGGAAACAGTCTGTTGAATCTTCACTGCATTGCCTCTTTAGCAGTCCTTTTGAATATCTAGCAACTACCATTTATCCTTTAAACAAAGTAACTAAGATTGTACACGGAACTCCAGGTTCTGTCTCACCAAGTTCCTATGCTGTGGAGAAGTATCTTCTACTCTTAAATTCAAATCTCCTTGCAAAAAAAAATATAGATTCACCTTCCTAAATACTGCTGCAACTTCATGTTAGCATTCTGTAACTTATAGACAAAGGAATCAGGGCCTTGGAACAGCAACGTTGCTCAGTCTCCTAGTTATGTCCTTATTATAAAATGTTAATTCAATTTTTCTTTGATTCCTGGCCTGCTTGGTGTTTCCAGCATTCTAATTTTCTAATTTCAAAGCTCAATATTTCTGATTTTTCTGCTAGTGAATGGCCCTCACATTTTTTCCCATAATGTGCTCCATCTGCTACATTGATGCTAACTCAATCAGCTTGCTTTTGTTCCCATTAAGCCTCTTAGTATCTTCATGACTACACACATTTCTATTTAAATTTTCCACCTGTCAATTTGTAAATATTACGTTTTTCACTTCAGCCAAATCATTATTATCGAATGGTGAATAGTTGGCACCCCAATGTAATCCCTCTGGTGCACCACTAGTCACAATCTGCCAATCTAATGTTTGCCAGCTGCTTTTTGTCAATTGTCCAACTCAATCCATACCAATACATTCCTCCAATTTTACCAGCTTCTTGTGTATATTGTCAGAGCCTTCTGAAAATCCAAATACACCACATCCACTAGGTCTTCATCTTTGTTACTGCATATAATCTCGAAATTACATCCATCAATATATTTCCTTCACAATCTCATGCTGTCTCAGGCATATTATTTTTTTTCCCCAAAGTGTGTTGAAATGAGATTGTTACCTTCCAGTTAGGGGAACCATTGCAGACACTATAGAATTCTGGATGATGACAAGCAGGGCATCAGTATCTCCATAGTTATCTCTTAAAATCCTCAGAGATAGCTCTTTGGTTCCTTGAGATTTATTCATTTTCAGGCACATTACTTCTCCAGTGGCTTTTAGTGACACTGATTTCTCTAATTTTCTCATTAGCATCCCATTCCTCCAGTATTTCTGATAAGTTTCAAATTTCCCCATTATAGTCTTGTGAACTTTCTAGAAGGACACACATTTGCCCTTGCTAATCTTTTTTTTCCTTTTATAAACATAGAAGTTCTTATTAATACACACTTGGGTATAAATTAGAAGCAGGAGTAGGCCATGTGACCCTGCTACTCCATTCAAAATCATGGCTGATCTTACTGCAACTTCAACTCCAAATTTCCACCAACTTTAACCCCTTGCTCACTGGGAATCCAATATATTCAGACTCCTTTCCTCAAAACGATAAGTTAAAGTTAGTCCCGAGCCATGTGGCCCATCAGGCCAGTGCTTAAGCTAGTTTCTGTGGCGTGAAGCGACTGAGTGTACGAGACTCCCCCGCCCCCGACAGGATGCCAGTCTATCGCAAGGTTAACCCCCTGCATTTGCTGGTACCCATTCTCAGCTGGGTGGACTGGAGCAGTGTGTGGTTAAGTGCCTTGCTCAAAGACACAACATGCTGCCTTGGCCGAGTCTTGAACCCATGACCTTCAGTTCGTGAGTCCAACTTGGCCACATGCCACGATAAGATCAATGTTCCAAAGCTTCTCAAAGTAAAATGTTACTTTCTATTTTAAAAAGTCTCTTCTAGCTACAACCATATCAGCTGATCCTTAGCTCTCCCATAAGAGAAAATACCCTCTCCACACTCACCCTGCCATTTTATGTTTCTTTGGTGTTTACTCTCACTCTATGCTCCAGCAGATTCAAGCCTTGACTGTCAAACTTTTCTCATAAGACAACCCACCATTTCTAGGTATCCCTCCAATAAATGTTGGTGAATTGCTTTCAACAGATATCTATCCTTAAAGAACTGAAACCAATACCATACACAGTACCCCAAATGTAGTTTCACCATTGCCTTGTGTAACTGAAATGTAATCTCCCTACTTTTTGAATCTAGCCAAACATACAGGAATCATCAGCCCACTGATTCCATGCTGACAATCAACCCCCAGGTTTATATACCGATTCTGTATTAATACAATTTTTCAATCATCTCCCCACATTCTTACCAGGTGCTCCCATTCACCTGCCCACATTCTTACCAGGTGCTCCCATTCACCTGCCCACATTCCTACCAGGTGCTCCCATTCACCTGCCCACATTCCTACCAGGTGCTCCCATTCACCTGCCCACATTCCTACCAGGTGCTCCCATTCACCTGCCCACATTCTTACCAGGTGCTCCCATTCACCTGCCCACATTCTTACCAGGTGCTCCCATTCACCTGCCCACATTCTTACCAGGTGCTCCCATTCACCTGTCCTTGAGGCGAGTTACACTGACTCATAAAACAAATAATCAGCACAGCTTTGGGATGAAAGAAGGAAACTGAAGCAATTTGAGATATCACTTGTATCCTTCAGTGAAGACCATTGCAAAATATCTTTGAAATTCATATGCCAATTTCCATTATTAATTATCCAAAACTCACTATGTTTATTACTTAAATATCTATAAAAGCTCTTACATTTCTGAATGTTTTTATCCTATACTTCATCTTTCCCTTTCCTTTCAGTATTTTAGACACTTCTTAAAAAATCTATTCTGATCATTTGCCACCTGTCTTCAGATATCTGCAATTACATTTCTCACTTGTTTACATGTATGCTGGTACTCTACAAGTGCAAGATTTTGTTTACTTAATCAGTGAAGGGAAAATAGTTAGAAATGGAGAATCAGAAACACCTCCTTCAATGTGTTTGGAGTTGTAGCAGAGAGTGGTGACAATAACAATACAGATCTCAAAACAAAAACATGAAACTGATTAGACTCACCTCTCACCCACTCACTGAAGGCAGTAACTGTGAAATGAATCCCATCATATGTCTGAAATTCTCTTCTAGCTACAGCCATATCAGTTGACCCATTAGGTTGATATAGTTTTTTTTCTTCCACAGCAGATGATTCTCCAATTACTCCAACAGCAGCCCATGGTTGTCTAAAGTAAATCAATATCTAGATTGGCAAAGATCATAATGAAACCACCTGCCACTGTGACTTATAGAGGCACAGGCATAAAACTCAAATATATACATAATTTGGAATATTTAAAGGCATTTTCAAGCAACCTGGCCAATCACCCATTAAGGACTTGGGGAGCTGTCCATGGTGGTACATTTTGCACTCATTAAACATACGCTTTCGTAAACTCACATCCTTCACATTAATCCAAATATAGTTATCTGAAGACTTGCAAAATGAAAATCCCACCCAACTGACAAGACAAGCGATAACTTCCATGTCGAAAAATGTCTCAGACTACATGTGGGGAGATAGGGAATGCGCTCTCTAACATCCTCCATCTTGTGACCTAATTATAAACGCAGGCACACGTTAATCTTACAGAAATTGCTTTGAGTTAACGCTGCAGCTCCAAATGAACGGACGCAAAGTCTACCCTACCCGGTCAGAATTAAGAGGAAGGTGAATTTGAACTGCATTGTCGGTAAGTGTAAGGAGCGCGCCCAGCTGCTTGTTGAAAGTAAACAGAATTTAACATACAAATTAATCGCCCGGAACGCCAGCCCGAGGTGCCTCACCTGAAGCCCAGATACCTCGCCTCTTTGCTCCCCAGTAGTTCAGTCATGTCATTTCTGGCGGACAGCGTCAATCTCCTGGAAGCCGAATCTCCGACAGCAATGGCCACAACTCGCCCTCTCGGCTGGCGACGCAGAAACTCCTGCAGCCGCCTGCTCTCATTAGCCCAGAGATGAGTGTCGAAACGGTGGGCTGCGAGCACCTTGGCCGTGTCTTGGTCCACTACCCTGATGTTAATGCCTCTGTTGCCCCAGTACTTGTCAAAGCGGTAAGCCCCAGACTGCAACCCGCCGGGGTAGAGGGTTCGGGCTAAAGCCGTCCAGGACAAGCTTTTCCTTCCATGTAACTCCAAGATGCCCCCTTTATCCACACCAATGAACTTCTGACCAAAATGCCCCACGTTTAATGCATCTGTCGACTTTCCGTAGAGAGTGATGGTGGCGGTGGAGTTATAGGGACACTTGTCCGATCCGATATGCAGCTCTCCTCCATTCCTGATCAGAATATAGCGGATTTTCAGAGTGATGGGAGATTTCGGTGCATCATCAAACACGAGTTTACCTGCAAAATAACGTCCACAGCACGGTCACCGATGGTCACTAGAGCTGATTGACCCCCCCCCCGCCCCCATCACCTTTGAACAGAAAACCAATTACCAAAACAGGCTGAAGTCTCAGGTGCATTCAGCAATACATGCGCTCTCAAATTTTAAATGTAGTATCTACTCTGTCAGGACGACGTGTTGAAACATAACCGAGTCTCGATAAGTAAAAAAACAATGTTTTTTTTTTGGGGGGGGTATTGTTTACACGTACGGAAATCGTTTAGGAAATTAAACTTACCCCCATTCTCTATAGTAATGGAATGTAGCGAAGCTGAAGACTCCAGTTTTAGGAACATCCCCCTTCCAATCTTAACCTTCTTATATTCATGATGTCCAGGATTCCAGGGTAATAAATATGAGGCTTTATCTGGGCAATCCACTAAAAGAGAATTCTCATTCACTATCACATGCGTTTGCTGTTTGTTAATACATAGTTCAAATACTGAAAACAAGAAAGTTACACACCTGTTGTATAAACTTCGCCCTGCTATACCGAGTGCGGTACACAGATGGTTCCGGCTCATCCCGCCGCTGATGCTTTGAGTTAATCCTAGTTCCAAGCTGTTTACGACCCTCAAATGAGGGGCAAGATTGCAATGGATTATTGACAATCCATAATTATAGAGGAACCAGGCGGCTGGTTTATTGAGAATCACAACAGAGAAGGTAGCAGAAAACACAGACGCCTGGAAATCAGAATTGTTTCGGCATGTATTGTAGCATTCAGCGAAACCCAGAGTGACACCAGGTCTGCCCCACACGCCCACCCCGCTCTACCAACCTGCTCCCGACCACTAAACCACCACCCCCGGGCTGTGCACACCTGTAGTAAGTCGGGTGAAATCGGGGTGCGCTCTCCAGGCGTCCGTCCGTCCACGGTGAAGCCGGAATCGACGATCGCTCTGGCAGATAACGGGCCGGTGTCAAAAGCAACACACACACGCTGGCTGTGGGTGAAGAGATGCTGATTCTCGTCCCGCAGCCACTGCGTACTGCCGCCGATTGCCCGCAGCTGACAGTCGCTGCTCTATTTATAGCCGCTCACTGGCCCTTTACCTCGCGCCGGCGACACACGGTGGCTCCACCTCCCGGCCGCTCATTGGCTCAGCTCTGCTCTCAGTGACAGGGAGACGGCGCGTGAAGATTCCGCGCCTCCCTCTCTCGCCTCTGCTCATTTCACCCCAATTCAACACCACCACCCCCTCAACAACCCATCCCTCCTTAACACCCCATCTCCGCCTCAACACCCTCACCTCATCACCCCATCCCCTCAACACCCACATCCCTCCTCACCTCATCACCCTATCCCAACACCCAAATCCTTCCTCACCTCATCATCCCATCCCATACTCAACACCCACATCCCTCAATACCCATATCCCTCCTCAGATCCCTTCAACACCCACATCCTTTCTCACCCCATCCCCTCAATATCCATATCCCTACTCACCCCATCCCCCCAACACCTTACCTTATTCCCTCCTCAACACAACCAGCCCTTTATCACCTCATCCCCTCCTCACCACTGATGCCATCTCTGTCTGGAAACCATCCCCTTCTTACTCACTTTCTCCTCCCTCCAATTCACTTCATGTCCACTCACCTTATACCCCTCTCCACACTCAACTCTTCATTTAGGTATACCCTCCAGTTCAGCTCCTTCAACCTTTCCTTACCCCCACCCCTTCTATCGCACCTCAATTCCTCTTAATTCCTTTCCCATCTCATCCCATTTGCCCATCTAATCTCCTCTTTTCACCTCAACTTGCCCTTAGTTTGTCCCAGTTCCTTCCGTTACCTATTTCTCTTTCCTCCTCTCGCTCATCCTCTCATCTACACCCCCACCTCTGCCACACTACCTGCTGTTCATTTTTTCCCTTCCTTTCCACCCTCCCCTCGTGCTGTTGTCCCGCCTCATCTCCCCCTCCATGCCTCCCATTCTCTCCCTCGTTTCCCTGACCCCAAAGCACTTTCTCTCCCCTTCATTCCTCACCTCCAATACAGATATTTGCAATAGCTAGTTAACCTGGCTCAACACAGGAACACTAATCTGAAACCATTTGGTAACAGGGAGAACGTATAAACTCCCCATAGACAGTACATGAAGTCAGTACTTATGTCAAGTTCCTGCAGCATTAAATGCTGTCAGGATGCTATTACAATTTATTCTATCTCATTTGCCCTCACTACTACCTCTCAGCCCCTCACTCCCACTCCCACCCCTGATATGCTCTTCCTTTAACTTTCATTCCACCTCACTGGTCCTGAATCAGTCATCTTTTTCCCTCCCTGATCTTCTCATTCAATCCCACATGCACACACACAGCAAGCAAACTGTCACCAGCTTCCTCAAACTCACTCAGTGTTACAATGGTAACCCCATAATCATGGTGAAACATGCAAACCAGATAAGCAGTAACAGGGTGGATGTATTCACTGAATTTATGCAAGGTGTTTTTATACAGTTCCATGTAGTGCAATCATTTAGGAATAGACCATTTAAAATCCGATCTAATTAGAAAGAACTAATTAATCATGTGATTAAAAAGAAGAGTGATCACAACATTAGTAATTTTATAATAAGATCAAAAATGAATTAGTTCCGTTGAAACCCAGGGTTTTCAGGCTAGGGATAGGCAAAACCAACTATAAATGTACAAAGCTCTTATAGATTGAGAAAGCACAATACAAAAAGTGTATCAGTAGACAAGCAATAGTTGATCTTTAAAGAATGAATACATAGTTTACAACAAACACATATCTCTTTAAGACATAAAGACCCTAAAGGAAACACGTACTGAGGGAACTTAAAACCAATAAATCCTGTGATTTATGATCTACAGTATATTTCAAGGTTTGTTAAAAAGATGATTGTGTATATCTTCCATACATTGGTTGTCATTACCAAATTACAGGCAAGTTAGCCTGACATCAGTGGCAGAGAAAATGCAGGGATCTATTATTATGGAAATGGTAGTAGGACTCTTAGAAAATAATTATAAGATTCAGCAGAGTCAACGTGGATTTATGGAAAGAAATTAGATCTGAAACATCTGTTAGAACTTTTTTTTGAGACTATAGCTAGCAGAAATGCTTAAGAATGAACCTGTGGTTGTGAAGAATTTGGATTTTCAGATGTATTTGGACTTCCATAAGGTGCAGGAGATACTTAAAGAAAATTAAAGCATGCATTATACCACTGTGGAATGAGGATTGGTTAGTGGGCAGAAGGCACTTGTTTTCTGTCCACTTTCAGGTTGGAAGGTTGTAACTAACGGAGTGCCACAGGTGCTGTGCAACAGTTTGGAATCAGTGAATCTTAAACACAAACAGCACAGAAAAAGGTCCTTCAGCTCACTAAGCCTATGCCAACCATTAATCAATTTTAATGAGGAGACCAAGTGTAATATACAGTGGTGCTAGAAAGTTTGTGAATCCTGTAGAAATTTCTCTTTTTCCGGGCTAAATATGACCTAAAATGTGATCAGATCTTCACACAAGTCCTAAAGCTAGGTAAAGAGAACCCAATTAAATAAATAACACAAAAAACATTATTCATTTGTTTATTGAGAAAAATGATCCAATATTGCATGTATTTATTGAAAAAAAGTATGTGAACCTCTGGGGTAATGCCTTCTACAAAAGCTATTTGGAGTCAGGTGTTCCAATCAATGAGATGAGATTCGAGGCGTGAGTTGTAGAGGTGCCCTGCCCTATAAAAAAGACCAAGTCGGGTTACTGACAGAGTCTGCTCTTCTCAAGAAAGATCTGTTATGTGCACCTTGCCGCGATCAATTCTTAGAAGAAGAATTGTAGAGATGCACCAGGCTGGAAAAGGCTACAAAAACATTTTGAAAGACCTGAGTGTTCATCAGTCCACATTAAGAGAAATTGTCTACAAATGGAGGAAACTCTGTACTGTTGCTACTCTTCCTAGGAGTGGACATCCTGCAAAGATGCAATGCCAAAGGAGGTGAAAAAAAGGGTAACAACAAAAGACCTACAGAAATCTCTAGAACTTGCTAAAATCTCTGTTCATGTGTCCAATATAAGAAAAACACTGAAAAAGAAAGGTGATCATGGAAGGACACCATGAAAGAAACCACCCACCCTCCAAAAAAAATACATTGCTGCATGTCTCAAGTTTGCAAAAGACCACCTGGGTGTTCTACGACGCTTCCAGGAGAATGGTCTGTGGATATATGAGAAAAAAGTTGGAACTTTTTGGCAGAAATGTGGAGGAAAAGGAGCACTGCACACCAAAACCAAAACCTCACCCCAACTGTGAAGCATGGTGGAAGAAGCATCATGGTTTGGAACTGCTTAGCTGCATCAGGGCCTGGAGAGCTTGCAATCATTGAGGAAACAATGAATTCAAAAATGTATCCAGACATTTTATAGGAGAGTGCCAAGGTAGCAGTCCATCACCTGAAGCTTAATAGAAGTTAGATAATGCAACAGGACAATGATCCAAAAGACAAGAGTAAATCAATAAAAGAATAGTTTAAAAAGAACAAAATTCGTGTTTTGGAATGGTTGAGTCAAAGTCCTGACCTTAATCCCATAGAAATGTTGTGGAAGGGTCTGAAGCAAGCAGTTCCTGAAGGAAGCCCACCAACATCCCAGAGATGAAGCAGTTTTGTAAGGAGGAATACCTAAAGTTCCTCCAAGTCGATGTGCAGGACTGAAAAGTAGTTACCAAAAATACTTGGTTGAAGTTATTGCTGTACAAGGGGGTCCCAGCAGATACTGAAAGTAAACATGCACATACTTTTTTCCAACAAATACATGTAATATTGGATCTGTTTCACAATAAATAAATGAACAAGTATAACATTTTTGTGTTGTTTATTTAATTCGGTTCTCTTTATCTAGTTTTAGGACTTGATCACATTTTTATCTGATTATATTTATGCAGAAATAGACAAAATTCTACAGGGTTCACAAACTTTCTAGCACCACTGTATATGTTAGCTCTTCATCTAAACCTGGATGGCCATATGACTGGTGTGGAACATAGTGCTGCGGTATGTAGACTGTTTATGCAATTAGGAAAGCACATCACAGATGAAATATAATGTGGAAAATGTATCCACTTTGGTAGAAATTTTTGAAAAGTAATTTTCAAATGCAGACTGAAATGTGATGGTAGACAAAGGAACTTACGATGGAAAGTGAATGTACAGGCTGAGCAAGCTATTAGTATGAAAACAGAAGGGCTAGGAATATACAGTATAGGTCAGGCAGTATCTATGGAAAAACACTATTAAGATTTCAGATCAAGTAATCTTTGATCTGAAACATTAACCCTGCCCTACAGAGTGTTTCCAGCACTCTCTGCTTTTATTTCAGGCTTGCAACTTCTGCAGTTTTTGATTTACAATTACAAGTAAATGGTATGTTGGCCTGTATTCAAATTCTCTTGGGGAAATAGTGTAAAGATGTTGTGCTCCATTTATATAGGGCTGTTGCAAGACTGCATCTGAATTGTTAGATACAGGTCTGGTTTCCCTCTCCAAGAAATGATGTCATTGTAATATGTGTGCAAAGTTTTCCAGATTAATTTCAGAGATGGCCAGTTTTGCCACAAGGATGTGTTAAACATTTTTGGTTTTAATCTCCTGAACTCTAGAGTGTACAAGGTCATCTCACTGATTCATTCAAGATTCTTACTGATTGAATTCTTTTCCCTTAGCAAGGATCACAGTGTCAAAATACGAGGACAACTGGTCACCATTGAGATGAGAAGAAATCTCTTCACTGAGAGCGGAGAGCACCTTTGGAATTCTCCATCCAAGAAAACTGGAGACAGAGGATGTTTTGACAGAAATTGATAGATTTTTCAATATTGAGGGAATTGAGGGGTATGGGTCAATGTATGAAAGTGATATTGAAGTAATAGATGAGCCACAATCCTACTTAATAGAAGCAGTCACATGGGATGAATAGCCTACTTACAGTATATTCTTATTTTCACTCTCACCTTCACTCCCTTCATCCTTATTCTTATCTCTCTCTCCCACTCACCCTTCTCTTCATTTAGTCTTAACATTCCTTTCAATCTCTCTCTTTTCTTCACCTGCTACTCTCTATTCTTCCCTCTATCCTTCATATTGTCTCCACCTCTTTTTTTAATCAATCTCCCTCACACTACCCATTGGCCTTCCCAGCTACTCAGTCGTTCACACTTATCCCTCAAGCTCTTTCACTTACCTACTGCCCTTCATCTTCCTTTGCCCCTTCAGTGGCACCTCTTTCTTATTCCTCATGTTTCATTTCTCTCTAATTGTCTCAATCCTCCAGCTTCAATTTTCCTTTCATTTCTACATCCCTTAATATCATGAAATTTTCTAGGCCTCTCTCTCTCTTTTCATCCCTTTATCTTCTTAAGGTCTCACAGTTTCTTTTTCTTTTAAACTCCTTATGGGGATGGATGGGAGTCTCATTGGGTATCTCAATGCACTGACATGAAATTGAACAGCAGCTTAACCCAGTCCCCACCACAGATTTCACTTGTGGCCGTAATCTACACATCAGCTAATGTTCCACTCGCTATTCAATCGAGATGTTGACTCTCAGACCTAAATTTTTACATCAATTTCTTTATGTGTTCCTTAATATTCTTTTGGATCTCATTTATTCTTTATAGGGAAAAGAGAAATCATCAATAAATCTCACCAGGGAGGACAAGGGTTACAAAGAACAAACATCTCAAGCTGTGTGGTTTTGAAAATAATGTATTTCCCTTCATTGTAGACCACTTCTGAATGAGAATTTATAATGGAACTATGGACATGTTTTAATTCGACATTGTAAGGTCCAAGCCTAAGACACATTTTACTCATCTCTAAATCTCTTAATAGAATGTTAGCAATTACAGACCCATTGCTGTCCCTTTTACTCGAAATGCTCCACTTATTTTCACACACTTTCTCTCATTACCCTAATCGAATTCTCTATCAAAATGATTCATTATGATCCTCAAAGAGATGCGAAATTGCAGACAACTTTCCAATTCACACAAGATTTATATTCGCTAATTCTCAGTTGAAGCTGAAACTTAAATGCCCTCCAATTAACATACACCTGCTTTCCAATTATATTATAAATCATACTTCAGATAGAAAAAACCTTTCAGGAGACTTTACAACAGTGGTGAAAACGTGGAATTAATGATGGCATAGTTCAGGGTGGAGAAGAACGGTGAAGTTAAACAGCATTCCAGAGGGTGTCTAATGATAGGGAAGATACACTATGGCTAATTGAAGAATGAATCAGCTGTGATGGAGGAGTAGTGAACACCAGGATTGACTCAGGTGTGAAATGGGGTGTCTATAATGCTCCAGAGCAGCAAAAAGAAAAAGAAATGCTTCTTTCAAATCACCACTAAAGTAATATAATTAGTTATGGATAGGACATTCAGCCCATCAATACTATGCCTGTTCTTAGCACAATCCTGTCAAAACTACCCCCCTCTTTTTACTTCCCTGTAATCTATTCTCTTTCAACAGTGTCCATCGAGTCCTCGCCTAAATATCTTACCATCAGCATAATCTACTTATCTAATTAACCTACCAATCGGCAAGTCCTTGGGATGTGTGAGGAAATGAAGACAGCAGGATGAAAACAGAAGCTGTGTCAGGAAACTCCACATGGTGGTCAGAATTGATCTGAGGTCACTGGAGGACTGAGGCAGCAGCAATATTTACTGCCCTAATGTTTCAAGCAATGGCTATTCCATTCAGACTAAGATGTCAAAACAAGCATTGTGCCTCTAAACTAAAATATGTACCCCCTCAATTAAAACAGTTAATTAATGTCACAGAAGCGTGAAACCTACCAGCTGACCACGGAAAGGAGGCAAGCAGTCGGCGCACCATATCCATTTCCCCATCTTTTCTACCAGTCCTTGAGCTACAAACAGTTGTTTATATAGGCCTAAGGCACAAGTGTAGGTCCTCTGATTGTCTCAGCAGTAACACCCACATCCTGTGAAGGAATACATGCTGGAACAAGAAGGGCAGAACAAGGCCGGGTGGGGGTTGGGGGTTGGGGATGGAAGTTGCAGAATATATAAACAAGTAAAGATTTTGAATACAATACCAAAGAAAATTAGGAGAGAGTTGGTGGGGACAAATTGAGTGAAAACTGAGTGTTAAAGTTGAGTTTCCGTATTGAGGAACACAGAAAGCCACTGAGGAAAACACAGTAAGGCTAGACTGCAGGTGACAAAAGCACGGGTAACAATTTTTGCAGCGAAAGATTTGCAGTGTGAAGTTGAACAAGACCTCTGATTTGAATAGCATCAAGTCAAGATTCTATAGGTAGTCTGGGAGAACTGAAATTGGGATGAGGGAGGAAATTTCCATGAAGAAAAAAATGTGGACAGCTTTAACGCAAGGCTCATGATAGCCATATAAATATTATGATTTGGATAAAACTGCTTTCTTACTTTTAACACATTACATTTTACATGATGAAATTTTCCTGTAAGCAGAGATTTCCCACCTCTCACTGGAGAATTATTGCTGCACTGTGATTCTCAATCAAACCAGTAGCTATTTTCCTCAATAATTTTCTGTGTTCTTAAATTATAGAACCAGATAACCAATACACCCACCCACAGGAGATAAAACATACTTTCATATGTTTAATAGAAACACCAGCTTTGGGAATGTTATACTCAAAGGTGAAACATTGATCATTTGAAGCATTAATTAGTTCTTACCTGTATTTTAATTAAATTCATTTTCAGAATGTTGCATAATTTATTTTTTGTCCTTACTAACACAACTAAGTGGTTTGCATTGATTGGGCTTGTATTCATATACAGACTAGACCAGGTAAAGCCATTAATTCATTAGTGAGCCAATTTGGAGTTAATGGCAATAGCTTTTTTGTTGTCACTTTCACTAAACCAGCTTATAATTTGAAACTATACAAAATTCTATTTCAAATTGCCACAACAAAATTTGAAATTATTAGTCCAGTAATATAACCATTACATCACTAATTATAGACACCCACAAACTTTATTAATTTTAGTGTCTTAAGATATCAAGAGGATGTGAAAGGTGTTTTATAAATGCAAGTTTGTCCTTCCTTCCTTCCTTCCATTATTCTTTCAGTGTAGTATCTTCATTTCGAATATAATCTGCCTGCTTGATAGCCACTTTATGCAAGTTTATGGTTTGTCTGAAACATTTTCAACCTGACAGATATTCCTCACATATGGGGCACAGTCAGTACAGTATTTCTACTGTACATCAGATTCGTAAATACTCTGGCTTTTATACATTGTTTAATGTTTCTTAAACTACATTACATTTACAGAAAATAGAAAAACACAAATGATCTTGAATAGTGGAATAAAAACACAGAAATGCAAACCACTATCTCCCTTAAATTAAGGAACTAGATATGCCTGGTTTAGAGGGCGTGTGCTATCACAAGAGGCTGGATAAACTTGGGTTGTTTTCTCTGGAGTGCTGGAGACTGAGGGGAGATCTGATAGAGCTTTATAAGATTATGAGAAGCATAGATAGAGTGGACAGAGAGTATCTGTTTCCCAGGGTTGAAATGTCTAATATCAGAGGGCTTGCATTGAAGGTGAGAGGGGATAGATTCAAAGGGGATGTGAGAAGTAAGTTTTTTTATTCAGTCATGGATGCCTGGAATGTGCTGCACGGTATGGTGGTAGAGGCAAATACATTAGAGTCTTCTAAGAGATGTTTGGATAGAAAGATGTAGGGATGTGAACATGGTGTAGGTCGGAGAGATTAGTGTTTGGGTGTTTCTGATTTGCTTTTTAGCTGGTACAGCACAAAATTGTGGCCAAATGGCCTGTTCCTCTGTTGTACTGCTCTATGATCTTGATTAAACATGCCCACCCAAAGGAGGTGATAAAATATTTAACCCAAACACTATCTGTGGGAAGGTTATAGACAGAAGTGATGGTTTAAAAACATTATGAGAATATTATTTAATCTCATTATTCATCTTTATTCCATGCAAATTTTAAATGTGTAGACTTACAGTATATTTTGCATTTGTGTGTGAGATTCTCATTTGCTTTAGAGAGCCACCATCGCCATGAAGATAAACTACTAAAATCTGGAAACCAGAAGAGCACAGTCTTCCTATTTCTGAATATTCATACAATATCTTGAGCACACACAGGTCAAATAAAGTAATAGGATGCTATGAGAGATATTTTCAAAATAATTAGTATGATTTTCAATCAGCTTGTACGTCCCAATTTAGATGACATTTTTCAGATGGTATATTATTTAATCAATATTAATTAGTAAATACTAATGATTATAAATTTGTAAAAATGTAAACATTTCATCTAAGTAATATTTCCTTATAAATTAATTAAAATTCCTCACATACTCAATGGCAGGAACAAACTTGCATTTATTATGAGCCTTTTATTCTTTCAAAATGCCCAAGCTTTACAGCCTTTCTCTTTGATCCGCACACAACCTAGCATAAATAGTAAAGCAAGAAATTTGTTGTTTTTGAGGTAAAAAAAAGATAATCAAAGTGCTAGGAGAATTCACAGAAGTAACATGGTGGTGTATCAATGAATATATAGATAGAGCCCCAGTTAAACATCTCATCTTGAAGTGGCATCTTCAATACAGCAGCATTACAGCAATACAGTCAGTCCTGTGCACAAGCACCAAACTTAATCATGAAGGGGGGTAGCAGTAAATGCTACAGGATAGAGTAGATTCTCCAGTTAAATGATTGTATTTAAAATAGAATAGATACAAAATAAGTTTCCATCACTGTATAAATTCAGGTCAGAAAATTTCCATAAAACAAAATTAATTTTCTTTCATATTCCATAATCCAATAGGTGATTATTTATTTTTGAAGAAAGGTAGTTTGAAGAAGTTACTAAAACAAAAGATGTTCATTCCTCATCATTGTAAGCATTACAAAATTAAAGCTAGCAAAACCCTGCTTATTAATGAATTAATTAATCAATAATTGCATCTAGTTTTTAGTTTAATAGTAGAACATTGTTTGTTATCCAACTGTAGTTTTAATATTGAGCTGGATATAACATGTCAGCCTTGAGATATTAACACTGCTCTTCAACAGCCAGTTATTTTAGTTGGTGTACTTAAGTGACCCTATGAAAGATAACTTAAAGACTTTCTATTTTAAAAACCTAAAAGACAAAAGATTTTTACTTTTTTTATACACATAATTATCCAAATAACAAGGACAAAATAAGTAAGTACTAAGTGGGAAAGAGTTTGCTTAGGGCTAATTTTCGTGCAGTTGTTTTTATGGAAGGCTGCTGAATGTGAACCAAAACAATCTCACCAGATTTTGTTTGTTTCTCTGTTCAGTAGATGGCAGCACCAGCAACACAGTGGAAAGCTGCTGAACCAGTATTACTAGTGAGAACGTTTACAACTACAGTAATACATGATTTATCTTTACTGTTGAGACAATATATAGAGTCAAGAGAAATAAATAAGAAAAAAAAACACAAATAACTACTTGGTTACCCTTCCTTTGATTTTAGTGAAGAAAGAGTGACACCACAAGACTTTCTTTTAATAGCTCACATGGAACACAATACCAAGACATTTAGTTCCAACTCAATTAATTTTATATTAATTTTCTTTCACCTTTTTAAAATCATCAATGTACCCAAACTTAACTCACAAAAGGATGAAATTTCTCTTTTAAAAGTAAATTCATGAGAATGTCTATCATTGTCCATAAATGGCTAACTACTAAATAATTTTTCTTGATTGTGATTTGCTTGTGACTCTCACCAAAACAGGAGCTCTGAGGCTTGGCACCAGTTGTTTCAAAGTGAACTTACTGATGTGTAATACGTCTTGTCCTCTTTATATTATTCATATAGCAAACACTATGTCCAATAAAACTTAAACCACTGTCTCTGTTAAGAATGGTAATGCTTTGAGATTAGTGTGTTGTATATTTAGGATCTGTTCCATAAAATCCACTTATGCAAAATAAACAGCACCACAACACTCACTGACCCACTCAGTTTAAAGCCCTCTCATCAGCACAGCAGAATGGAACATGCAACAAATGGGAAGGATTGGCAGTACCCCAAAAAGTTCCATACAGACGAGTGCCAATGATTTTTATACACTAGAGTTATCTGGTATGTTTAATGTATGAGACATTCTGAACCAACTAAGGGTCTTGACAAAACTCTACCTGGTTTAAAGGACTTTCTGTGGGTCCTGTTCCTTTTCAGCCATTTTAAGACTGTAAAAACAAAGCAGATGGATAGATATGACATGGAAAAGCATGAAGCGTTCAGACAAATCATCTAGAAAAATAAACATACACAAATGGATTTAATGAATGGGATGCAGACAATTAATTAGAACATGTAACTTCTAACAATTTCAGATGGTATTTTATCAGACAGTATGATTAGCAATGACGAGCCCAAAGGCTTAATGACTATGCAATGAATGTTGCTGTGTAAGTCATGACATAAGGAAAAAAAGACATTAAGACAAGTCATCGTTTTCAGTTGTCTCATATCTATTTGTGGTTTGCCATTCAGATTCTCAGCTCACTTATCCAGCTTTGCTGCACAGTTTTTGATATCCTTACTTAACAAATGTATACAAATTTCAATTCAACCTGAGCAGTCATAGCCTTTTGTGGAAAAGAACTGCAACTTCCAACGTGTGGAAAAGTATCTGCTGATTTCCCTCCTGAATGAGCAAGACCTCTTTTTAGAATCATGTCCCCATTTTTTTGGTTCCCTGATCATAGTAATAAGGGTTTTCCCTGGCAGCTGTATGAGAGGGTACAGACTTTTTTTGCAGCTGTGGTGTCATGACTGACTATAGTTAAGCCTCTCAGTACAGATTCATGTCATTACCATATTGCTCATGTCCAGTTCTGGCATATTGACTAACTTTGTCCTTGCCTCAGACCTTCAACACTGGTTACTTTTAGACTTTACAATTCCCAACACATTTTTCGCCTTCCACTTTGAAGCTCAGGAGCTTGAAATCATCCAAATCTCTGACGCCACAGGGCTAAGTCAAATTAAGCCTTGTACACTCACCACCCCTATGCTCACTGATTGGCTTCCAATCAAGGAATAACCGGTTTTCAAAACTCCCATCCTTGTTTCAAACCTCTCCTTGGTTCAGCTTTTTATTTGTATACACTTTCAGCCTTACAAACCTCCAAGGTCTCAGTGCTTCCCAATTTTAATATCATACCTCTGAATACTTAAATTCTAAGATTGAAAATTCCTTCCATAAACCTTTCCAATTCTCTCTCCATGAAGGTGCTCCTAAAAACCTGCCACTTTTACCAAACTTTAGGATATCTGCCTAAAATCTCCTTACTTATGGGTCAAAAGTTGTTTGGTAATACCTGTATGATGCATATTAATATGCCAAGTCCACTAAATTTCTACAATTTCTGTTGTTGTTGGTACTCCTGTTTCTATCTTAAGCACGGATATTCACTTTGATGGACATGGTGTGGATATTGAGGTTCTGGAGAAAGTCAACAAAATGATGAAAGTAGCAGGAATATTGAGCTATTAGACAGGGAATTGGGGTTTTATCGACAGAAAGAGGTACAGTGAGGACAGTTGAGGTTTTTAAAGTGACAAACCACATAGGTTCTTTCTGAGTGGAAAGATAATTTGGCATTGATGGCTGGTCATGAATGTAAATTTGAAAACCAAGGGTTTAATTGACACTTTTAGGTATTAGATTGCTCTTTTAAAGGTGAAGCCATGAGAGTCAAAGGCATACCCAGTTTAAGTGATATGTGGATTGGTAAGTATTGATACTCAGCACTTACATCTCCTGGAGTCTTTTTAAAAATTATCTTCAGAGGTCAGAAACATTTTCCAAATATTTCTCACTAAACTAATCTCAGGCATTTTCTGTCTATTTGCCTCACCTAAGTGGGTAAGGACCTCAGTATCCACAAGCTACACAACATCTCAATGGGGCAGTGTCGATGGATCCACCTTTACATGTTTCATGTTTCTCAGACAATGGCATGGAAATCTATCCAAGAATAATGAATTTAGTCTTGACCAGGGTGTACACTATAGAATGATACCAAAACAATAGAGAGGTTGAAGTAAACTTGTTTTGTATTCTTTTGAAGAATACAGTAGAAGTCTACATGAGTACTATTAAACATTCCCTGGAAATATTTAGCAGTGAGCCAATCCTTTACAATATAATTTACATAATCACAAACAAGAGTTACTGTGTGATACTTGCTGAAATGTTTTGAAAAAATTAATACTAAATTTACTTTAAAAAGATATGAAGCACAAAAGCTCCTGAACTCACAAACATGGAAAATGCTGGAAATACAGAGCAACTCAGCCAGAAAGACAGACAGGTTATTAACTCACACAAACAAACACATTTTAAAGGTTGGCGCTGATGGCAAATTTACATGTACTACTCACTTGCCCTCGGCAATGTGATGATGGTGCTTTTTGAATTGCTGTCTGTAGATTTAATACCAGTTTAAGGCACGTCAAATTAGTTCAATGGAGAGCTAAGACCGCATTGTCGTATACAATCGACTCCTGTCAGTTCAAAATCATTTACTGTAGAACCAAGGTCACCCTGTCTTCACTCAATCCAAGTTTTATCACAGTGAGAGATTACTGGTTAGACAGAGAAAAACATTCAAGGGGGATCCCAAAGCTTCCCTGAAAAGCTGCAATGTATCCACTGGCCTATGATAGCTCCAGGTGAAAAACAGCAATTGAGAGTGCCTTCAGTTTCAGAATTATTTAGTACATGCACATGGAAACATTCACTGAAATGAGTCATTTGTGTTAACTATCACCACACCCATGGATGTTCTGAGGGCAGACCAAAAGTGTCACCACACATTCTAGCGCCAACATGGTATGCCCATGATGCTGAGCGGGACTCAGATCACAACAAACAGAACAAACTAAGTGCCAAAGCAACAACAGCAAAACAAACCCCATTCCTGCCTTCTATCCACGCATATGGTGCCTACAAGAAGTATTCACCCCCACCCCCACCCATGGGAATTTTTCATGTTTTATTGTTTTACAACATTGAATCACAGTGGATTTAATTGGGGATTTTTGACAGTGATCAACAGAAAAAGGCTCTTTAGTGTCAGAGTGAAAACAGATCTCTACAAAGTGATCTAAATTAATTACAAATATAAAACACAAAATAATTGATTGCATAATTATTCAACCCTCCCCCTCCCCCTTTAATATGACACACCAAATCATCAATTGGTTTTAGAAGTCACATAATTAGTTAAACAGAGATCTGTTTTTGGAGACCTGTGTGCAGTCAACGTGTTTTAATTGATTGTATTAAAAGTACACCTGTATCTGGAAGGTCCAACTGCTGGTGAGTCAGTATTCCGGCAGAAACAACACCATGAAGACAAAAGAACATTCCAAGCAACTCTGCGAAAAAGTGCAGGTCAGGAGGTGGATACAAGGAATTTTCTAAGTCACCGAATATCTCTTGAAGTACAGTTAAGTCAATCATCAAGAAGTGGAAAGAATATGGCACAGCTGCAAATCTGCCTAGAGCAGTCCATCCTCAAAAACTGAGTGACTGTACAAGAAGGGGATAGTGTGAGGGAGGCCACCAAGAGATCTATGACAACTCTGGAGGAGTTACAAACTTCAGTGGCTGAGATGGGAGAGACTGTGCATACAACAACTGTTGCCTGGGTGCTTCCCCAGTCACAGCTTTATGGGAGAGTGGCAAAGTGAAAGTCACTATTGGAAAAAACTCACATGAAATCTCGGCTAGAGTTTGCCAGAAGGCATGTGTGAGACTCTTACATCAGCCAGAAGAAAGTTCTATGGTCTGATGAAACCAAAATAGAGCTTTTTGGCCATCAGACTAAAATGCTATGTTTGGTGTAAGCCGAACACCGCACATCGTCAAAAACACACCGCCCCTGTGGTGAAGCATTGTGGTGGCTGCATCACGCTGTGGGGATGCTTCACTGCAGCAGGCCCTAGAAGGCTTGTGAAGGTAGAAGGTAAAATGAATGCAGCAACATACTGGAAATTTTGGGAGAAGATTTGCTTTCCAGCAAGACAATGACCCCAAGCATAAAGCCAAAGCTACACAGCAATAGCTTAAAAACAACAAAGTTAATATCCTGGAGTGCTCAAGTCAGAGGCCAGATCTCAATCCAATTGAGAATTTGTAGCTGGACTTGAAAAGGGCTGTTCACTCAGAATCCTCATGCAATCTGACCCTTGAGCAGTTTTGTAAAGAAGAATGAGGAAAGATTGCAGTGTCCAGAAGTGCAAAGTTGACAGACACCTATCCGCACAGACTCAAGGTTGTAATTGCTGCCAATTGCTAAATACTGACTTGAAGAGGGTGAACACCAATGCAATAAATTATTTTGTGTTTTATTTTTGTAATTAATTTAGATCACTTTGTAGAGATCTGTTTTCACTTTGACACAAAAGAGTCTTTTTCTGTTGATCAGTGTCAAAAAAGCCAAATTCAATCCACTGTGATTCAATGTTGTAAAATAAAACATGAAATCTTCTAAGGTAGGTGAATACTTTTCATAAGCACTACAGCTCACAGATATTTTTCTTATTTTTTTTTACTTTTGATAGGCACTGTATACAGTCCTCTAACCCCAGGATAGGCTGCCTTCTGCCTTGAGAACCTAGTGTTTCTTTGGAAGCACATAGAAATCCAGTGTAAATGGCACAAGGAATGCACCACCTGCCAAACCACATAGTTGAGTCTCTGAGTCCCACATCAGCCATATCATCTCCTCAGGACACTCAGAAATTAGGGCAAACAAGTCATTTTCAATCCCTACAGACTACCAAGAAGAATTCAAAGCACAGTATAACTCAACGTGTGCTGGAAAAGACCTCTTTGATATTATATTCCTGTTTCATAATTCAAGATACTCAAAAGAAAAGAATATGTGAGCAGCAGCAAACCATCCATGCTCACTACATTAATCTTACATGGATGTCCAAGTGGAATTGTGCCGCAAAGTCATTCCAAACCTCATGGATGACGCCCTCCACCACAGGGGGACTTGTGTAACATGCATCTGTTACGTGCTGGGGCCAGATTGGTCACATCTGACAACTGCTGGAAAAACTTGTCACTTGGCTAAGTTACCTATCCATAGGCATAGGCAGATGTTAACATTTCAAAAATATAAACTATTTTATTTGAAGGGATTGTACAGTAGCTAATGCACCAAAATCAATTCAAAGTTATAAATAAATTCAAAGAATTCAAAAGAATGATAAGCTAACTTAATACTTAATAGTCAGAAGAAGATGGTGCCAGCCAACAACACGACCAAAGGCGACATGCTTCAAACAGTTCACAAAACCACTACTTCTTTCAAATATGATTCTGCTACTATTGGAACCTGTGATTTACATTTTGATGGCATGTTTTTGGGCCTATTGAGTGATCTGACATCCTGCTGTCTCCAAAGGAGTTCTCTGAGGTTTGGAGCAGAGTGTGTGGCCTAGAGGCCAAAAAGCCTGGGGATGGGCCACAAGCCCATGATCATTTCTCGTCGATCTTGCTGAATAAAGCATTAAGCAGTTGAAATCAACGAGGGTGGGAGCAGAAGGTCAGCGGGTGCTCAGTGCATCTGACTAGTCTCTCTCCCTCGCTGCTGCCAAAGGAAGGCGCCTATATGTGACCGCTCTCTCCCTCTCTCTTTCCCTTTTGCTCAATGATGCCAGAGTTTTGCATCCTGGACAAGGTTTAATCAATGCGATTTGTGGATTGGACTCTGTAGTTCATATGATATGTGTTTCTGGTTTCTGGTTACTCCTTTTTTATTGCTATTTTGTGTGATTTTGATTGGGACAGACTGGTTCTGCAGTGTGCTGTCAACAAATGACACAGTGCTGAAATGAACTCAACTGGACATTCCTAGACTCCTTCAATGACTTTATAGTTTGATGTTTTCTTTGAATGGTTCCATGGTGTTTCTCTGTTTTGTGGTTATCTGTGGCAAGAGGAATCTCAGGGTTGCACACTGCATACATACTTTCATAATGAATGTACTTTTAATTGTTAATACTTACCTTGGTCTTTTGGAGCAGATCCTCTATATTGAAATAAATGGAAATAAAGTTCCCATGCTAGGTTCAACTTGAGAAAGGCTGCTTAGGCAATTTCCTCAATTTCAATGCTGGCAAACTGCTACAACTTTGCACTGCAAAGCTGGTGTCCATTAAGAGTCCAGTACTGAGGTGCAGTTGACAAATGTCAACAAACATCTGCGAGCACGTTTGAAACTTCAGTGTTTGCCTAAACATACATGGAAATCCCAAACTTCCTGGTATGCAGATAGTGAACTGCCACTTCTCTGCCAAACTGAAACTGATAGTTCAATCTACTTAAATGTTCTAAAAAAAATAACTGAACAGATAACACTGTAATATTAAACGCAAACAACAGGAATTCTGCAGATGCTGGAAATTCAAGCAACACACATAAAAGTTGCTGGTGAACGCAGCAGGTCAGGCAGCATCTGTAGGAAGAGGTGCAGTCGACGTTTCAGGCCGAGACCCTTCGTCTGGACTAACTGAAGGAAGAGTGAGTAAGGGATTTGAAAGTTGGAGGGGGAGGGGGAGATCCAAAATGATAGGAGAAGACAGGAGGGGGAGGGATAGAGCCAAGAGCTGGACAGGTAATAGGCAAAAGGAATACGAGAGGATCATGGGACAGGCGGTCTGGGAAGAAAGACGGGGGGTGGGGGGACCCAGAGGTTGGACAAGGGGTATATTCAGAGGGACAGAGGGAGAAAAAGGAGAGTGAGAGAAAGAATGTGTGTATAAAAATAAGTAACAGATGGGGTACGAGGGGGAGGTGGGGCATTAGCGGAAGTTAGAGAAGTCGATGTTCATGCCATCAGGTTGGAGGCTACCCAGACGGAATATAAGGTGTTGTTTCTCCAACCTGAGTGTGGCTTCATCTTTACAGTAGAGGAGGCCGTGGATAGACACGTCAGAATGGGAATGGGATGTGGAATTAAAATGTGTGGCCACTGGGAGATCCTGCTTTCTCTGGCCTCCCTTACCACCATTCAGGGCCCCAAACAGTCCTTGCAGGTGAGGCAACACTTCACCTGTGAGTCAGCTGGGGTGATATACTGCGTCCGGTGCTCCTGATGTGGCCTTTTATATATTGGCGAGACCCGACACAGACTGGGAGACCGCTTTGCTGAACATCTATGCTCTGTCCGCCAGAGAAAGCAGGATCTCCCAGTGGCCACACATTTTAATTCCACATCCCATTCCCATTCTGACATGTCTATCCACGGCCTCCTTTACTGTAAAGATGAAGCCACACTCAGGTTGGAGGAACAACACCTTATATTCCGTCTGGGTAGCCTCCAACCTGATGGCATGAACATTGACTTCTCTAACTTCCGCTAATGCCCCACCTCCCCCTCGTACCCCATCTGTTACTTATTTTTATACACACATTCTTTCTCTCACTCTCCTTTTTCTCCCTCTGTCCCTCTGAATATACCCCTTGCCCATCCTCTGGGTCCCCCCCCACCTTGTCTTTCTTCCCGGACCTCCTGTCCCATGATCCTCTCGTATCCCTTTTGCCTATCACCTGTCCAGCTCTTGGCTCCATCTCTCCCCCTCCTGTCTTCTCCTATCATTTTGGATCTCCCCCTCCCCCTCCAACTTTCAAATCCCTTACTCACTCTTCCTTCAGTTAGTCCTGATGAAGGGTCTCGGCCTGAAACGTCGACTGCACCTCTTCCTAGAGATGCTGTCTGGCCTGCTGCGTTCACCAGCAACTTTTATGTGTGTTACACTGTAATATTAGTATTTTGCTTCATGTCATTAGGATCAGCCCTAGAATGACATATAGTTTGCCCCTCAGGTCAAGGGTGACTTGCTTCTACTCCAGGTCTGTGGTCCTGAGGTAACTGCTGAGACCAAAATGGAAGTTCCAGACTCAACCAGAGGTGGGATAAGACGTATCTGTTGTGATAGGCAAGTGGATAATTTGTGAGGTAGTGCATTTTCTGCTTTTTACAGTGGGGTTCTATGCAGGCTTGAAGCATGAACTTAAAGTACTTTGTGCCACTCAAATGCATTTTTTTGACTTGCAGTGGTCTTGGGTTAGTGACTCCTTGCAGACATTGTAGAAATTGCATCGTTTCAAGAGGGTTTTGAGAAAATCTTTGAATCTTATCCCTCTGTCCACCTGGTAATTTCTTTCTATGGCAATGACGACTAGAACTAGTTGAGTAACTAGGGTATCAATGCTGAGAATGTTGAAATGGGAAAGGGCACTGACATTAGTTCACTTAACTTACTGATGATCCTGGAGGATTTTGTGGAGACAGGATTGAGAGCATTTTTCCAGTGGTCTGAGCTCTTGATGTAGGTAATCAAAGAATCATATATAAGGGCAGGATTACCACTGAATGATAAGCTATGAGGTTATGCCAGGGATGAGGTCCTGATCTTCAAAAATCCTTTTCCTCATATAGTCTCATAAAGGCAGTATAAATGCTGTGAAGATAATGGTGAATTTCATCATCAATGTCTACTTTCATTCAGGAGTAGCTCCCAATGTATGGGACGTGGTCCAAGTTTTCCATTTAATAAATAAGCAATAGGTTCCCTACTGGGACTCACAATTATGATCAAATTCAGTATGTTTTAAAATCCTAACAAATCTATGTGGAAAATAAATAGAAACAAATACATACCATGTTCATTATTGTTCTTACTTGTCTTTCCCAATATAATTTCTTGCTTATTAATCATTAACTTCTTCACAATAAAGAATGATGTTGCTTGATGAGTATCCATCAGCAAATCCAGCTCTTTCAGGAAGAGTAAGACTTGGTAAAGTAACTGTGGCTTTATCTTAATCCTAATGAGATTGAGTGGATTTATTTTGGTAATCTGGTTACTCAGCCTCTGATCACAGGCTGGAAGTGGAAAGAAATTCAAAGTGTTCCCCAAAGCTTCCCTCAGAACATAATTGGTTACTTTAACAAGCGATTCACAAGGCAGTAATATTTCTTTTACTTCTGTCATTCTCTGGTAGACAGCCAGCAAGTTTTTTTCCTGTTTGTCTTTCCTTTGTTTTGTGCTCCGTGCAAATCGTCTGTAAAGTGGATAAATGTCAGATGACTCGGTAATGACATCACAGAACCCACACAACTTCTCAGGAGAGCCTTGAGTTCTCTGATCATCATCTGGAGAACAGAAATCAAATGTTCAAAGTTTTTAAAATATTAACTACATGGGTTGTTACACTTTATAAATGCTTATAGAGCATAGAACACTACAACATAGTGCAGGCCCTTTGGTCCAAGAGGTCATACCGACCTCTTTAACTACTCTAAAATCAATCTAACCCTCTCCTAAATAGGCCTCCTTTTTTCTATCATCAATGTGTCTCCCTAAGAGTATCTCAAATGGCCCTTTATAGCCACCTATTACTATAAATCCTAAAATGCAATGAAGACAGACGGCATTTATGTCACACCTTTCTTAGAATCAGGATGTCCTAAAACACATGGTAACTACATCGTACGTTGCATTATAAGCCTTGCCAAGAAGTATTTTCACCAGTATGGTCTCTGAGACGGAGCATTTCAGCTATGAGGAAAGATAGGAAAGGCTAGGATTATTAGCCTTGTATTGAAGGGACCCAATAGAGAAATAAAATCAAAAGGCATAGATAAATAAATAGTGAGAAACATTTCCCTGAGCAAAGGTGACCATAACCATGGGTATAAGGTATTAAGAGAATTAGAGGAAGATTTTTTGTTGCAATAGGGCAATGCCTGAGGAGCAGTGAAAACAGGTACTCTCACAAAATTTAAGAAGTACCCAGAGAGATGCAGCCAAAGCCCAGGGTATAAAAGACCATGGGTAAGTTCTAGGAAATGGGATTAGATAGGTATATGGTAAGCTAAAGGGCCTGTTTCCATGCTCTGACTCTCTGACCAGTGCAATGCTCCCCACTTTAGTCCTTTGAAATTCTCATTTTGCTCATTCACTCTCTTCCATCTCCTCCCCCCAACACTAGTGCTGCAACATTGTTCCTGTTACATAGTGTTCAGGAAAGACAATTTGTTATTAGAATTTTACATTGTTGGCAAGATGGTACTTTTGCCCATCCTTTGTTGCCCCGAGGAGATTAAGGTTCAACTCCAGGGAAATTGGTCTGGAGTCACAGGTAGGCCGCCGGGCTTCCTTCACCAAAATTATGACAGAACTTCAAAAAGTAACATCACAAACCAGAGAAGATCTGCAGATGCTGGAAATCTGAGCAACACACACAACATGCTGGAGGAACTCAGCAAGTCAGGCAGCATCTATGGAAAAAAGTATAGTCGACATTTTGGGCTGAAACCCTTCGGCAGAACGCTATCGAAAAAAATACAGCCAACGTTTTCGCCAAAACCTTTCGGCATTCAAAAAGTATATTGTTGGATACAGAACACTTTGGGACTTCCCATGTTATGAAAGCTGCTATAAAAATGCAAGTCATTGGTTCACCTTTAAAGCACATTTCCCTCACAGAGAAATCAGGCAAACAAAAAGGGTGATGCAGATAAATATATGACCTCTCAGCTTTACAGACTCGGGTTCAATTTTGACCTCCAGTGTTTTCTCAGTGGAGTTGGCACATTTTCTATGTGACCATGTCGACTTCTTCCTGAGTGCCCTGGCTTCTCCCGTCCAAAAAATATGCTGGTTGCTAAGTTAATTTAGTATTGATGGGTGGCAGGGCTGGAGGGGTTATGTTGGAGAATCAGTAAGGTGTTAATGGGCATGTGAGAGAATATATTACAGGAAAGTAAGTGTGGGAATGGGATAGATGCATTGGCTCTTAGACAACAAAGGGCCAAATGGCCTCTTTTTTGTAAGAAAATGTGAGAACTTTTGAAATAAAAGTGTTGGCACACTTAACACAGTAGCATTTTGCTTCTTTATAAGATATTAAACAGATCTGTAGACATTGCAAAGAGACTTGGGAGACCTTCTGCAGAACCTCCTAAAGGCTGACTTGCAAGTTGAGTCGGTTGTGAGGAAGGCAAATGCAATGTTAGCATTAATTTCAAAAGGACTTGAATACAAGAGCAGGGATATGATGCTGAAGCTTTATAAGGCACTGGTGAGGCCTCATCTTGATTCCAGGAATGAAAGGGTTATCCTATGAGGAACATTTGATGACTCTGGGTCTGTACTCGCTGGAATTTAGAAGGATGAGAGGGGATCTCATTGAAACCTTTCGAATGCTGAAAGGCCTAGATAGAGTAGATGTGGAAAGGATGTTTCCCATAGTGGGAGAGTCCAGGACAAGAGGGCACAGACTCAGGATAGAGGGACGCCCATTTAAAACAGAGATGCAGAGAAATTTCTTTAGTCAGAGGGTGGTGAATCTATGGAATTTGTTACCACAGGCAGCTGTGGAGGCCAGGTCATTGGTGTATTTAAGACAGAGATTCCTAGATTCTTGATTGACATGGCATCAAAGGTTACAGGGAGAAGCCCAGGGAATGGGGTTTAGCAGGGGAAAAAACAATCTTCAAGATACTAACCTTCCTACTAGGGGAAATGCATTCTCCTCGCTTACTTTATTAAAACCATGAGTCCTACACTGATGAGCATAAGACCTATTGTAAGATTATAAAATCCCATCAGAATGTTCTTCAGGAGTGACAATTCATCATGCTTAGCCAGTCTGCGCAGTATGTGACTCAGACTCAGACCCATTCCACATGGTTGAAAAAACCCTTTGAAATGGCTTTGCAAGCCACTCAATTGCAGGAGGCTTACCATCACCTCAATGGGCAATCTAGGCAATTTTGAGATAAATGATAAAGTTACTAATTTACACGACAGCTAGAGCCAGAGGTAAGCTGGCACTGGGAGCTTTGCAAGTAGAATGAATAAACAGAAAATGGAAAAAGCTGATGGAAACCTGGTTTAAAACACGGTTAGATTTAAAGAGTTAAAATTCTGAAATAAGTTTGTAGCAAAGGTTTGTTAGTGGCATGGATGCAGGAGTAATTTCATTTTCGGGTAGCACCTTAATTTCCATACAGATGAGCTAAGGTTCTATCAGAAAGGAAGGAAATATAAATATGATCAAGATAGTGCTCTGCAATAAAAATAATCTTATTTTGTTAACAATCTCACAGTGCATGAACATTTATTGAACAATCTAAGAATTCAAGTCAAATGTAGCATTTGAAATGAAAATAGAAATAAGAATTCTAGACTTGGACACAGTGACCTCAATACATACTAAGGGATAGTTTGCACATTGTAAATGGGAAAAACACAGAAGATCAATATAACGTATTTGTAAATGAATTTAATGGTTTCAAGAGCCAGTCCACTTTCCCAAGGGGGAAAGCTTTTTAAGCAGACAAATAATAAGGTCTTAAATAACAAAAAGCCTAGCATAAAACTAATGCAAGAACTAACACCCAGAACCAAAAGGCACTAAAAATGCAATAATTGGCCACAAAAGAGTCAAGTTTTCAAAAACGAAAGCACAAATGTTATAATAACATGAAGAAAAAGACAGTAATCAGAAGCAATGTGGGATTTCTAGAAAGTACATGAGTGAAAATAAAAAATTGGTGGACATTAGTGAATATTTTGCCTTAAAGGGAAGATAGCACTCTGGTCACCTGGGCAAGGTGCCCTAATGGCAGGATATAAGTAGGTCCAACAAGCTATCTATAATGTAGCAACAACTACTCACAAGATTTGTTAGTGGCATGGATGCAGGAGTAGAAAGTTGCATTTTCGGATGCCACAATGATAGATGTCGTTGTAGACTGTGTTGCAAAATGCATAATATTACAGAGATATTAATAGACTAAGGAAAAGGGGAAAATACAGTAGATTTCCATCTAGACAAATGATTTTGGACCTAAAACTTGCAGAGTACTTCAAAAATTGAATACTATAATCTAGCGAGAATACAAATAGGATAAGGGTAAGTCCCTTTTCTGTGGAGAAAGGTGTTCTATGATATAAAGTTGATCTTGAATATCTAAAAAGCTATGGCATTACTAAAAATAGCCTGGGTCCATGTAACTAGATTATTAAAATAATATGAACATTAAAACAATAAATTAATGGGTTTGCTTTTATCTCTACAGGGCTGAAATGCACAAAGTATATCAATGTGTGCATTTGTAGCAAAAATGACTGCACAACTAATATGTGGTCTATGAAAACGTTGGACAGATTTGGAGGGAATACAATGGCCTATACTGTACGTCTTTGTCATTCCTATTGATGTTCCTATATTCCTATGCTAAGAACTCTGCAAGTTATAACAATGTTACATTTGCACATTGCCATCCAGCCTTCAAGGGTGCCAGTTTCGGTATTTAAGAACTCAGATACATACAACTCAGCATTATTTTTAAAAAGTGAGGATTCACAAGAATTATTGAAAAAGAAGAGAGGAGGAAAAATAATATTTGGAGGAAACTACAAGATGAAAAATTGGTCAATATTAGCTTCAACTGACCTCAGTCAGGAGATGGACAATTTGATACTGTCAATTTCACACAAACTTCAAACTCTTTTAATGTTTTAATTGTGCAATAAATTTTCAACAAGAGCCTTTATTTATAAAGTATATTTAAAGATGAAAATGCTCCAGGATCAATCAGTTAATAAATAAACAATGGTTCCTTACCTTGGCTCAGCAATAAAGTAAGAAGGTTAAAAGGCAATTCAAATTAGCTTTTAAAAGATCATTCAAAGAAAGAGTGAACAAGAAAAATAAGAAAGTATTCAAGAGTACATTCCACCAGTAGTCGATTAATGTCTGGTAACTACATGTAACCAGTGTCTAGTAACCATATCACTAGATCATTAAAATAATATTAACATTTTAAAAAGTCAAATAATGGGTTTCCCTTTATTTCCACAGGGTTAGAATGCACAGGTGTATGTCATTGTCAAAATAAAAACCAAAATAAAACTTTCAAGCCAAATTTATAAATAAATTGCATTTGTGCTTAGGAAATCAATCATTCATTGTTGGGCATTCCCTCACTGTCTGTCTTCCATGTGACTTTGCATTTTCATTGTCCTTACCATGTGGTTCGTCCTTAATGGTGCAGTGCAGCAGGTAAATACTTAACGACTTCTAGTGACAGTGACTGCAGGTAGAGTTGGAAAATGCCTTTGAAGTTTTGATTTAGAAAGCCCAGCCTCTGATTATTTAATGGAAACACAACAGACAGCAGATGCAGTGATCCATGTTCTTTTGTTGCAATTGACCAATCATGACTCTTTATCAAATTGTTTTCTTCCATTGTTTCATTGCTGGAGATCCAAAATGAAAAAGTACAAGGGGAAGGTTGTGCTGTGATGGTCAGAAATGAGAGTTCACAGCTTGCTTTCCTGTGAGAGTGAAACTGCAGCACTTCTAACAAACTGTTGAAGGGCTGTGACCCTAAATATCAATCCAAAACGCGAACTATTCATTCGCCTCCACAGATGCTGTCTTACCCATTGAATTCCACTGGCAGCATATTTTGCTTCTGATTATATTTCTTTGGTATTTCTGATAGATGTCTATTTTGAAATTTCCTTAGTATTAGTAGATTTGAATAGCATTAATGGCTATCTGTGTTGCAATGAAGGCTAATTCAACAGATATCAAACACTGATGGAAAAATATGGGCTCCAAGCTATACACAAAACCTTATGCACATTTGGTGTGGATACTTCTATGCTCCTGGACATTCCTTTAGCAATCTCTCTAAAACTTGCTAATATACTAAGATTTGCATTTATGGAGAATACAGGTTGTGAGAAACCCTAATAGTTTGCTCATACATCTAGTGTGCAGCTTCATGCTCTGCAAGATAGTGTTCAGTTTCACTTGTAAGCTGCTGAAAAATGCAGGTCTGAAGCTTATGGCAGGATAACATTTGAAGATGCAATCCAGCATTCAAGTCCTCCTAAACAGAGATTGTTAGTAGCTGAGCAATCGGATCAGTGTATCCACGGCAGGTAATGTTCTTGGTCGGATATGACACTGAGGCACATTTACTGGCCTTGACCACTACTAAGGTCATAGAGCTTTGTCAGGCACTGCACTCAAGCTCTCTATCTCCTGTTTTTGGCATACATCCAGGCATGTCTACTTTTTATTTCTTCTGCCAAGACCTCTTGTGGAACATCCATGCAACACGTTGCTATGTTATATCATTCTTCACTGTTTCTCAACTCAGATTCATTCTAAATCACAGACACCTGCCAAGTAAAAACACCTCTTCAGAACTCCAAACTCATTTTAGATTACGACTGCACGAACAATATTGGTTCTTGTTGTTGCTTCAAAACAATAAGCAGTAAGGCTTGCAGTTAATGTACTCTGAAATTCTGTTTTCCAGGCAACATGAAATTGGTGCATTGTCTTCAACACAATCAAGAGTTGTCAGTTAATGCACGTTGGAATCTCTGTGTTTACTTTTAGCTTTGAATTTAGGAGGCAGGCATATATGATATACTAATCAGCAAACTTACTGACCGCTTGCAAATCTCTTATTGCCTGAGGAACAGTGTGTTGGATACCTAATACTGATGCAGCAGTTTATATAGTGAGACATTGCCTTCTTGTGCATTGCAATTACTCAAGGTGGACAACTCTCCAAAAGAGACACTGACTGGAACTTTACACTGAGCACATTATGTGCTCCCAGCTGTTCTGTGGTCATGAAGTACGCCCTTTGGCCAGCGCCCAAAAAATACTGCTTTACAAGTTGGGTTGTATGCCTTCATTAATGTCTACCACGAACATCATAACAACACCTATCATTTCCTAAGGAGTGATAGCATCAAAGTGCTGATGGTATTTTAAAAGTCAGTGAGATGCCAGTTTAGATTTATGCTTAGGTATCATGTAGCCGTCTGTATTAAATGTAAATTAAAGAAAAAGTAAATTTAGAATTAACATAATGAAAACATTTTCCTTTCAGAGGTGAATGGTATATAGTTTTTCTACAGCCCACTGATGTGGAATTTCCTTCTAAAATGTACTAAAGATTTTTTAAAGACATCAAATTCAAAAAGAAAGAGTGCGAAAAGTCCATTCATCCCTTTGTGCTTCATTCAATGTATCATAAGATTATGCATGATCTGTATTTTAACTCCACTTTGATTTTCTATCATTCAATATCCTCAGCTAGAAAAAGGAGTTTCAGATTTAAAATAAATAGAGCTAATGTTTAGTGGGCAAATACTTCCATCAATCATACTGTGACTAATAGAAGTATGGAGCATGAGAAGGCCTTGGCAAGTAGGATTTTAAAAAACCCAAAGACGTTCTACATGGATGCGAAGAACTGGAAGATGGCCAGAATGAGGGTAGGACCAATCATATTTAGAAGAGGAAGCATATACCTATAGCTGGATGAGCTGGGAAGGTCCTTAATGAATACCCTTGTCTCAGTACTCATCCGTGAGAGGGATCTTGACATTTGTGAGGACAGTGTAAAACAGACTGATCTGCTACAACATATGATGTTAAGAAAGAGGATGTGCTGGAACCTTTGAAAAATATTAGAATAGATAAATCCCCAGGGGTGGGTGGGAAATACCCCAGATTACTACAGGAAGCGAGGGAAGAGATTGCTGTACCTATGGCAATGATCTTTGCGTCCTCACTGTCCACAGGAGTAGTGCTGGAGAGTGGCAAATGTTATTCCTTTGTTCAAAAAAGAGAGTAGGGATAACTCTGGGAATTATAGACTAGTGAGTCTTACTTTCGTGATTACAAATTATTGGAGAAGATTATTAGAGACAGGATTTTTGGGCATTTGTAGAAGCATAGTCAACATGGTTTTGTGAGGGGCAAATCAAGCCTCGTGAGCCTGACTGAATTCTTTGAGAATGTGACAAAGCACATGGATAAAGACAGAGCAGTAAATGTGGTGCATATGGATTTTAGTAAAGAGTTTGATAAGGTTGCCCAAGGTAGGCTGATTCAGAAAATCGGGAGCATGGGATCCAAGGAAACCTGGCTGTGTGGATTCGGAATTGGCTTGCCCATAGAAGACAAAGAGTGGTTGTAGATGGAGCATATTCTGCCTAAATGTCGGTGACCAGCGGTGTCCACAGGGATTTGTTCTGGGACTCCTGCTCTTTGTGATTTTCATAAATGACTTGGATGAGGAAATGGAAAGATGGGTTTAGTAAGTTTGTAGAAGACATGAATATTGATGGAGTATGGATAGGGTCGAAGGCTCTCATAGGGTACAAAAGGACATTGACAAGATACAGAGCTGGGCTAAGAAGTGGCAGATGGGAGCTTAATCCAGAAAAGTGTGAAATGATTCACTTTGGAAGGTTGAATTTGAAGGCAGAACATGGGGTTAATGGCAGGATTCTTAGCAGTGTGGAGGAACAGATCCCTCAAATCTACCATGCATTTTGATAGATTGTTAAGAACATCTTTATTAGTCAGGGATTGAGCTCAGGAGCTGCAAGGTAATGTTGTAATTCTATAAAACCCCAGTTAGACCACACTTCGGATATTGTGTTCAGTTGTGATTGCCTTATTATAGGGAAAATGTGGAAGTTTTAGACAGAGTGCAGAGATTTATGCTGCCTGGATTAGAGAGCATATCGTATGAGGATATATTGAGCAAGGTAGGGCTTTTCTCTCTGGAGCCAAGGAGAGTGATAGAGGTTCACAAGATCATAGGAGGCATCAATCAAGTGGATAGCCAGAAACATTCTCCTAGGGCAGAAAGAGCTAACACAAGGGGCGTAATATTAGAGTGATTGGAGGAAAGTATAGGGATGATGTCAGATGTGAAGTTTTTTTCACACAGATAGTGGTGAAGGCGTGGAATGATTTGCCAGAGGTGGTGGTAGAGGCATTTAAGAAACTTGGATGATAGAATGATAGAAAAGCTATGTAGGACGGAAGGTTTAGATTGGTCTTAGAGTAGGCTAAAAGTTCAGCCCAACATCATGGGCTGAAGGGTCTGTACTATGCTGTAATATTCTATGTTTACTTCCCTAGAGGCTTCTAGGTAAAAGTAAATCCCTTATCCTCCACTAGTTGACTAAAAGAAATAGTTTCTCTTTATCCACTTCAACAATTCAATTCCAAATCCTACAAATATGGATGAAATCACCCTTTAATCTACTCATTAGGGAATAATAAGTCTAGTTTATATAACTCCTCCTTACAATTCTTAAAAACACTGGTAATATCCTGTGAAATTTTGTTGGACAGATTGACAAGAATATATTCACAACATCAGAACTCATATTTTGTATAACATTGTAATGCATTCAAGTAATATTGAAAGGGACATTATTAAGGAATGTCACAGACATAGGTTCTTCAGATGGTGGAAATCTTGAGCAACATATGCAAAATGCTAGGGGAACTTCGGTCAGGCAGCGTCTCTGGAGAGAAAAGAAAAGTGAATGTTTTGGGCTAAGATCTTTCATCAGGATTTCGGTCTCCTAATGAAGGGTCTTTGGCCCAAAATATCGGCTGTTCATTTTCCTCCAATAGATACTGCATGACCTGCTGAGTTCCTTCACCATTTTGTGGGCGTTGTATAATATAGTATTGACATGCTGCACAATTAAAATAGATAATGTAGAATATGAGAAATAGCCAGGACAGGATAGCTGAGGGATTTAGGCAAGAAATTCCAGAGTTTACACTCTTAGCATCCTTCATCATACATGATACTCCAGATGCTGTCTAACTAAATACATTAATTTTATAACCTTACTCCCTCATATGAAGGCTAACATTCCAGTAACATTTCTAACCAATAAATCTCATTGACCACTGAATATCTCTAGATTTCTACTATTCCTAACTTTTCATCATTTAAAATATATTTGGAGTTATTCCTTCTTGGCCTTACATTTAGCCACAATCAAATTTTATTGCTACTGCTTTGTATACTGAGGTAATGAAGATCACCAGTAGACAAATGCTCTTATCCACAACAAATATCTCCTACCTTGGTTTCATTATCAAGCTTGCCAACATGGTCTCTGCTACATTACCTAAATCACTGATAAATATTAGAGACAATGCACAGATATTTAAGGCACACTAAAGGTTACTTCTCTAAATACAAATATACATGAATTATTACCACGTTCTGCCTTTTGTCTCTGTAACTAAATTTCAAATCAAGTCAAATAATTTCATTTCATATCTGTGTATTCCATTTTACCAAACAACATGGAAACTCATTGAAAGTCTCCTGGAACTCAATGTAAGTACATCCTACTACAATCTTCTACTTGAAAGACTGTTCCACCTACACAATTCAGACTGCCAAAAGTATGTAGTTAGGCTAAACCTGAATTGACTCTCTCTAATCAGCTCAGCTTTTAACCAATATGCCTAATTATAGATTTTGTTACATGCTCCACAATCCATCATTTTTAAAAAATCCTGATTTTTCTGTATCATTCATTGTAAAGTTTTCTGGTGTGATAAGCCAATTCCTGGATCAAGACAATTTAGAAGATGACAAGCTAAATTTCTTCTTTAAGAGCTAAGTTCTTAAATACCATTCTGCTTGGTACCTGTAATCCTTAGGTCCCATTATTTTTTCTGCACTGTCTTCTTCAATTCCTTGAACTTAGTGAATTCCATTTTTGATTCTTTATCAGTTTCCTAGGATGCCAGAATTACCACCATTCTCTACAGTGAAGACTGTCACAAGCTCTACTATTGCTTTAATTTGTTGGTAATATATCCATCTGTTTTTAATGAGCCTACTATCCTCTTTAACTTTCTAAGTCAAATTTCTCCCAGCCTCCTGGGTCAATTCCATATTTGTGTTTTATGGTTCTCCACTGTATCTAGTTTTCCCTCTGTGTTAGAGCAATGAGAACTGCTATCTAGCTTACCTTTGCAACTGTTTCCTTGGAATAACTGCAAGTTGCCATCCCAGTGAAGCAAACCCAGTACAGCTACAGCAAAAACCGCAAAATAAAGCAGGTGAAGTGCAAGTTTTCCTGCAACCTCTGGGCTAGAAAACACTCTCCTCCTTTTCTCTAAAAGATGATCCTTGGGCAAGAGAAGCCTAAGAGTGGCTTCCGATGCAGGCGAGTCACTTTGAAGAAACAACTGCTTTTGATAATGTACTAAATGAAGGGACTGAGGTATTGTACATGGTGAAAACTTTTCAGCTGTGCAGTTGGTACAAGTATCTTTGAGAGAAGATTGGACCTTGGGACTTCCATCCATTTGCATTTTGAATCTGTAAATGATATTAGAAAGTCAGAATCAACCTTCTGCAATCTACTACTCAACATAATGAAAACAACAATAGATAACTGCTATAATCTGACTCCAAGACAGTTGCTGTAGAGCCACCGGAAATGGAGAGGCCACAGGTTGATGAAAGGACTGACTGGGTAGAAGTAACTACTGTCTTTTAGTGAGAAATGTTACATATAGGATCTATCAGCCTTTCCATTGCCATATTTAAAGTACCAAAAACCTTCTCTTTTTTACTAGATCATTTTAATTTTTCAGATCCAAATCATTTGTTTCTATACACCTTTTTACATTACATTACATTAGCTCTTTTTCTGTTCATTTCCCACATACTTTGCACTTGTTTCAAATTTAAGCTGTCCATGTTTAATATTTTCTAAGTGCTCTGGCCGAAAACTTCTCTCTCCATAGATACTGTCTGATCTTCTGAGAAACCAGAAGAGTAAAGAGTATTGGGCAAAGAGTGAAAATATTCAACATTTAACTTCTAACTTGTGTGCCAATTGTAATTATCAAATTAAACAAATGAGTAGGAAGAATAAACAACTTTGACTATACATGTTTCATTCACCTGAATACACATTTCAATACGTAAGTTTGAAAAGTGGTAGAAGAACTAGGCTGAAAGATTTGTAGGTATTTTCATCCAACTTATTTCCAGGATAAATATCAGTATTTCTGATTACCTGAAAATTCCATGTAACAAACTAATGTCCAATGAGCTGTCATTACAGTCATCACCTTAGTAAGTTCGACAGATGTTGTGCTTTTTAATTATGTTGATAAGGCGTTGTTTTATTAAAACAAAAATTGGTAATAAAATGATTCATCACATATTTTTGAAATTTATAATTTTTGTCTTTGCACTGTCCTGCTGATGCAACACAGTACATTTCATATCTTCTAAGTCAATGTTAATAAATTTTATTCTGGTATGAAACTGTCTTGAAACATAGAATTCACTTAAAAATACTAAGTTATTCTAAATTGAGTCTTTAAATCTCTTTTCAAAGCTCAGCATTCTGCGTAGAGAATGGATAGCGATTTTTTATATCTAGAACTCTGGATTTCACAGTTGGAAATTATCACTTAAACCCAAAAGTCTCTCTGCATTTCAAAACTATTACACCCTCCAGTTTTCAACAAATAGAACTGCACAATAAAGAGTTAATAAGTCAGTCCGTCAATTTCCAACACCTACAATTCTCCCTTACCTTGGTCCAATAGACTTCCTTCGCAGTTACTCTTAAAGGATATGGCTGGTGTTGTTTTCTTGCAAACGGAAGATAAACTATTCTCTCAGACGTCTTCACATTCTTGCCAGTACTCCGCTAAAGCAATTTGATAACATCCCAAGCGACCAACTCCAAACTGGCCAGCCCTGTGAGTCAATTTTTCAAATTAAGGCCAGACAGACATCAGTGATATTAAATTAACTTTTCAATAGAAACAAACTTGTTTTGTTTTGCGTTGACTTTTTTTTAATCCATGTGCTAGGAACCATTTGGCAGAATTATACCCTCAGATTCCAGGGTACTGGAGACTCCCCCGACTGAGGGTGGGAGTTGATGAACTGTCACTTTCTGTCAGTCAACATAAATAAAGTCGCTCTCGCTAAAAGCTGGAAGGATTTCGCATCGTTTGAGTCAGCTGGTTCGTACAAAATCGCAGGACCATAGAGACACCCACTCATCCTAGCGCCATAAAAGAACAATGTGCAGTTCTAATTAACTTGCCTAGTCATTGAAGTACGTACAAAAGAGGTTAAAAGTTGATCGCTTCCATAATATTGTCTCTTGGCAAATATATTTTAAATCAGATTTATTTTTAGTTTAGTCGAGAGGTCTTTTCCATTTCTTACTATTTTGCTTTCCAGTGCAAGGGAATACTTAAGCAACGTGAAGTCTGGAAATTGCTGCTGAAAAATAGGTGAATTCGTTGTATTTATCACGGCAGCAGGGGCCTGGACCTCATTCTCCTTCTCGCCGCGTCAAACCAATACTGTACTTTCATTTCCTCTGTGTTGACTGCGGCTAGAGCCAAAACAAAATCCACGTGGCATCTGACAGCCGAATGTTCAGCAAAGTGAGCCAAATCTAGGATTCGAGCACATCCCCAACCTGAAAGACGGAATTAGCCGAGCACATGCGCTCTGACCGAGTTGGCAGCTAAGTGGATGGGGGTATTAGCCTCGTTTCCACGGTCTGCCTTTGGTCCCGCTCTCAGAATCGGGCTCAGCCTATGAAATCTTGTACCGAGAGGCGAAGGTACAGGCATCTGTAAATCGATTTTCCCTAGGCACTCGATTAAAAAAAAATTGATCAACAATTCAGCGGTATCGAGAAATTGCATTAAAGAATACTATGAAGCAGACCATTGAATATGCCCCGTTTCATTTGAGTGAGCTATTTGAAAATCAAAACAAAAAAAAGTAACAGTTGCAGGATGTCTAAAAATTAAAACAGAAAATACTGGAACACTCAGTCAAAAGAGAAACAGTCAATATTTCACGTCAAATAATCTTTCAGTTATCAGAATCATGTTTAATATCATTGGCAAATGTAGTGAAATATGTTTTGCAGTACAGTGCAATACATAACAAAAACTATGAATTACATTAAGAAATATATATAAGCAGTGGAAAAAGTGGAAAAAAGTGTGTTAGCTCATGGGATCATTTTAGACCATGAGATACAGGAGCAGAATTAGGCCATTCAGCCCATCGAGTCTGCTCTGCCATTCCATCATGTCTAACCCGGATCCCACTCAACCCTATACACCTGTCTTCTCGTCATATTCTTTCATGCCCTGACTGATTAAGAAATTATCAACTTCTGCCTTAAATATACCCACGGATTTGGTCTCCACCACAGTCTGTGGCAGAGCATTCCACAGATTCACTACTCTGGCTAAAAAAAATTCCTCCTTATCTCTGTTCTAAAAGGTCATCTCTCAGTTTTGACGCTGTGACCTCTAGTTCTGGATATCCCCACCACAGGAAACATCCTCTCCACATCTACCATATCTAGTCCTTTAAACATGCGGTAGGTTTCAATGAGATTCCCCCCACTCCTGCCTGCATTCTTCTAAATTCCAGTGAGTACAGGCCCAAAGCTACCAAACACTCCTCATATGTTAACCCCATTCATTTCTGGAATCACCTTCGTGAACCTACTTTGGAATCTTTCCAATGACAACATATCCTTTCTGAGATATGGAACAGTGCTAACAATTGGAGCATGTGGCAAGGCATCAGGGCTATTACCGCAAGAGTAACCCCATCTGCCCCCACAGTGACATCACACTGGCCAATGAACTTAACACCTTCTTTGGCTGGTTTAAAATTAATAACAATGTGAGGAGTGCAAGAATCCCGGCCATAGAGGATGAACAGGTTCTTACACTGAGCACACATGATGTACAGCGCACACTGCAGAAATTCAATCCACGAAAAGCTGCAGGCCCAGATGGAGTTCCAGGACGGGTACTTAAAGACTGTGCTGAACAACTGGCTGATGTATTTACAAGAATTTTCAACCTGTCTCTATCTCAGGCAACGGTCCCCAAGTGCCTGAAGTCAGCCAACATAGTGCCTGTCCTGAAGAAAATATACATCAATAATTTGAATGACTGTCATTCGGTTGCCCTTACACCAACAATAATGAAGTGCTTTGAGAGATTGGTCCTCTCCCACATTAAAGTCACTATCCCTGCTACATTGGACTCACACCAGTTTGCCTATAAAGCAAACAGGTCCGCAGAGGATGCCATCTCATTAGCTCTTCACACTGTCCTGACACACCTGGAGGGAGAGGGCACATACATGAGGATGTTGTTTGTTGATTATAGCTCTGCTTTTAATACTGTCATCCCCAGCAAGCTCATCTCCAAACTTCAATAGCTAGGCCTCAGCTCATCACTCTGTAATTGGGTCCTGAATTTCTTGTCAGAACGTTCACAGGGAGTGAGACTGGGCCCTCACCTGTCCTCCACTACTATCCCGAACACTGGTACACCACAAGGTTCTGTATTGAGTCTGCTCCATCTTTACTTACGACTGTGTATCTGCATTTAACAGCAATACCATCGTCAAATTCGCAGACAGTGATCGGGTTGATCTCCAACAGAGACGAATCAGCGTACAGAGTGGAGGTACAGAACTTAGTGAGATGGTGCTCAGAGAACAACCTGTCTCTTAATACATCAAAGACTAAGTTGCTAATTATCAACTTTGGAAAGTCACGGGATGACGAGTACGCTCCAATCTACATTAACGGAGACATAGTGTAGAGAGTGTCCAGTTTCAGGTTTCTGGGAATACCTTACATGGTCCACTAACACCACAACAATAGTTAAGAAAGCACAGCAACTTTTGTTTTTCCTCAGGACGCCGGTCTACCTGAACAGATGCTGGTGAAGTTTTACCACTGCACCATAGAGAGCATCTTAACCTACTGCATCCCTGTGTGGTATCTCAGTTGTACAGCAGCTGATAGGAAAGCACTTCAGCAGGTTGTCTCTAGCGCACAGAAGATCATTGGGACTCAGCTCCCAGTCCTGGAGGACACCTACAGCTCACGCTGCCTAAGGAAAGCTACAAGCATCTGTAAGGACAATACACACCCATGCAATCGTCTGTTTGAGCTTCTGCCATCTGGCAGACATTATAAGATTTTCTATGCCCACACTTCCAGACTGAAAAATAGCTGTTTCCCCAGAGCTATAATTGCTCTGAACCAATCGATCAAGCACCATCCATAAATTTGTTATATTGCTACTTCTAATACTGGTTTTATGGCTGTCATGCATCTGAGTTGCGCTTTTGTACTGCTGGACATTGCTTGTACTGGCTGGTTACTTGATTTTATTTATTTTATTTGTTGTTTTATAGCACTGAGTACGAAAGTTGCAAACTCATTTTTGCTGTATTGGTGCATGACGCAATGACAATAAAGATATTTCATTCATTCAAAACTGTTGACAATACTTCAAGTGCAGCCTGACTAGTAATTATCGCCTTGCTTTTACATCCTATTCCCCTTGAAATAATGCCAACATTACATTTGCCTTCTTTACCACAGACTCAACCTGTAAATTAACCTTCTGGGAGTGTTACACAAGGACTCCTAAGACACTCTGCACCTCTGATGTTTGAACCTTCTCCCCATTTAGAAAATAGTCCACACTATTGTTCCTTTTACCAAAATGCATTATCATACATTTCCCAACACAATATTACATCTGCTACTTTTTTGCCCATTCTTCCAATTTGTCTAAGTAGTGCTGCAATCGCATTGCTTCCTCAGCACTACCTACCCCTCCACTTATCTTCATATCATCCGTAAACTTTGCCACAAAGCCATCAATTCCATTAGCCAAATCATTGACAATGTGAAAAATAAGGTACACCACTAGTTCCTGGCAGCCAACCAGAAAAGCCCCCTTTTATTCCTATTCACTGCCTCTTGCTTGTCAGCTATTCCTCTATACATGCGAGTATCTTTCCTGTGACACTGTAGGATTTTATCTTGTTAAGCAGCCTCATGTGTAGCACCTTATCAAATGCCTTCTTAAAATCCAAGTAAATCCACTGCCTGTCCTTTGTCCTCCCCGCTTGTTACCTCCTTGAAGAACTGTAACAGATATTTCTGGCGAGATTTCTCTTTACAGAAAACATGCTGACTTTGACTTATTTTTATCATTAGTCTCCAAGTACATCGAAACCTCATCCTTAATAATAGACTCCAACACTTTCCCAATCACTGAGTTTACGCTAACTAGCCTACAATTTCCTTTCTTTTGCATTCCTCCCTTCTTAAAGAGTGGAGTGACTCCAGTCCTCAGAGACCATGCCAAATTCACCCGATTCTTGAACGTTCATGACCAATGCATCTGATATCTCTTCAGCAACCTCTCTCAGGACTCTGGAATGTAGTCCATCTGGTCTAGGTGACTCATCCATCTTAAGACCTTTGAGCTTGCCTAGTATTTTCCGTTCAGAAATTTGATGATGGTGGGGAAGAAGCTGTTCCTAAAACACTGAGTGTGTGTTTTCAGGCTCCTGTACTACCACCTCCTAATGGTAACAATAAAAGAGGTCAACCTGAATGATGGAGTCCTTAATGATGGATTTTTTGTCATAGCCTTTTGAGGATGTCCTCAATACTGAGGAAGCTAGTGCCCATGATGGAGCTGGCTGAGTATGCAACTTTCTGTAGTTTTTTCCAATCCTGTGCAGTGGCCCCCCCCCCCCCATACCAGAGGGTGAGGCAACCAGTTAGAATGTGCTAACTGTTGAAATTTGCAAGGTGGCAATTTTTCCTAAGTATGTGAAAATGTAGTGAGAAATGGTGGGTATTTGGATTTTGGAGGAACAAGAAGCTTAAAGATATGGAATAAGGAGAGAAGAAAATTTGAACTTGAATAGAAATTGGAAGCTGGTAGCAATAAATTTCTGAAGAAATATCTTTATTCCTAAAGCATGAACGATGTGAAGTGTCTGGAAATATTTTACAGGCTTGGACAAACTGGGTGAATATACAGAATAAGGAATTGTTGCACGAGAAAAATTAGTCTATAGCCAAGCGAAGTAGTGCAGTACCAAGAGAGCAAGCATCAATTGGATGTAATCCTCTTGTAGATTCCTCACCAGTTATCTGCATTTGAACAAAGATCCATTTGTAGAATTGGGATAAATCCACCTCTCACAAGGCCAGATATTAATAGCAAAATTTATCATTACAACAATGTGGTCTTTGGCCACCTGGGAAAAGGTAATCAAAAATCGCAACAAAACAAGGCACAAACCTCATGGTCTCCTAGGCTACAGGACCCCTGTTCTTCTGAGACGTGAACTACAGCAGGCATATCTACCAACACTCTCCACAAAATCCTCCATATCCTCAAAATCCAGCAAAAGAATAAACAACCATTGTCAGCATCTCTCCTAGGTCAACATTCTCAGTTCTTCTTCTCTTAAGCCCATCACTCCTACTGGGACGTAGGCTACTGACAGTAGCTTGCCATAGCCCTCTGCTGCTAAGCAAAGCTCCTTCCTCTCCCAGGATTGAGGTCTGCAGAGCTTCTGTTTGCATTTATAAAGCTCTGGGTTTTTACGGGATGGGGTTGCTAGCCCTATGCCCAACCCTCCTCCTTTCGCAGCCGGGCTTGGGACCGTCCATGGCGGAGTTCAATATTCTCAGCACTGAGGTACAGACTACTTTCAGCCAGTTCTGATGGACAGGCTACACTGTTTATGTGCCTGAGACCAGAATCACAAAAGATGTACTCTACCCAAAGGTCCATCTCAGGAAAAAAAACTACCAGATGAACAGAAGAAACACGCCCAGAATTTTGTCAAATCATCCAGAAAAGGTCATGAGAATCTCTAGCCCATGAATGGTTGAAATGGAGCTGCAGCTTTTGGGATGGCACTGAGAGCCTAGATTCTATTTGTCAGGAGCATTTAGAAACCCACCAGAGTAACTTTCCAGACTATCCACAGTTCAAAAATAGAAAGAAAAAAATTACACCAAAAAGACCCCTCATTTTTTTTTGTAATGGACATCAAAACTTAGCTTTTATTTTCACCCCCCATAAAATAATTGAAAGAACTGAACAAGCAGTCAAGGGGTTTATTGCGCACAGCATTTCTTATGTTTAATTGAGATTTCAATTTTTTTTAAACTGATCACACCAAAAATGTGCCAAAATCGTATTCTTGATGCTTTTACTGTACACAATGTTCCAGTTTTAAAAATCTCATTTTACATTCCATGCATTTTTTATTCCATTGCAACTATTTGTTGCTTATGTACAACTTACAACAATGAATATTGAAGTCAAATATGCAGAGATCCTCATTACATTTAAGGCTTTGTTCAGTTTTTTTTAAGTAATGTGTTGCATTATTTTTGGATATTTCAATACAATTCCAAAGTCAAAATTAAATCTTAATTTTCTGGTCTTTCCAACTAAAATTAACAAATTACATCTCTTCCTATATTAACTACTGATATGTAAATTTATGAAATAGATGGCAGAAATTTTTAAAAGTTGAATGTGCAAGTAATTCAGGATACAAAAGCATTTACATCACCAAATCAAACATTTCACAGGATAAAAGCTATTTGATAGTTATCACATCAATAGAAGAGCTCTTATCACCTTCAAAGATATCACACAAGAGCAATACAATTTAAAATGACATTACATTTCAGGAACCCCCTCCCAGAAAACAGTACACAAGAACTGTTGATTAGTTCATAAATTTACACATCTGTGAATAAAGTATTCAGCCATATGCACCATTAGGGAAGTATGAGGTATTGTTTAACAATTTTAATATGGAAAGAATCTCCACAGATGTTGGAACATTAAGACCACTCAAAAGAACATTAGCAAAGAATTGGAAACATGTTCCAATTTCACTTGAATTTTACAAATACAGTACTTTGAGGCAATGCTAAAATATCTAGAAGGTAACAAGCATTCAAATCACTTCAGCACATTGGTTTGATCATCTTTCAATGAAGGGCTATTTTATCTACTTAGCTGTGTTACGTTGTATTATACAAGAAGTTTCCAGTTTATAAAGAAGTTAAAAAATTTAAAAGTAAAAGCAGTCTTTGGTCATTACTGCTAAACTCAGTACTGGCAGCAGGTTGTACTCATCTCCACAAACTTCATTTGTTTAATATAAATGGAAGTGAATGTGTAGGAGGGAAGTACAACCACTGGCTAGACTCATTCAGTATGCCAATGACCAAAGAGAGATTTCTACTCCTAAAAAATTCAAGACACATAGAATGCTAAAAAGCCAGATGATTAAACAATAATTTTAATAACAATCAAAAACTATTTCAAAATTACAGTAGGTAAATATTATTTCATGTGCAACATACATAAATTGCATGGATTTTTCCTGGTATAAAAAAAGACAGATTTTGTGCTGTTTCTCAAATGGAATCAGCCTAAAAGGTGATAGCTTATTTTGTCATCAAAAGCTAGTTATCCAGTTAGACCATGTGCAAATTAGAGCTGTTCGTCAATTCACATTTGCCTAGGAAACATCCAGAGTCCTTAAGAAATAGGCAGCTCATGACTAATAAACTGTTTCAATCTTTCAAGGTATTGTGCATAAAGCTCAATGTCATTATGCCCGGCTCCCTCGACCCAGAGGGGCTCCACTGCTCTTGGACACTGTTCGTACATTGCAAGACCATGGGAAAAATCAATCACTTCATCCTCAGTCCCATGAATTACCAATACAGGAGACGCTACCTTGGTTATCTTGTCAATGCTGGAAGAGATTAAATAAAGTTTGAAAAATAAAAGATACAAAAATATTAAGAAGCAATATTAATTATATTGATGCATTAGTGAAATTGCCAAAAGGTGAACAGACTATTTTTTTTTAAGAATTACATGCCAGAAACTGCCCATTTTAAGTGTTATGTCAGTCATGACACTGTGATAGAATGTGATCACTATCTGTAACACACCCTGTCCAAGTTGAAAATATGGGAGAATGGTCTTTGTCATCATTTATGAATTAAGTGTTAAGTTGTACAGATAAAGAGGGGAAAGTAGCATTGAAGCCAAGATTGAGTCGACAATAATCTTACTGTTTGACAGAGAAGGTTTGCAGAGCTGATTGTCCTACTCCTGCTTCTTGCGATAGCCCTGAACAAATCCAACCCTCCAGGCTACTCTACCATTTGATTAGATTATGGCTGATTTGAATATAACCTCAATTCTGTATTCCAACCGACTCTCTAATAACCACTGACGTACCTTGCTTATCAAGAATCTATTTCTCTCTGGTTTTAAAAAAATATATTCCAAGACAAATATTCCCTTCCCTTTTGAGGAAGTGTTTCTCAAATAAGTAAATGCATTTCTTCTCTGCCCTAAACGGGTAATCACTTTATTTTAAAAACTATCATTCCTAATTCCGGATACGAGGAAAAAGTCCATTCCACATCCACTGCATCAAGACCTCTTAATGATTTAACCATTACTCTTCCTGAAGGTTACTTCATTTATTGCTTTTATTTCAGAAGACTGTAGGTACATGCCTTACTTACATTTCAGTACATGATTCAGGCTGACATGACAGTTTTAGCATGCCTCTACATGACTTTATGACTATACATGCCTCAACTAACATGAACAATTTAAATCTACTGTTCACTTATCATAAAACCAATGCTACAATTTTGCTAGATAAGGATTAACTGCTATGTTCCCCTGGATTTGAACAAATGCCTCTTCAGTTAACAGAAATCCTGCTGTAGTGAAAGGAATTAATAATGCAATTTTATTAGTTCTTTATTGCATCTAAAAAATAATCCATGAAACAAATATCTGAGCAAAGTATATGATAATGCTTAATAATTCTTAAACCTGTGCTAAGAAATAAATGACCTTATTTTCAATACCTTGGTTACAGTTGATACAGTTTTTCAGGAAAATGTAAAATTCTACAATTTAAGCTGGTTTTACTATTGATAGTTAATTGGTAATTAAAATATGGCTATTTACATTTCTGATGTATATAAAATAATCACATTAACAGTGGAATACTATGTCCACTTACCCAAAAAAAATTGATTTCAGCCTTGAAAGCTAATTGCATTGACTACTTACTTAGTAGTCACATTGTAATTTCCTGTTTTTAATTATGCAAATTATTGTATCCTAACTCACTGTTGTCTACAAACTTGAGTAGAAAACACTGCAACCAGATTAATATAGTGAAAAAGAAAAACATCATTTCTCACACACATTTTACTAATTCAGAGCACGTACAAGGGACTCTGTTGTCAGGAGTACTGATAAGCATTTCTGTGGCTGCAAGCAATGGTGTACCTGCCTCCATGGTACTAGGATCAAAGGGCATTTCTGAGCATGCCAGGAACATTTTGAAAGGGAGGATGAGTAGCGAGAGGTTGTGGTCATATTTGTACAAGTGAGTGACAAGGTCCTGCCAGGATTTCTTTCGTTTATTTGGGGCACAATGCAACTTAACTGGGACAGGAGACAGTTGCCAGTTTCTAACTAGCATATAGTGTGTGTACTTGTGTGGCTGTTAGACATGCTTAGAGAAAAGTTTTAAAATAGTATCAGTTGCAGTTGTTTGTGTTCAAAAAGTAGTGATTTTTGTCACTGATGGTTGGCAAAAAAATAAGCAACGAAACAATTCAGAACTGCAGTTCATTGAGGTCTGGAGATGCCAGAAATGGCTGGAAGTGAAAATGAAATGATTTCAAGTTAGGAACTACGAAGAATTTGATGGTAACAACAATCATCTGAAACATTGTATGAAGGCAGTCCATTATCGGCACGGAAGGTCTGCCTAGATTTTATTCATTTACAGTCAAAAGAACATGGTAATGTACTGTTGATAATTTAAGAATACACAGTTTTATAATATAGTAGTATTTGTAGTTCTAATTTGTTCTGTATTTCAAATACATAATTTGTTACTCAGTTAAACGGTAGATTGTCTTTTTTTTATATACCTTTTTAACCATTTCCATAAAACTTCAGCTAAGTGAGGCAGCTGCTTAATTGGCCCAAAATATACTGGTCCCAATGTGCTTCAATTAACTGAAATCCACTATGTAAAGAATTAGGCAAAAGATTAAAAAGCAAGACTCCAGGGTTATAATCTGTGTGATATTTCTGCGCCTCCACTTCCTAAGATGATTGAGGCAAGCAAGGGACACCTGTCCCCATCTTAACTATATTTTACAGAAGCACCATTGAGAGCATCCTGACAAGCTGCATCTCCATCTGGTATGGGAGCAGTTAAGCATTGGAGCAGAAGTTCCTACAAAGGAATGTGAGAACAACTGAGAGGCTCATAGTGGTCTCCCTATCATCCATAAGGGACAATTATCAGGAGCGCTGCATACACAGGGCCCTTAGTATTAAGGATCCTGCCCATCCATCCAGCACCCTCTTTGACTTTCTACCATGAGGCAGGAGACTACGATGCATTAAAACAAGAATGGTTAAAATGAGAAACAGTTTCTTCCCCTGGGTCATTAGGCTTCTGAACTCCCCGCCGCATCGTATTGGAAATGTCCCTGGTTAATCTGTTCCATATCTTATAATATTAATGCACTTTAGTTTGTTATTTATGTGTGATTCATCTGTATATTTCATCCTTACCTTCGTAAGTTATTGTTCTGCTCTGTATGTAATGTGTACCATTGTGCTTTACACCCTGGTTTGAAGAAATGTTTCGTGTATATACATATATATATCTACACACACACACACATATACATATAGATATAACCATATAATGTATATAGTTCAATGACAATAAAAGACTGGACTTGATATGCTAGTGAGGGTAGGAATAAGAGATGGCGGCGCGCATGGACGCAGCTGCCCCTCAGGGAGTGATAAGTGTATCTAGTGTTTGTTCTGTTTGTCCTGGACGCATAACATACAGTTGGAATATGCTCGTTAACATCAGGGCATACTATGTTGGAAAAACTGACGAGTTCTGGTGTGACATGGACAGTTTACGCTGCTATGGACTACTATCCACTACCAAGCCGGCTGCTTCCCGAGGGAGGACGAAGCGAAAGCGCTGTGAGAGAAGACAGAGGAGGGGTAAGAGGGCTGGCATCCATGCTAGGCTGAAAGCTAACCCCACCAGGCCAGCGGTACCATCCCTCCTGCTCTCAAATGTCCGCTCCATCGACAACAAGCTGGATGAGCTGCGTCTGCTGAGAGAAACACACAAGGAATTTAAAGACTGCTGTGTGTATGTCTTAACGGAATCCTGGCTCCATGACAACATACCGGACGCAGCGAAACAGCGAGAGGGAATGACACCATTTTGTGCAGACAGAGAGGCAGCTAGCTCCAGTAAGAGCTGAGGAGGAGGTCTGTGTGTTTATATAAACAAAGACTGGTGTGTGAACCCTACAGTAGTTGCTAAACACTGCTCACCTCTGGCTGAATTTCTCATTGTGAAATGCCGGCCATTCTATCTGCTGAGGGAATTCACCATCATGCTTGTGACAGCTGTTTATGTAGCTCCCAGTGCCAATGCTAAGGCTAATGCTAACAAAGCACTGGGAGGCCTAAATGAAGCCATCAGTGAGCTACTGACTACACATCCTGACAGCTTTGTGGTGATTGCTGGGGACTTTAACTACACTAGCTTAAAGACTGTGTTCCCCAAATTCTGGCAATATGTAGATTTCAAAACCAGAGGAGACAACACACTGGACTTGGTTTATACCAACACACCCAGGCATACAAAGCAGCCCCCCTCCCCCATCTTGGCCACTCTGACCACATATCTGTCATGTTAACACCAGCATATAAACTTCTGCTTAAACGTGTGAGAGCAGAGAAAAGAGAGATAAGGGTCTGGCCAAAAGGAGCAGCCTCAGCACTACAAGACTGTTTTTCGCACACAGACCGGGACATATTCAAAACAGCAGCCTCCTATGATGACCATACAGACATTGAGGAGTATGCGGAGGCAGTAATCAGCTACACAGCCAAATGCACGGAGAATGTCACTGTGATGAAAACCTTCACCGCACGTGGTTATAAAAAGCCATGGATGACAACAGAGGTGCGTTCACTACTGAAGGCCCGTGACAGCCTACAGATCGGGGGACAGGAGTGCGCTTCGCTCAGCTAGGTCTGCACTTTCACTAGGGATCAGGAAAGCGAAAAGGGCCTATGCGGGCAAAATACTCGGACACTTCTGTGACACAGGTGACACCAGACGGATGTGGCAGGGAATTAAAGCTCTGACAGACTACAAGATCAGGCAGATAACTGATGACAGCGATGCCTCTCTACCAGACAGGCTTAACAAATTCTTTGCCCGCTTCGAAGCATCAAACACTACAGCAAGGGGGAGAGCCAGTCCCTTTTTACCATCTGACCAGACGGCTCCAATCATTGATCCAGAGCAAACACGGAGGACCCTTGCCAGGGTCAACCCACGAAAAGCGGGAGGTCCCGACAACATTCCTGGCCGTGTGCTCAAGGAATGTGCTGATGTATTAGCCGATGTCCTGACAGACATTTTCAACATCTCCCTTAGTCAAGCTATTGTCCCCAGATGCTTCAAAACTTCCACAATCATCCCTGTAGCAAAGAAATCAGTTGTAGCCTGCCTAAATGATTACCGTCCCGTTGCCCTGACTCCCATAGTAATGAAATGTTTTGAACGGCTTGTCAAGCCTCATATTACAGCCAGCCTCCCCTCATCACTGAATCCTCTACAGTTTGCTTATCGTCCAAATCGCTCAAAGGAGGACGCAATATCCACCACACTGCACACAGTTCTCTCTCACTTGGACAACAAAGACACTTATGCCAGAATCCTGTACATTGATTTCAGTTCAGCGTTCAATACCATCATCCCGCACAGACTAGTGGAGAAACTGTCACTGCCATGTGTCTCTGGATTCTGGATTTCTTGACGGAGGAGCCACAGTCAGTCCGTGCTGGCAGGAACATCTCTGACTCCATCACACTGAGCACTGGATCCCCACAAGGCTGTGTGCTTAGCCCATTGCTGTTTACACTGCTAACACATGACTGTGCAGCCAGATTCAAGGAGAACCTGCTCATTAAATTTGCAGATGATACCACAGTGGTGGGGCTCATCAGCAAAAATGATAAAACAATGTACAGGGAGGAGGTCAAACACCTAGGGAGCTGGTGCAGGGATAACAACTTGATGCTTAATGTCACCAAAACCAAGGAGATAATTGTCGATTTCAGACGGTCTCAGCCTGAGCACACACCCTTCAGCATCAGCGGCTCCACGGTGGAGAGAATGGAAAATTTCAAGTTCCTTGGGGTGCAGATCTCGGACAATCTCACCTGGTCCAGGAACATCACTGGGGCTGTGAGACGGGCCCAGCAGAGATTGCACTTTCTGAGGAAGCTTAAACAAGCATCACTCCCCACTAACATCTTAACTACATTCTACAGAGGCGTGGTTGAGAGTGTGCTGACCTTCTGCATCACAACCTGGTACTTCAGTTGCAGCGCTGTCAATAAAAAAGCCTTGCAGAGGGTGGTTAGGGGAGCAGAGAAGGTTATTGGGGTCTCCCTACCTTCTGTCCAAGACTTCTTTCAGAGTCGATGCCTCCAGAAGACACGGTACATCATTAAAGACCCCTCACACCCTCTCCATGAACTGTTTGTTCTTCTGCCATCAGGCAAACGTTACAGGAGCATCAAAAATAAAACCACGAGGCTACTAAACAGCTTCCTCACACAGGCAGCCAGACTGCTAAATAGCTGCTCTACCTGACTCTGCTTTGGACACTTAACTTGCACTGGACACTTATAACTTGATTTTAACTGACATGTGGCTGTTGTGTTTTACTATTTATTGTTATGTTTATTATTTAGTGTTGCATTTGTTATGTTATGATTACACTGCTCCTGAGAAACGCTGTCTCATTCTCCCCTGCAGAGCTGATGTACGGTTAGAATGACAATAAAGTTTTTTGAATCTTTGAATCTTGAATAAGGTAAATGAATGTGTAGCTGAAGAGATGGTACAAGGGGGATGGGTTGCATCTGAAATGGAGGAGGACCAATATTCTTCCGGGGAGATCTGCTAGGTTTAAACAATACTGCCAAGGAATGGGACCCAAAGCAGTAGTGTATCAGATGAGGCTGTTGAAGCAAATGTACAGCAGATGTTAAAGCAAATATGTCAAGGTTAAAGCAAGATTCAAAAACTATTTTCTTTAATGCAAGAACCTTCGCAGGTAAGGGAGATGAACTCTAAGCATGGATTGGCATGCAATTATGATATTATAGCTGTCACAGAAACATGGTTGAATGATGGGTAAGATTGGCAGCTCCATGTTTCAGATTTTTAATACTTTCAGTGCAAGAGCTGGAGGCAAGAAATGAGACCAAGTTGCACTATTTGTTAGAGAGACCATCACTGCACTGCTCAGAGAGAACATCCTAGGGAATGTCCACTGAGGACATATGGGGTGAAGCATGAAGTGTAGGAATAGCATTGTAATAGTATGTAACTTTAATTCCCTAATGTTGTCTGGAACTTCCTCAGAATTAAGGTAAAGTTTGGGGTAGGGCTTATTAAAAAGGTCCGGGAAAGAGCTAGATCAGATAAAGGAAAATCATAGAAGTCCCTATTAAGAGCAAAAGGGTAGTTAGAGAAAATAAAGGGGTCCCCTTGAAGATCAACCGTAACTTATGTGTGGAGCCACAAGAAACAGGCAATATGTTAAAAGCATATTTGTCTGTGTTTACCATGGAGAAAGGCATGGAAGCTAGTGAGTCGAAGACAGAGAATAGAGGTATCTTGGCAAATATCAACATAATGAAGGTGATGGTGTGGCAGAGCTTGAAATATACAAAGGTGTGTAAATCCCTTAGGCCTGACTAAGTGTATCTTAAGATCTATGGGAAGCAAGGAAGGAGATTGCTGAGGCCCTGGCACAGATTTTTGCAACTCCGTTAGCCATTGAAGAGGAGACTGGAGGAAAACCAAAAGTTTCATCTTTATCTCAGAAGGGATAAGCCAGGGCGGGAAATTAATTGGAACAGATTCTGAGCGATAGGATTTATTTGCGATTGGAAAAACAAGGACGGATTAATGATAGTCAGCATGGTTTTGTGCATGGAAAATTAATTTTCACAAATTTGAATTAAATTTTTTTGAAGAGGTGATGAAGAGGACTGATATACATAGGGCAGTAGATATTGTCTACATAGATTTCAGCCAAATGTTCTTCATTAGAACTCTTAGTCCAGGAATAATACTGAAAAAAAAAAGCAAAAAAGAACCTAACATTAACTGAATGGCTGACCAGCTTGCCAAACTGGTCGAGCCTGTTTACAGAATCAGAATCAGGTTTATTATCACCGACATGTGATGTGAAATCTGTTAACTTAGCAACAGCAGTTCAATGCAATACATAATATAGAAAAAAATAAAATACTAAAACAATTACATTATACATATATTGAATAGATCAAAAATCATGCAAAAACAGAAATACTATATACTAAAAAAGAGACTTTTTGCATTCTCAACTTCATACATTTCCTAAATCTCCAGATAAGAATTTAATTGATACAATTTTTACTCTGAAACCTTTTCATAATGGATCTATTTCTAATATTTATAGTATGTTGTTGGCAATGAGAAACATTCCGTTAGACAAAATTAAAAACCTCTGGGAACAAGACCTACAGATTTCAATTGATGAGGATACTTGGAATGAAATTTTTAAACTTGTTCACACCTCTTCGTTATGCGCGCATCACTCTCTTTTACAATTTAAAGTGGTTCATAGAGCCTACATGACTAAAGATAAGCTCTCTCATTTTTACTCAGATTTTTCTCCATACAGTAGTAGATGTAATTTCGAAGAGGCCTCTCTAATTCATGTTCTGGTCCTGCCCGCGGCTTGATAAATTTTGGAAAGAAGTATTTCAAACTTTCTCGGAGCTTTTTAAAATAAACTTCAAACCCAACCCTCTGACTGCCTTGTATGGCATTGTTGGAGGAAATGATTTTACTCTTAAACCAAATGATTTGCATATTTTGGCTTTTATTTTTCTTTTAGCCAGAAGAGTTTTGCTGCTTAAATGGAAAGATGCCACTCTGCCTACTCATGCCCATTGGTTGATTATGTTATGTCATGTTTAAATCTAGAGAAGATTAGGTGTTCTATTTCTATACCTAGACAAGATTTTTTCACATTATGGGGACCTTTTTGGAACTACTTTGACAATCTTCGACCTGTTCAGCAATGATGCTGGCTATTATATGTTTGAATTTATGACTATATGTCCAAGACTTTTTCTTCTTTTCTTTTAATCAAACAGCTGTTTTTTTTCCCTCTTTTTTTGTAATGGGGTTTTGATTTTGCTTTAGATTACAATAAATTATACTTTTCAATATTATGGTTAATTTACTATACATAGATATGGAGCATTTCAACCTTGTTTTTGTTTCCGTGATATCATAATGTATTTTGTATTAATCTAGGCAAGTAACTAATAAAAATATTGAAAAAGTAAAAAAGTGAGGTAGCGTCCAAGGATTCAATGTCCATTTAGGAATCAGATGACAAAGGGGAAGAAGCTGTTCCTGTTCCAAAACTTCCTGTTCACAGTCTCGCAGCCTATGGGAACATATTCCATCAATGGTACTCAGCTAATGAGAGCACAGTGCATAATATTACACACAACTGATGAGAAAATTGTATGTAAATTGATGCTAAGACAATGAGTGCATGCTACATCATTGTTGTTTAGTCAATGAGTATTCAGCAATACACCTTGCAAGGTGTTAGTACTATTTAGACTATATTAATTAGAGGGAGAAGGTTTCTACTCTCCAGTCAGCACTTCACAGTACTTGTTTTGGTCTGTACAATCAATGTCAAATGCAGTACAAATTATGATAGAGACATTAGCACTTCCCCTCCCCCTCCATTGTTCTAAGTGACAAAGTCAAAGTTGAGAGGATAGATTGAGACACTTAAAACTACAAAGAATAAATTTAAGCATGAAGAATATCAATCAGAAGAGAATGGATCAAAGAGAAAGAGGTAAAGATAAACAAGGCACCTAAAGATACAAGCTTTTCAGTGAACTGGTAATTGTTGCTCAGGACATGAGAACACAATACATCTTTGTTGTGTTTACAACAGGTTCACGTGCTGCAGTGCCTGCAGATTTATTACGGAACATGTTTTACAACAACCTCTAGAACGAGGTAAGTAGTAAGTAATAGTGTGCGAAATTGGTCTAAAAGACTGTGGGAAAACATTACTTTAGATATGGAACTACAAGCCTTGGAACAACACCATGTTCATATGGAGACATTGAAATAATGGAGACTCCAATTTTGATGGAAGGCACTGCAATGATTGAGTGAAGAATAGTTGGGGAAAAATCATAAAATGCTGGAAACACTTGGTCAGGCAGTATTTCTACAACATAAAGCAGTTACAATTTAGATCTGAGACCCGACATCAAAACTGTACAAGTACAACTGTACAAGTTTTGATGACCACGAGCTTAATTCACCACTTTAATTCACCATCTCATTCCCACTTTGACTATACTGTTACAACATACTGTTTGACCTATACAGTTACAACAAGGCCCAACCCAAGCCTGGGGAACAGAAATAGAATTTGAATCAGGTTTATTATCACCGGCATGTGACATGAAATTTGAAAACTTAGCAGCAGCAGTTCAATGCAATGCATGATAATATAGAAACAAGTAAATATGTAAATTACAGTAAGTATATACACGCATATTAAATAAATTTAAAATAATGTAAAAACAGTAGCATATATTAAAGAAAGTGAGGTAGTGATCAAGGGTTCAATGTCCACGTAGGAATTGTATGGCAGAGGGGGAGATGCTGTCATGGATGGCTGAGCGTGTGCCTTCAAGCTTCCGTACCTCCTATGCCCTGGGTGATGGCAGTCCTTAAATCATGGACATCTCCCTTCTGAGGCACCACTCTATGAAGATCTCTTGGATACTACGGAGGCTGGTACCCAAGATGGAGCTGACTAATTTTACAACTTTCTGTAGTTTTTTTTTGATCCTGTGCAGTAGCCCCCCCACAATACCAAACAGTGATGCAGTCTGTCCAGAATACTCTCCACAGTATATCTATAAAAGTTTGAATGTTGTGGGTGACACAACAAATCTCTTCAAACTCCTAATGAAATACAGCTGCTGTCTTGCCTCCTTTATACAAACGTAGCTGCATTGATATTTTGGGACCAGGTTAGATCCTCAGAGGTCTTAACACAACAGTACCTCATCTTCCCTCAAGACTCAACATTGAATTCACCAACTTTACGTAACTTACTTTCTCGTCAGTATCAGACTGGCCAATATTGCCTGTCATCACTTTGGCTCTCCATCCCCAGCCCCACAATTTTTGTATATATTCTGCCCTGCCTGACATATCCTACAGCCTTACTAATAGTAACACTTTACACCAATAAACTAAATCTGTTTTTGGATGCTACTTAACTGCCACAATATTCTCATGATCTACTTTTCTCAGATACAGTATATACCCTTTGCTCTATCTCTCCCTTCTTCTCTGCTTCCTAAAACCTACATTTTCTCCCCCCCCCATTCTGACGATTGATTCCAGACCTGAATCATTAAATGTTTCCCTTTCCTGACCTGTTCAATGTTTCTAGTATTCTATTTTTATTTCAGATTTCCAGCTTCTGCAGTTTTTGATTTTCATTTAGTGAAGTGGGATTAGTGCTTCTTTCCAAGAATGAGTTGAATGCAGCTCTTCAGTGAAGAGAACTATGCTCAACAGTTCTGTAGTTCTGACTACAGGATCTAGACTTCAAAAATAAGATTCACAACCTAGCCCATTTATCCAGTAGTCTGAGCCACAGCCTGCCTTGCCCATTTCTTTCCCATCTTCTGCTGCTACTTTAATGTGGTCACCAGTTCATCTTTTTTCCAGTTTACAGTGCATTTTATATTAACTCCCAATGTACATTTAATATTGTTATAGCCTATACTTATTCTCAATGAAACCCTTATTTATCACTTGAGAGTAGTAAAATAATAAAGCCAGTAAATATACATACACAGGTACCTTTTAAAGCTGATTTAGTTAGTATTTTTGCGCCTGAGAATGCATCCTTTGCGCTAAGGTAGCAATGTTCAGGGGTAACACCTGTGGACTAGAACACTACCAAAACCACAACATTCTTAAAAAAAAATGGAATAGTGATCAAAATTTAGGTATGATAATTATAGACAAAATTAAGTCATTTGGAAAGGCAAACAACAGAAATTCTGCAGATGCTGGAAATTCAAGCAACACACATCAAAGTTGCTGGTGAACGCAGCAGGTCAGGCAGCATCTGTAGGAAGAGGTGCAGTCGACGTTTCAGGCCGAGACCCTTCGTCTGGACTAACTGAAGGAAGAGTGAGTAAGGGATTTGAAAGTTGGAGGGGGAGGGGGAGATCCAAAATGATAGGAGAAGACAGGAGGGGGAGGGATAGAGCCAAGAGCTGGACAGGTGATAGGCAAAAGGGGATACGAGAGGATCATGGGACAGGAGGTCCATGAAGAAAGACAAGGGGGGGGGACCCAGAGGATGGGCAAGAGGTATATTCAGAGGGACAGAGGGAGAAAAAGGAGAGTGAGAGAAAGAATGTGTGCATAAAAATAACTAACAGATGGGGTACGAGGGGGAGGTGGGGCCTTAGCGGAAGTTAGAGAAGTCGATGTTCATGCCATCAGGTTGGAGGCTACCCAGACGGAATATAAGGTGTTGTTCCTCCAACCTGAGTGTGGCTTCATCTTTACAGTAGAGGAGGCAGTGGATAGACATGTCAGAATGGGAATGGGATGTGGAATTAAAATGTGTGGCCACTGGGAGATCCTGCTTTCTCTGGCGGACAGAGCGTAGATGTTCAGCAAAGCGGTCTCCCAGTCTGCGTCGGGTCTCGCCAATATATAAAAGGCCACATCGGGAGCACCAGACGCAGTAATCACCCCAGTCGACTCACAGGTGAAGTGTTGCCTCACCTGGAAGGACTGTTTGGGGCCCTGAATGGTGGTAAGGGAGGAAGTGTAAGGGCATGTGTAGCACTTGTTCCGCTTACATTGGCGAGACCCGACGCAGACTGGGAGACCGCTTTGCTGAACATCTACGCTCTGTCCGCCAGAGAAAGCAGGATCTCCCAGTGGCCACACATTTTAATTCCACATCCCATTCCCATTCCGACATGTCTATCCACGGCCTCCTCTACTGTAAAGATGAAGCCACACTCAGGTTGGAGGAACAACACCTTATATTCCGTCTGGGTAGCCTCCAACCTGATGGCATGAACATCAACTTCTCTAACTTCCGCTAAGGCCCCACCTCCCCCTCGTACCCCATCTGTTACTTATTTTTATGCACACATTCTTTCTCTCACTCTCCTTTTTCTCCCTCTGTCCCTCTGAAGATACCTCTTGCCCATCCTCTGGGTTCCCCCCCCCCCATTGTCTTTCTTCCCGGACCTCCTGTCCCATGATCCTCTCGTATCCCCCTTTGCCTATTACCTGTCCAGCTCTTGGCTCTATCCCTCCCCCTCCTGTCTTCTCCTATCATTTTGGATCTCCCCCTCCCCCTCCAACTTTCAAATCCCTTACTCACTCTTCCTTCAGTTAGTCCTGATGAAGGGTCTCGGCCTGAAACGTCGACTGCACCTCTTCCTACAGATGCTGCCTGACCTGCTGCGTTCACCAGCGACTTTGATGTGTGTCAGTTGGAAAGACCTTGTTTTTTTAAAATATAGGTAAACTCCATCTATCCACCTCAACCAACTCAGCAGAATTTTATTTTATGAAGTAACTGAGGGTTGATATGAGAAATGTTGTTGCTATGTCTATGTGGGTAATGTGCTAACATTAATGGAAATCTAGCTAACAGAAAGCGGTTCCAATAATTTCTTTTCAGGTCGGCAAGTATAGCTAGTGTACAAGGATCAATACTAGAATTTCAAATACTATGAGATATTATAGCCAAAGTTGTTGATGAAATACATGGGAAAACAAGTTGATACACACAACAAAATGTTTTTAAATATATACGTATAGGTTAAGCAAGTGAGCAAAAATTGACAGATTATGCAGTTCTATGCTCAACTATTACTAGTTACCAGCTTCCAATTTATAAATTGTTCAACATTTACAGCATTTTTGCTAGGGGAGACACATTTGTCAAAACAGATTTTCAGACTTTAACTATCTCTGTATGAAGAAATGCTTTATATCATATTTGATTGGCCTGGATCTTAGATGATACATCCTTCACACTCATCTGCTGTGCTATCCCAGAGGAAATATAATAAGCTAGCAAAATTATAAAGACCATAGACCATAAGAGATAGGAGCAGAATTAGACCATTTGGCCCATCGCATCTGTTCCGCCATTCAATCATGGCTGATCCATTTCCCCCCTCTCCTCAGTCCCACTCCCTGGTCTTCTCCCTGTAACCTTTCAAACTAGCCAATTAAGAACCTATCAATCTTCACCTTAAATACACCCAATTACCTGGTCTCCACAGCTGCCTGTGATAACAAACTCCACCAATTCACCACCCTCTGGCTACAGAAATTTCTCCACATTTCTATTTTAAATGGACGCCCCCCCCCATCCTGAGGCTGTGCCCTCTTGTTCTAGGTTCCCCCACCACAGGAAACATCCTTTGCACGTCTATTCTGTAGGCCTTTCAACATTTGAAAGTTTTCAATGAGATCCCCCACCCATCCTTCTAAATTACAGTGAGTACGGGCCCAGTGCCATCAAACATTCCTCATGTGATAACCCTTTCATTCCCAGAATCACCCTTGTGAACCTCCTCTGAACCATCTCCAATGCCAGCACATCTTTTCTTAGATGAGGAGCCCAAAACTGTTCACGAAACTCTAGGTGAGGTCTCACCAGCGCCTTATAAAGCCTCAGCATCACATCCTTGCTTGTATGTTTTAGACCTTTTGAAATGAAAGCTAACGTTTCATTTGTCTTCCTCATCACTGACTCCACCTGCAAGTTAACCTTTAGGATGTTCTGCACAAGGACTGCCAACTCCCTTTGCATCTCGATTTTTGGATTTTCTCCCTGTTTGGAAAAAAGTCTGCACATTTACTTCTACCACCAAAGTGCATGACTGTGCATTTCCAACATTGTATTTCATTTGCCACTTTCTTGTCATTCTCTTAATCTGAAGGAAGGCTCCTTCTGCAGCCTTCCTGTTTCCTCGACACTACCTGCCACTCCACCAATCTTCGTATCATCTGCAAATTTGGCAACAAAGCCATCTATTCCATCATCTAAATCATGGATATGCAGCATAAAAAGCTGTCCCAACACCGACCTCTGTGGAACATCACTAATCAGGGGCAGCTAACCAGAAAAAGATCCTTTTATTCCCACTCGCTGCCTCCTACCAATCTGCCAATGTTCTAACTATGCTAGTAACTCTCCTACAATACCATTGGCACTTAACTTGGTAAGCAGTCTCATGTGTGGCAACTTGTCAAAAGCCTTCTGAAAACCCAAAGATACAACATCTGCTGCAGCCCCTTTATCTATCCTACTTGTAGTCTCCTCAAAGGATTCCAACAGGTTTGTCAGGCAAGATTTTCCCGTAAGGAAACCAGGCTGTCTTTGTCCTATCTTGTCCTGTGTCACCAAGTACTCCATAACTTCATCCTTAACAATTGACTCCAACATCTTCCCAACCACTGAGGATAGGCTAACTGGTCTATAATTTCCTTTCTGCTGCCTCCCTTCTTTCTTAAAGAGTGAGTGACATTTTCAATTTTCCAGTCCTCCAAAACCATGCCAGAGTCCAATGATTCTTGAAAGATCATTACTAATGTCTTCACAATTTCTACCACTATCTCTTTCACAACCTTAGGATGCAGGTCATCTGGTCCGGGTGACCTATGCACCTTTAAGTCTTTCAGCTTTTTGAGCATCTTCTCCTTTGTAATAGTAACTCTTCCCCTACAGCCTTCAACATACTTCTAGTGTCTTCCACAGTGAAGACTGATGCAAAATACTCAATTTAGTTCATCTGCCATCTCCTTATCCCCCAATTATTATTTCTCCAGGCTTATTTTCCAGCTGTCCTATATCCATCTCATCCCTCTTATTTTTTTTTAATGTATACTTGAAAAAGCTTTTTCTACTTATGTTAATATTGTTTGCTAGCTTGCTTTCATATTTCATCTTTTCCATCCTAATGATTCTTTTAGTTGCTTTCTGTGGGTTTTTAAAAGCTTCCCAATCCTCTAAATTCCTGGTAATTCTTGCTTTCTTTTGTTTTTACATTAGCTTTGACTTCCTTTGTCAGCCACAGTTGTAGTATTTTGCTGTTGAGTATTTCTTTGTTATTGGTCTACATCTATCCTGCACCTTCCTCATTTTTCATAGAAATTAAAACTTTTGCTGCTCTGCTGTCATTCCTGCCAGCATTTCTTTCCAATTTACTTTGGCCAACTCCTCTCTCATACCACCGTAATTTCCTTTACTCCACTGAAATACTGCTATGTCAGACTTTACTTATCCCTATCAAATTTCAAGTTGAACTCAATCATATTGTGATCACTGTCTCCTAAGGGTTCCTTTTCCTTAAGCTCCCTAATCACCTTTGGTTCATTACATAACACCCAATCCAGTATTGCTAATCCCCTAGTAGGCTCAGTGACAAGCTGCTTTAAAAAAAACATTCAACAAAATCACTCCCTTGAGATCCATTACCAATCTGATTTTGCCAATCTACCTGCATGTTGAAATCTCTCATGACTATCATAACATTGTTCTTTTGACACACCTTTTCTATTTCCCATTGTATTCTGTAGTCCACAACCCAGCTATGGTTTGGAGGCCTGTATATAACTGCCAGCAAGGCCCTTTTACCCTTGCAGTTTCTTAATTCAACACACAAGGATTCAACATCTTCAGATCCTATGTCATATCCTTTTAATGATTTGATGCCATTCTTTACCAGCAGAGCCACACCACCCCCTCTGCCTACCTTCCTGTCCCTCCAATACAATGTGTAACCTTGGACATTCAGCTCCCAACTACAACTACCCTTCAGCCACGATTCAGTGATGGTCACATCATACCCGACAATCTGTAGAAGTGTAACAAGATTATCCACTTTATTTCGTGCATTGAGATAACACTTTGAGTACTGTATTTGCTACCCTGTTTGATTCTGCATCCCTAGTGCACTAATACTCACCCTACTGGCTGCAATTTTGTCCTATCATCTGCCTGCCCTTCCTAGCAGTTTGACTACACACTATCTTTGCTTTTTTACCATCTGTTCTATCCTGAGCCCCTTCATTCCAGTTTCCATCCCCCTGCCAAATTGGTTTAAACCCTCCCTAACAGCTCTAACGAATCTGCCCACGAGAATTTTGGTCCCCTCTTGGGTTGAGGTGTAATTGTCCCTTTTGCACAGGTCATACCTCCCCCAGAAGAGATCCAATGATCCAAGAACCTGAAGCCTTGCCCCCATACCAGCTTCTCAGCCACACATCTGCCAAGTCATCCCATTTCTACTCTGACACATGGCACAGGTAGCAATTCAGAAATTACGACCTTAGAGGTCCTGCTTCTCAGCTTCCTGCCTAGCTCACTTCATTCTCTCTTCAGGACCTCTTTGCTTTTCATTCCCTCCCAACTACTAACAAATTCTATAAACTTTCACTAGACCAATAACACTATAAATTGTTTGCTTTATTAATATCCTTCTTAACTGTGGAGTGATAATGGAATGATCCTACCCATGAGAAACTGCTGTTCTGAAAATCAAGGTTCCTTGCATTGCTTGAAGCGGTTTCTGTATCTATTGTTTAACAGGCAAAAAGCAGCTAATTTTCAAATCTAAGAATTCCTGGGAAGAGAAACTGCTAACATAGAAGAATATTTGATATACACTCAGTGGTCACTTTATTAGGTACAGGGTGAAACCCAGTGTGGCCTTCTGCTGCTGCTTCAAGGTTCAAAGTGTTCTGCATTTACAGATGCACATCTGCACACCTCTGCTGTAACCTGTGGTTATTTGAGTTTTTGTCACCTTCCTGTCAGCTTGAACCTATCTGACCATTATCCTCTGACCCCTCTCATTAACAAGGCATTTATTTTCACCCTCAGAACTGCCGCTCACTGGATTTTTTTTTTTGCTTTTCACATCATCCACTATACACTCTATAGTCTGTGTGAAAATCCCAAGAGATCAGCAGTTTCTGAGATACTCAAAACAACTACGTCTCGCACCAATAATCATTCCATGGTCAACATCACTTAGATCACATTCCTTCCTCATACTGATGCTTGGTTTGAACAACAACTAAACCTTTTGACCATGATTGAGAAGATGAAGAACCTGGGCCTCTGCACCTCCCTCTGCAATTGGATCCTCGACCTCCTAACTAGAAGAGCACAATCTGTGTGGGTTGGTGATAACACCTCCTCCTTACTGACAATCAACACTGATGCAGCTCAGGGGTGTGTGCTTAGCCCACTGCTCTAGTCTCTTGACTGTGTGGCTAGGTGTAGCTCAAATACCATCCATAAATTTGCTGATAATACAACCATTGTTGACAGAATCTCAGATGGTGACGTGAGGGCACACAGGAGCAAGATACACCAGCTAGTGGAGTGGTGTCGCAGCAACAACCTGGCACTCAACGTCAGTAAGACAAAAGAGCTGATTGTGGACTTCAGGAAGGGTAAGATGAAGGAACACATACCAATCCTCATATTGGAATCAGAAGTGGAGAGAGTGAGCAGTTTCAAATTCCTGGGTGTCAAGATCTCTGAGGATCTAACCTGGTCCCAACATATCAATGCAGTAATAAAGAAGGCAAGATAGCGGCTATACTTCATTAGGAGTTTGAAGAGATTTGGTATGTCAACAAATACCCTCAAAAACTTCTATAGATGTAACGTGGAGAGCATTCTGATAGGCTGCATCACTCACTGTCTGGTATGGGGGGGGGGGGGGCTCCTGCACAGGACCGAAAGCAGCTGCAGCAGGTTGTAAATTTAGTCACCTCCATCTTGGATACTAGACTACAAAGTACCCAGGACATCTTCAAGGCGCAGTGTCTCAGGAAGGCAGCGTCCATTATTAAGGACCTCCAGCACGCAGAGCATGCCCTTTTTTCACTGTTACCATCAGGTAGGAGGTATAGAAGCCTGAAGGCACACACTCAGTGATTCAGGATCAGCTTCTTCTCCTCTGCCATCTGATACCTAAATGGACACTGAACCTTAGATACAGGTTTCCCCCCGCCATCCGAAGGTAGAGCGTTCCTATAAAACGGTTCGTAAGCCAGAATGTCATAAAGTGAAGAAGTAATTACCATTTATTTATATGGGAAAAATTTGTAAGCGTTCGCAGACCCAAAAAGTAACCTACCAAATCATGCCAAATAACACATAAAACCTAAAATAACAGTAACATATAGTAAAAGCAGGAATGATATGATAAATACACAGCCTATATAAAGTAAAAATACTTTTCTACAATCATTGCCGCACTGTTCTCCATAGCAAAAATCTCACGCAAGCGCTCTTGGCAGAAACACTCTCTCCAGTAACCTTTAAGCTATGAAGCTGCCAAATCATACCAAGTAACACATAAAAATACACAGCCTATATAAAGTAGAAATAATGTATGTACAGTGTAGTATCACTTACTGGAATCGGGAAGACAGCGCCGAGCACACTGATGATGGTGTGTTAGGCTGAGTTGGAGGTTGGGGTGGTGCGGTGGACCCTAACCCCCAGGCCGCGAACCGATACCAATCTGCGAAGCATGCAGCGGTACAGCGGTAGCTGGGAGGCACCCAGCACATCTTTAAGAAAAAAGCCGAAATAAACAAGCTAATTAATTAGGTGCCACCTGGCACATAAATGTCGGCCCGGATCAGAGGCAACACAATCGGCAATCGCCTCTGACCTGGGCCGACATTTATGTGCCGGGCGGCACCTAATTAATTAGCTTGTTTATTTCTGTTTTTTTCTTAAAGATGTGCTGGGTGCGTCCCGGCTACCGCTGCATTCTCTGCGGCAATGTATCGGTCTGTGGTCCAGGGGTTGAGGTGGTGGGGCACTGGGGTGTCATTTCATCGTCGTCTGTTTCCATCAGGGCAGGCAGGTCATCTTCTTCTATGTCTGCCTGCCTCGATGTCAAAGGTCGAAGTTTGTCGTCTGCTGTGGCTGATGTGGAAGGCTTGCTTGACTGCTTAGTCTCATGCATTTTTCTATCATACAGTTCTTTGTAAGCACTCAAACCATCTTGCAAATATGCCTTAAACCTACGTACCCTTTCAAAATTAAAGTCGTACTTTTCTGCAATCATTGTTGTCAATTGCAGCGAAAATCTCAAGCAGTTGCTTCACATTCAGTTCCTGGACGACTTCACTTTAAGTCCATTCACTACTGCATTTGGTTTCGATTGTTATCCTTTCCTCTTCCAATTGCATCAGCTCTTCATCTATCAGTTCTTGGTCATGGGATGCCAAAACCTCTTCAACATCATCTTTCACAAGCCAAACTCACTTTGTCCTTACTTCGTTCACCACGATCAAAACGCTTAATTATATCTAGTTTTATGCTAAGTGTAACACTCTTTTAGGCTTTTCCGATACTTTAGAACTCATCTTGCTAACGGCTGCTCACAGGCACGTGTTTAAGCAATGCCGGCTAGAATGCAGTTCCGGGGGAGGAGCTTGGCTGCTCAGAGCGCGCTGCCTTTTTTCGTAACAGTGAAAACACCTTCTGTTAGCAAAAACAGATAACTAATGTAGATCTTTCGTAACAGCGAGGTTTCGTAAAACGAACGTTCGAAAAGCGGGGGACACCTGTACTACCCAACTTTTTAAATATATATTATTTGATTTTTTGCACGATTTTTTATCTATTTAATATACAAATACTGTAATTGATTTACTTATTTTTTTCTTCTATATTATGTATTGCATTGAACTGCTGCTGCTAAGTTAACAAATTTCATGACACATGCCGGTGATAATAAACCTGATTCTGATTCAACACACACAAAATGCTGGAGGAACTTAGCAGGCCAGGCAGCATCTATAGAAAAGAGTACAGTTGATGTTTCCAGCATTGTGTGTGTGTTGCTTGGATTTCCAGCACCTGCTGAAGGGTTTCGGCCTGAAACTTCGACTGTACTCTTTTCCACAGATGCTGCCTGGCCTGTTGAGTTCCTCCAGCATTTTGAGTGTGTAGATCTGCAGATTTTCTCTTGTTTGTGATTAAACCTTTTGACCATGTCTGCACGCCTTCATGCATTGAGGTGCTGCCACTTGATTGGCTGATTATATATTTGTATTAACAAGCAGGTGTACCGTAGAATTGGTAAAAAGGAAGTATTGCAAGTTGATTACAAACTCTAGGAAACTGAAGCTATGATACAGACTATTCAAAAATGTGAGTAAAGACCTTGCTCCTGAGGACCAAGACAATAATATCTTCTGGAGCTAGCAAAAACATGATGAGGGTCTAGCTAGTTAATTGGCATTATACTGTCACCCATTTGGGTACTGCCATTTATTGCTGAACCTACATTTAGAAGATGAAGTTAATAGAAACAACTTCTATTAAAATGCAAACAACAGGAATTCTGCAGATGCTGGAAATTCAAGCAACATACATCAAAGTTGCTGGTGAACGCAGCAGGCCAGGCAGCATCTATAGGAAGAGGCGCAGTCGACGTTTCAGGCCGAGACCCTTCGTCAGGACTAACCCCCTCCAGCTTTCAAATCCCTTACTCACTCTTCCTTCAGTTAGTCCTGACGAAGGGTCTCGGCCTGAAACGTCAACTGCGCCTCTTCCTATAGATGCTGCCTGGCCTGCTGCGTTCACCAGCAACTTTGATGTATGTTGCTTCTATTAAAATGTCTGTTTTGCCATTATCTTCTCATTACACATTAATGAATTAATAAATTAGATAAAACATCAAACAGGGGGTTTCAGCTTGCCACAGATGGAGACAATGAAAGCATTAATGAAAATGTGGTAAATATAAACACAAGAGATTCTGCAGATGCTGGAAATCTTGAGAAAACTCAGGAAGTTAAACAGTATCTATGGAGGCAAATAAACAGTCAACATTGTGAACAGAGTCCCTTCATCAGGATTGGAAAGGAAGGGAGCACAAGCTAAACTAAGAAGATGGGGGTGGAGGGGGAGGGATGGCAAGTAATAGGTGAAACCAACTGAAGGGTAGGTGGGGGAGGGGGGATAAAGAAGACACCGAGAAATGTTAGATGGAAGTAAAGAGCTGAAGAGGAGTGAAACTGATAGGAGAGAACAGTGAACCATGAAATAAGGAAAGTAGGAGGGGCTCCAGGAGAATATGATGGGTAGGTGAGAAGAGAAGAAATGGGAGGGGAACCAGAATGGGGAATGGAAATTGGAAAAAGGAGAGGGGGGAAATGATCAGAAAACAGAGAAATTAATGTTTATGCCATCAGTTTGGAAGCTTTCAAACGAATGAGTTGTTCTCCTTCAACATGACTGAGGCCTAATCATGGCAGTAAAGGAGACCATGGACTGACATGCTGGAATGGGAAGTCCAATTGAAATAGGTGGCCACCAGAAATTGTGCTTTTTGTGGTGGATGTAGGGCCCGGAATGGTAGTGAGGGAGGAAGTGTAGGGACAAGTGTAGTACTTGTCCCACTTGCAGGACAGAGATCAGTGGGGAGGGACGAGTGGACGAGGCAGTCACATACAGAGCAATACCTATGGAAAGGGAGTGGTGGGAGGGGAGGGGTGGTGGGAAAGATGTGCTTAGATGTAGGAGAATGACATGCTGGCCATGGGGGCTCATGGAGTGGTAGGTTGGGGTGAGGGTAATTGCGCAAGTAATGAAAGAGATGCAGCTTTCTCCATGTCAAAGGAAACATACTCCCGCCTATATAGTCTCTCCTCATTGCTTAATGCTCCATCCCAAGCAAAATGCTGATGAATTTCTTCTGCAATCCCTCTAATGCCAACTCATCCTTCCACTATGCAGCAATTGCACACAGTACTCCAGCTGTGAACTTAGAAATGTACAACACATTACAGGCCCTTCAGCCCACAACATTGTGCCAACCATGTAACCTACTCTAGAAACTGCCTAGGGTTACCCTACTACATAGCCATCTATTTTTCTAAGCTCCATGTACCTATCTAAGAGTCTCTTAAAAGACCCTATTGTATCTGCCTCCACCACCATTGCCGGCAGTCACTCACCACTCCGTGTGAAAAACTTACCCCTGGCATCTCCTCTGTACTTACTTCCAAGCACCTTAAAACTATGCCCCTTCATATTAGCCATTTCAGCCCTGGGAAAATGTCTCTGGCTATCTAGGCGATCAATGTCTCTCATCATCTTATACAACCTCTATTGGGTCACCTCTCATCCTCCATCGCTCCAAGGATTTAAGTAAACACACACACACACACACACTTCTTAACCACCTTGTCTCCCTGTAGCCTTTTCCTTTCTTGGTTCCTCAACAAACAGATGTTGATAAATGTTCTTAGACACTCCATTTCTTCACTTTTCATAATATTATTCCTCCTCTGGTTTTGTAGATAACGTTTTGGACAATAATAGCCTTAACCATATTATTTGGACTCCAATGTCTTGAATAATACTTTGCCCTACACTACCATGACATTTTGGGAACTGGAGGCAACTCCCGATGTTTTCTGCCCCTTGCTGTTTCTTAACTCTACCCAAATTGATTCTGATTCTTGAGCAAAGATCCTACTGCCTTTATATTATTTGTTAAAACGAGAATTTCTCATTGCTTTTTCCACTCTGCTTCTTTTAACAATCACGAATAATCTTATTCACAACCTTGCCCACTTTGCAAAATGTGTCTTCATATTGGCTATTAGACATGACCCACTAATTTCTATCATTCTTCCTGAAACGAATGCTACATACATCCATATAGTGTTTTCATTTTATCTTTTGAACTTTATCTTTTTTCCCCTAACTCTAGTTCAAGGTTATCACTAACCGTTTTGCTGTACTACATTTTCTTTCTCATTAACTTTCTAATTCTTTTTCTCATCAGAACCCACCATCCCACATGCTACTTGGGTTCTAATTCATAACAAATCCACTTCACACGTTTACTTATTCAAACTAGTTCCTGGTTAAGTGTTCTTCAATATCAACATGCAAACCCATTTTCAAATTCTTGTGGCTTCACTCTTCTCTATTTTCTAATCTACTCCAGTCGAACTTTATCAACAATCCTCCAGTTCTAGCCCTCTGACTATCCAGTGTTAATTGCTCGATAATTTGCAGCAAAGCATTAGTTTCTGGAATTCCTTCCCTGTAGTAACATTCGCAAACATAAAACTCTGCCACTTTGTTATTTATACCAACCTACTGGCTCCACCAAATAAAACAATATTTACTATCGAACAGGACTTGTGAAACAATAAACACAGACTGTTTACATAATAGAGAACAGGTTCTGTACTGTCATGCCTACACTTATGCCAGAACCTACAGCTTAAAGTTCATGAGGTTCCCTACTGCCACCTTTCTTGGTCAGGAGATTTAACTTACAGGATAAATTTCGACCTAAAATCTACATTTTTTGAAGAAACACAAAATTGCCAGTTCACAGAATTTTTTTTTTCATATCAGAACTATTATATTTTAGATCAATGTAAAGTGACTACAGATTTTCTGGCATTAATTAATTTAATATGTGCAAAACAAGGCAAGGAAAAAGACTTCCATTAATATAGCTCCTGTTCCATAAGCAGTAATGATGAATTGATTCACAGTTAATAAACATTACAATTGCTTGTCTAAGTTCTGTATTTTCCAGTGAACGCAGTTTCATGATGAAAAAAGCACAACAAACAATAATTATTTTATTCAGCAAAAAAAGTCTAAATGAACAAATCTGAAATTTGATAAAGTTAATCCAAGTGTTAATCTACTTTTTAAAGCTTACACCTATTATTTTACAAAAAAAAGCAAAAGAAAGAATTTTGGAAGCAAGCTTGCTTGATCTTATTCCTGGTAATAAACATTTGCACCAGATCTTACATGTACTATGTCTCATATTGTTGGATGACTTCTATATTTATCTAAATGTAGAAGTCTAAATATACTACTTCTGAGCTACTCACTGCAATGTGCAGCCTGTAATTTCCCTTTATGGAACGTAATTTTGAACCATCTCAATAAACTAGTGATTTCACGATCTTCTGAAGGTCTCAAATTTAACTCTCAAGTATGCAGGTATGGTAGTTTTAAGCAGACAAATGTACTTCGCCGGGCTAAAAGAGAGACAGGAGGGGAAGGCTCCAAGCCAGACTGAAAGCTGTGGTATGAAACTTCCTCTACCCAGCACCTTGTTAGCAAATGTACAATCGCTGGAGATCAAGATTGAGGACCCAAGGGTAAGATTGCTGTTTTGGAGGGAAATGAGGAATTGCTATGTTCTCTGTTTCACGAGACATGCCTCACTCGGGACACAATGGATATGTCAGTAAAGACCTGAGGGCTTCTCAATACACAGAATGGACCAGACTGCTGATTCGGAGAAGACAAAAGGCTGTCTCTATTTCATGGTAAACTCTTTCTGGCGCTCAGACCCAGAGGTCTGTCGCACTCTTGTTCTCTGACCTGGAACATCTAATGATTAAGTGCTGACCGTTTCAATTACCCAGAGAGTTCTCCTGTGTGATCTTGACTGTAATTTACATACCACCAAAGGCCAACCTTAAGCAGACACTCAAGATACTGAAACAAGTTTGAAGAAGCCTCTGCCCAATCATCAACAAATCACCTGTAGCACCAGGGGTCCCAACACACTCGACCACTGCTAAACTAGGATTAGGAATGTTTACATTCCATGCCTAGACTGCATTTTGGGGGATCTGATCACTTGGCTGTCCTTCTCCTACCTGCATGCAGGCAGATGCTAAAGAACAAGGCTAAGTAGGTGGTCGGGGGAGGCAGAGGAGTAGTTACAGAATTGCCTTGAGTCAGTGGACCACATTCAAGGATCTGGAGTAGATCGGGTACTACAGACTTGTGTTGATCAACTTGGCTGGCGTGTTCACCAATATAATTCACATCTCACTCCAGCAGTCTGAGGTACCCACCTGCTTCAACTAGGCTTTAACTACACCGGTGCCCAAGAAGAATGTGGTAACCAGCCTCAATGACCATCATCCTGGAGCACTTACATCCTCTGTGATGAAGTGCTTTGACAGGCTGGTGATGAAACACATCAACTCCTGCCTGAGAAGCAACTTAGATCCCCTCCAATTTTCCTACCATCGCAACAGGTCAATGCAAGATGCCATTTCATTGGCTCTTCACTCAATCCTGGGACATCTGGACAGAGAAGGTGCATACATCAGGATGCTCTTCATTGACTATAACTCAGCATTCAATACTATCAACCCATCAAAATTAATCAATAAGCTTCAAGACCTTGGCCTCAATACGTCTGTGCAACTGGATCTTCCTCACTTGCAATTCAGCCCAGTCAATTCAGATTGGCAACAACCTCTCCTCCACAATCTCCATAGCACTGGTGCACAAGTCTGCGTGCTTAGTCTCCTGCTGTGCTCACTTCATAATTATGAGTGAGCTAAACACAGCTCCAATGCCTTATTTAAGACTGCTGACAACACCACTATCGTTGTCCTAATCATAGGTGGTGACGAATCAGTATATAGTAGGGAGATTGAAAAATGTGGCTGAGTGATGCCACAATAACAATCTCTCACTCAATGTCAGCAAGACTAAGGAACTGATTATGGACTTCAAGAGGAGGAAACCAAAGGTCCATGAGGCAGTCCTCATCCGAGGGCCAGAGATGGAGAAGGTCAGCAACTTAAAATTTCTCAGTATTACTTCAGAGGATCTGTCCTGGGTCCAGCATGTAAGCACCATTATGAAGTAAACATGGCAGTGCAGAAGTTTGCGAAGATTTGGCATGTCATTTAAAATTTGATAACCTTCTATTGATGTGTGGTGGAGAGTATATTGACTGGTTATATCACAGCCTGGTATGTAAACACCAATGCCCTTGAATGGAAGAGCCTATAGAAAAGTAGTGGTTCATGGCCTTCCCCACCATTGAGCACATCTACATGGAGCGCTGTCGCAGGAAAGAGGTATCCATCATCAAGAATCCCCACCATCCAGGCTATGCTCTCTTCTCACTGCTGCCACCAGCATGAAGGTACAGGAACCTCAGGACCCACACCACCAGGTTCAGGAAGTTATTACCCCTCAACCATCAGGATCTTGAACTAGAGGGGAATCACTTCACTCAATTTCATTCACACCATCACTGAACTGTTCCCACAACCTATGGACTCACTGAATATTTATTCTTATTTATTTATTATTACTTTTTTTTCTCTTTTTGCATTTGCAGTTTGTCATCTTTTAATTATTGGTTGGGGTTGGTCTTTTATTTATTCTATTGTGCTTTTTCTGTTTACTGTGAATGGCCACATGAAAATGAAATGAATCTCAGGGTTGTACATGGTGACATATGAATATATATACTTTGATAATAGATTTACTTTGAATTATTTAAGAGAAGGAAATAATAGAAAGTAGGAAATTGCTTAATTGACTAAATGCATTTCTGTGATTTGACCATATATTTCACTTCCATAATGCCTTAAAACAGCATGCATCAAATTTTTCAGCACTTACCTTGGAAATGCGTCAAAGCAGTAGGTTTTCCTTGTATCAGGGAATGCCACACGTAAGCCAGACATAAGAGGTGAATGGAGGATAACAGCTGCACATTCATAACGGGAAGCAAGATCTACTGTAGGAACTGTGCCAATGCTCTGACCATATAGAATGATATTCTCTGGACTAACACCATACCTAAAAGAAAGAAATGCAAGTCTCAGATTCGAACAAGGTAAATAAACAGCACTCTGCATTAATTCAATGTACAATGCTGAATGCATTTATTCCTCTACCCACCCCACTCTAACACTTTCTGCAAAATAGCTGCAGAATGAAGCTATTCAGCCCATCTTACCGACAAATGCTTGCTAAGAGAGCAGCTCATTATTTGCACATCACCCCTACCCCCTTCTCCATAGCCTTAGTATTTTTTATTCATAGCAAATTTATTTCCTTCTGAAGGCCACAATGAAACCAGCCCATCTGCAAGCATTACATTCCAGATTCTAATCACATACTGTGCAAAGTTTTACCTCATGCTTCAGATTTTGCAGTCAATGTACAATTATGATGAGAAATAAACAAGAACATGATTCTGTAGTTACAATGTTGTAGCAATGAGCCTTCAATACACAATTTCTTCTCTCTTTAAGCAGGAACTATCATAATATACCATTTTCTTTGCTCTGCTCATTAATATTGCAACCTAGCCACCAGTGAACAATTAACTATTAGAGTAAACACTGATAAAGAGGAAGGGTGGGACCTCTAAAAATACCATTTCAATGTGTGGCAGAACAAGCAAGGTAAATGACTGCTGCTTCTCTAATTTGGCAACTAATCAGTTATCTCGTGCCACATTCATTACAGTGGCTTTGAAATTATACACTGCAGACCTGAACAGGTTTCTTATTCTCCTCACTGCACTCTCACTGTAATGTAAATTGACCCTTTTCTGCAGTATTTTGTACAAATGTGTAATTGCCAATGCAAAACCACTTCTTGGGAGTTACTTCTCAACAAAAGTGAATGAAACAAATTTTTGAACAATGCATCTCAAAAGAAAATGTTTAGAAAACAGTTGATTGATCGATAGGATTTAAAAAAAATACCTTTGAACGTGCACATTTCACTGACCTTGCAACTGTCAGTCAATAAAAGATTTCATCAATGTTCATGTTACTAACCAGCAAGACATTTACTTTTTGTCATCTAAATAAATTATTTTAGTCAGATGTATTCTCTAACCCACCTCAGATAATAACAATACAACCAAAGTTCACTCATTTCACTCGTGGCAATAAATCTCCCTGACCTCCCAGTACTCATGTTCTATTTTGAAGAAATAATGTGAAGAAAGGAACAAGTCTCACTTCTGAACGCACCGTCACCTGTGCTGTCCTCTTCTGTTTAACTTGACTGAATCATATTAGAGCCTCTTTTCATTGCAGCTCAACTGCATGTAAACACATAACCAGTTTTTTGTTCTCTGCAAACCTCAAATTCCCTTAACAAAATCATTTTTATATACTGTGAACAGCTGGTACTCAAGCACTGATTCCTGCAGCAGTCCATTGGTAACTAAATACCTGTCACCCAGGAAAATATCTGTTTATTCCTAGTTTCCAGATAGTTAACTAATTCTCAAACTATGCTAGATGCTAGTACAGTATATTATGTCCGATTCACCTTATCAAAAGCCTCCTGAATATCCAAGTACGAAACATCAACTGGCTCTCCCTTGACTATTCCAGTGCAAATCGTTAGTGCATATTTTATAATATATTCAAAGTTTATTATCAAAGTACTGTGATAATACAGTACTGTGCAAAAGTCCTAGGCATGTGTAAAAAAATCTGTAAAACAAAGGTGTTTTCAAAAACAATGATGTGATAAGTCCCAAAATATCAAAAAATACTATAAAGAGCATTAAACAATAAAAAAAACTAAATCAATTCAATATTTGGTGTGACCACCCTTCACCTTGAAAACTGCATCAATTCTCGAGCTATTTTTCTAATAAAACTGTCATGCAATTTTATAAGAAAATCAGCTGGTAGGTTGTTTCAAGCAGCTTGGAGAACTTGAAACAATTTTCCTACGGTCTTTGGCTGCCTTGTTTGCTTCTTTCTTTCCAGGTAATCTCAGACAGTTTCAATGATCAGAGCTCTGTGGAGACCATACCATTTGTTGAAGAACTCCTCTCCTTTATCTTTTACGTGAAGATAGTTCTTTGTAACCTTGGCCATGTGCTTGAGGTCATTGTCCTGCTCCAGAAGAATGAAGTTGGAACCAATCTGACACCTCCCTCATGATATTGTGTGATGGATGAGAATCTGCTGTACCTCTCAGCGTCAATAATTCCATTCATTCAGGCCAGATCACCAGCTACGTTCGCAGAAATGCAGCTCCGAACCTGCAGGGAACCTCCACCATGCCTTATTATTGGCTGCAAACACTCATTTAGTGCTCTCTAGCTCTTCCATGATTTTAAAGATTTCAAATTTTGACTCGACAGTCCAGAGCACTTGCTACCATTCTTCAGCACCTCAATCCTTGTGCTTTTTTTTTACATAGGTGAGTCTCTTGGCTTTGTTTCCACTTCGCACAGGAATGGCTGTTTTGCAGCAACTCTTCCATGAAGACTGCCCCTGACAAGACTTCTCTGGACTATAGAGAAGTGTATTTGGGGTTTCCTGTGGTTTTTGTGAGCTCAGAGCTGACAGCAGTGCTGAACTTCTGACTTAGAAGGGACATCAGTTTGATGTATCTCTTGTCAGCTACACTCAGTTTCTGTCGCTGACCGCTGCGTTTCCAGTCCTCAGTCTTGCCCATTTCATTGTGCTTCTTCAGAAGAGCTTGGACACCACATCTTGAAACTTCTGTCTGCTACAAAATTCCTGTTTGGGAGAGACTTTGCTGATGCAAGATGACCACCTTGTGTTTTGTTGCTATACTCACTCTTGACATGGTGTAAGAATTGATGATTAAACTGTCACATCTGCCACACTCTCACCTTTTTAAGTTTGCTTTTCCTTTACCCAATTTAATTCCTTCTACACCCGTTTCAGTTAATCAGTTTAGTTCATTCAAATCATTATGTCATTGATCATTAGCACCTGTTTGTTATCATTGTTATCATTGCACTGGGCTATACACTTACAAAGTAATCAAGTTTTTATTTGAAAAGTGGTCTATTACTTAATGTTACTTTAACAAAATACAAAAATTTCTCTAACGTTTAATTTTTTTGAAAAATGAATGTTTGGAAATCTAAAAATTGTTCTTTTCTACTGATAAACACTAATGCAAAAAATCAAAAAATAAACATCTAAAATAACATTTATATAAAATATCTAGGGCGCCTAAGACTTTTGCACAGTACTGTTTACCACCCTGAGATTCATTTTCTTGCAGGCATTCAATGTAGTTGCGGGAAAAAAAATAGAATAATAGAAAAATAAAACTGCACACAAAGACAAACAACAAATGTGCAAAAAATAACAAATAGTGGAAGTACAAAAAAGAGAAAAATAAGAATATTAACTAAATATTGAGAACACGAGTTATAGAGCCCTTGAAAGTGAGTCCCTAGGTTGAGGAATTTGTTCAGTGTTGAGGTGAGTGAAGTTATTTACTCTAGTTCAGGAACCTGATGGTTGAAGTGTAATATATATTCCTGAACCTGGTGGTGTGGGACCCAAAGCTCCTGTACCTCCTTCCTGATGGCAGCAGTGTGAAGAGAGCATGGCCTGATGTAGGGATCCTTGATGATGGATGCTGCTCCTTGTAGATGTGCTCAATGGTGGGGAGGGCTTTATCTGTGACTGGTTGGGCTGTATCCAGTACTTTTTATAGGCTTTTCCATTCAAGGGCATTGGTAATTACATATCAGGCCGCATTGCAACCTATCAGTATAGTCTCCACTGTGCATCTAAAGTAGTTTGCCAAAGTTTTAGAAGACATGCTAAATCTTTGAAAACTTCTCAAACAGCAGAGGTGCTGCTGTGCCTCCTTCCTATTGGCACTTATGCACTAGACCCAATACAGATCCTCTGAAATGATAACACTGAAGAATTTAAAGTTGTTGACCCTCTCCATCTCTGATCCCCTAATGAGTATTGGCTCATGAACCTCCAGCTCCCTTCTCCATAGTCAATAACCAACTCCTTAGTTTTGCTGAAGCTGAGAGCTAATGATTGTGACACCATTCAGTCAGATTTTCAGTCTCTCTCTGATATGCTGATTCGTCACCACCTTTGATTCAGCCCACAACAGTGGTGTCATCAGCAAAGTTAAATATGACTTTGGAGCTATACTTAGGCTCACAGTCATAAGTATAAACTGAGTAGAGCACGGGCTAAGCACACACCCTTGTGATGCACCTGTGCTGATTGTGATAGTGAAGGAAATGTTTTTGCCAATCCGAACTGACTCAAGTGAAGAAATCGAGGATCCAGTTGCACAAGAAGGTATTGAGGCCTAGGTCATGGAGATCATCAATTACCTTAGAGGTGATGAAAGTGTTGAATGCTGAGCTCTAGTCAATAACAGCATCCTGATGTATGCATTTTCATTGTTCAGATGTTCCAGGGTTGAGTGAAGAGCCAATGAAATGGCAACTGCAGTTGACTTGTTGTGACAGTAGGTAAATTGGAGAGGATCCAAGCTACTTCTTAGACAGGAATTGATGTTTCATCACCAGTCTCTCAAAGCACTTCATCACAGTGGATGTAAGTACTACTGGACAACAGTCATCCAGGCAGGTTATCACAGTCTGTTTGGGCAAAGATATAACTGAAGCCTGTTTGAGGCAGATGGGCTCCTCACATAGCTGAAGCGAGGTTAAAGATATTAGTAAAGACTCCAGCCAGTTGATTAGCACAGGTTTTCAGTACTCAACCAGGGACACCATCTGGGCCAGGTGCTTTCCATAGGTTCACACTCCTGAAGGAGGCCTGAGAACCTGGAATCACGGGGTTGTCAAGAGTTCATAAAGATGCCTTTTTCTTCTGTCAGTCAGTGAGCATAAAAGGATGTAGAGCTCATCTAGGATTGAAACCTTGTCGTCATATACTTCTTGCCACACATTTTAATTCCACGTCCCATTCCCATTCTGATTCTGTCTACCCACAGCCTCCTCTACACTCAGGTTAGAGGAACAACACCTTATATTCTGTCTGGGTAGCCTCCAACCTGATGGTATGAACACTGACTTCTCAAACTTCTGCTAGTGCCCCACCTCCCCCTCGTACCCCATCCGTTATTTCTTTATATACACACACATTTTTTTTCTCTCTCTCTCCTTTTTCTCCCTCTGTCCCTCTCACTATACCCCTTGCCCATCCTCTGGGTTTTTTTTTACCCCCCTCCCCCTTTTCCTTCTCCCTGGGCCTCCTGTCCCATGATCCTGTCATATCCCTTTTGCCCATCACCTGTCCAGCTCTTGGCTCTATCCCTCCCCCCTCCTGTCTTCTCCTATCATTTCAGATCTCCCCCTTCCCCATTCCACTTTCAAATCTCTTACTAGCTCTTCTTTCAGTTAGTCCTGACGAAGGGTCTTGGCCCAAAACGTCAACTGTACCTCTTCCTAGAGATGCTGCCTGGCCTGCTGCATTCACCAGCAACTTTTATGTGTGTTGCTTGTAATATACATCCGTTGCTCGGTTTTACTTTGTTGGAGGTAATAGTATTCAAGCTCTACACACAGTTGTTGAGCATCCTCTTCTGATTCAAGTTTCATCCAGCATTGCAACTTCACATGTGAGATTTCTTTTCAGAGGTTGTAACTAGACCTCTTATATTTTCCTTGGTCACCAGACCTGAACACCATCAATCCAGCCCTTAGCAGTTTACTGATCTCTTGGTTCATTCAGAGTTTCTGATTGGGGAAGACTATATGATTTTGTGGAGACACAACTGTGCATGAGTGTCTTCATTAAGCCCTGAAAAAGAAAGGTCTCGGCCCAAAATGTCAACTGTTTACTCTTTCCACAGAGGCTGCCTGACTTGTTGAGTTCCTCCAGCATTTAGTATGTGTTGCTTTAGATTTCCAGCATCTGCAGATTTTCTTGTGTTTATTTATTTTATTTCTTATTTTTCTTTTGTATTTGCCGTTTGTCATCTTTTGCACACTGATTGTTTGTTCATCCTGTTGGCTGCAGTCTTTCACTGATTATGTTATTTTTCTTGGATTTACTGCGCATGCCCACAAGAAAATGAATCTCAGGGTTGCATATGGTAACATACTGTACATGAACTTTGACAATAAACTCGCTTTGAACAATCTGTATGAACTGCTTCAGTTTAGGAAGATGATCATTACGCATCTAGAGACTCTTAAATGACAACACTGAGATGTAGATTACTCCAGCCCTGGATAATTGTTGGCCTTTAGCCAATGTTACCGGAACAATTTCTTTAAAAATTCAAATTTCCTTCAGTTCTTCATTCCCTCTGTTGGATGGGAAACTGTCTAGGCCTGGAGCATTTCATAGATTATATTAGTACTTAATTAATTTCTGCATCTCTTGGTCATTTTCATCCGCATCAATAAAATATGTTCCTCCTTGCATAATAAATGCAATTCCAGTATTGAAGTCACTTGACATCATTCATGCAAACTAGCCGAGCTGATTGGTACCTCATCCATAACAATGATTGCTGTCAACTAAAAGATGCACCACATTCGATACTATTAAAAAACCAAGTGCAATATGCATATGAAAGCAGCAAAGCTACCGGGTTTCCCATAAAAGTCACACGTTGTACTGACTTGAAAATATCTAGAAGCACAATGAAATACATCTCAGTGTGGTGGCTTCTTCCAAACTTTGAGGACAATTAGGGAGGGAACACATGGATTTCATCAATAATTTTTTTTTAAAAATCACCAATGAATATGGAAAACTCAATTTAAAGCATCAATGTAAAAGATCAAAGGTAGAGTGTTATAGGGTACTAAAATAATCCCTTGGGATACACCCAGAGAAACTGGAACACATTAAAAAATAATAGTACAGGAAGTCTAACTTCAGAGGAAATTCACAAAAATCTCAAGGTATTACCCTTCAAAAAGTAACAGATCAAGATCGTGTAAACCGAATTACTGACCAACTAATGCAGTTACAGGCAAGATTGCTGCTCACTGTTTCCAAGCTTGCCCTCCATGTGATTCCAGTCACCGATGTGATCAAGCCCTGCCTTCTCAGTTCAAGAGTGATCAGAGGTGGACAAAAATGCTCATATTTATCAATGATAACTACAACTCAGGAATGAATAGCAAAAGAGGACACCAAAAGTACATTTGCTGACCCATTGTAACTGAACTCCACTACTCTTTACATCGGACTGAATAGGCTGGTATCTCACAAAAGTCAGCTTCTGCTGCACTCCCACCTTATGAAACAGAAACATCTCACCTGGTAGAACACAACATAATCACCCAGTTCCACCTGCCTCCACCCACCAGAGAACACAGAATACAGAACAGTACAGCATGGTACAGAAGCTTCAGCCAACAATATTTTGGTGACCTGTTAATCTACTCCAAGATCAATCCAATGCTTCCCTACCACATAGACGTCCATTTTTCTTTATATGCCTGAGAGTCTCTTTAATGTCCCTAACGTATCTGTCTCCACCACCACCTTCTACTTAAAAAAAAATTCCCTTTGACATACCCCCTATACTTCCTTCCAATCACTTTAAAAGTATGTCCTCTCATAATAGCCATTGCCATGCTGGGAAAAGAAGCATTGGCTATCCACTCTATCAAGGACTTATCATCGTACACACCTCTATAAAGTCACCTCACATCCTCCTTCGCTCCAAAAAGTAAAGTCCTAGCTTGCACAACCTTTCCTCATAAGACATGCCCTCCAATCGAGACAGCATCCTAGTAAATCTCCTCTACACTCTCTCGAAAGCTTCCACAACTTTCCTATAATGAAGCAACTAAATCTGAACACAATGCTCCAATTTTCAGAGGTATAACATTAGCTCTCGGCTCTTCAACTCACTATGCACTTGGACCCCAAATTCTCTCTGTTCCTCCACATCCCCAAAAACCCTGTCATTAACCTGTATTCTGCTTTCAACCTTCCAAAGTGTATCACGTCACACTTTACTGATCAAACACTATCCGCAACTTCACAACCCAGCTCAGCATCAGTCTGTCCTGTTGTAATCTACAACAACTACATCACCAACCTTTGTGTTATCAGCAAACTTATGAACCTATCTTTCCACTTCCTCATCTAAGTCATATATATACATAAATAAATAAAATCAGGAAGATCCCTGAAGAACACCGCCAGTCATGGACCTTCGAGCAGAATACACTCCACCTACTGCCACCCTCTGCTTTCTTTGAGAAAGCCAATTTCGAATCTATGCAGCCAAGCTTCCCAGGATCCCAAACCTTGTGAATTTCTGAGTGAGCCTACCATGGGGAACCTTGATGAAAGCCCTACTAAAGATCCACATACAGCACATCCTGATTTATTAATATGTTTTATCACTTTCTCAGTCAAGCTCATAAGGCACAATATATCCTTCACAAAGCCATGTTGACTATCCCTAATCAGACCTCTAAATGCTCGTAAATCCTGACACTACGAATCTGCTTCAATAGCTTGCCTATCAGTGATCTATAATTTGCAGGATCATCTGCATAGAAACATAGAAAATAGGTGGAGTAGGCCATTCGGCCCTTCGAGCCTGCACCGCCATTCAGTATGATCATGGCTGATCCTCCAACTCAGAACCCCGCCTCAGCCTTCCCTCCATACCCTCTGATCCCTTTAGCCACAAGGTCCATATCTAACTCCCTCTTAAATATAGCCAATGAACTGGCCTCAACTGTTTCCTGTGGCAGAGAATTCCACAGATTCACCTCTCTCTGTGTGAAGAAGTTTTTCCTCATCTCGGTCCTAAAAGGCTTCCCCTTTATCCTCAAACTGTGACCCCTCATTCTGGACTTCCCCAACATCGGGAACAATCTTCCTGCATCTAGCCTGTCCAATCCCTTTAGGATTTTATATGTTTCAATCAGATCCCCCCCTCAATCTTCTAAATTCCAACGAGTATTAGCCTACTTCATCCAGTCTTTCATTATATGAAAGTCCTGCCATCCCAGGAATCAATCTGGTGAACCTTCTTTGTACTCTCTCTATGGCAAGGATGACTTTCCTCAGATTAGGAGACCAAAACTGCACACAATATTCCAGGTGTGGTCTCACCAAGGCCTTGTACAACTGCAGTAGTACCTTCCTGCTCCTGTACTCGAAACCTCTTGCTAGAAGTGCCAGCATACCATTCACCTTTTTCACCGCCTGCTGTACCTGCATGCCCACTTTCAATGACTGGTGTATAATGACACCCAGGTCTCATTGCACCTCCCTTTTTCCTAATCGGCCACCATTCAGATAATAATCTGTTTTAAGCAACACACATCAAAGTTGCTGGTGAACGCAGCAGGCCAGGCAGCATCTGTAGGAAGAGGTGCAGTCGACGTTTCAGGCCGAGACTCTTCGTCTGGACTAACTGAAGGAAGAGTGAGTAAGGGATTTGAAAGTTAGAGGGGGAGGGGGAGATCCAAAATGATAGGAGAAGACAGGAGGGGGAGGGATAGAGCCAAGAGCTGGACAGGTGATAGGCAAAAGGGGATACGAGAGGATCACGGGACAGGAGGTCCGGGAAGAAAGACGGGAGGGGGGACCCAGAGGATGGGCAAGAGGTATATTCAGAGGGACAGAGGGAGAAAAAGGAGAGTGAGAGAAAGAATGTGTGCATAAAAATAAGTAACAGATGGGGTACGAGGGGGAGGTGGGGCCTTTGCGGAAGTTAGAGAAGTCTATGTTCATGCCATCAGGTTGGAGGCTACCCAGACGGAATATAAGGTGTTGTTCCTCCAACCTGAGTGTGGCTTCATCTTTACAGTAGAGGAGGCCGTGGATAGACATGTCAGAATGGGAATGGGATGTGGAATTAAAATGTGTGGCCACTGGGAGATCCTGCTTTCTCTGGCGGACAGAGCGTAGATGTTCAGCAAAGCGGTCTCCCAGTCTGCGTCGGGTCTCACCAATATATAAAAGGCCACATCGGGAGCACCGGACGCAGTATATCACCCCAGTCGACTCACAGGTGAAGTGTTGCCTCACCTGGAAGGACTGTTTGGGGCCCTAAATGGTGGTAAGGGAGGAAGTGTAAGGGCATGTGTAGCACTTGTTCCGCTTACACGGATAAGTGCCAGGCGGGAGATCAGTGGGGAAGGATGGTGGGGACGAATGGACAAGGGAGTTGCGTCGGGAGCGATCCCTGCGGAATGCAGAGGGGGGGGGAGAGAAAGATGTGCTTAGTGGTGAGATCCCGTTGGAGGTAGCGGAAGTTATGGAGAATAATATGTTGGACCTGGAGGCTGGTGGGGTGGTAGGTGAGGACCAGGGGAACCCTATTCCTAGTGGGGTGGCGGGAGGATGGAGTGAGAGCAGATGTACGTGAAATGGAGGAGATGTGTTTAAGAGCAGAGTTGATAGTGGAGGAAGGGAAGCCCCTTTCTTTAAAAAAGGAAGACATCTCCCTCGTCCTAGAATGAAAAGCCTCATCCTGAGAGCAGATGTGGCGGAGACGGAGGAACTGCAAGAAGGGGATGGCATTTTTGCAAGAGACAGGGTGAGAAGAGGAATAGTCCAGATAGCTGTGAGAGTCAGTAGGCTTATAGTAGACATCAGTGGATAAGCTGTCTCCAGAGACAGAAAGATCTAGAAAGGGGAGGGAAGTGTTGGAAATGGACCAGGTAAACTTGAGGGCAGGGTGAAAGTTGGAGGCAAAGTTAATAAAGTCAACGAGTTCTGCATGCGTGCAGGAAGCAGCGCCAATGCAGTCGTCGATGTAGCGAAGGAAAAGTGGGGGACAGATACCAGAATAGGCACGGAACATAGATTGTTCCACAAACCCAACAAAAAGGCAGGCATAGCTAGGACCCATACGGGTGCCCATAGCTACACCTTTAGTTTGGAGGAAGTGGGAGGAGCCAAAGGAGAAATTATTAAGAGTAAGGACTAATTCCGCTGGACGGAGCAGAGTGGTGGTAGAGGGGAACTGATTAGGTCTGGAATCCAAAAAGAAGCGTAGAGCTTTGAGACCATCCTGATGGGGGATGGAAGTATATAAGGACTGGACATCCATGGTGAAAATAAAGCGGTGGGGGCCAGGGAACTTAAAATCATCGAAAAGTTTAAGAGTGTGAGAAGTGTCACGAACATAGGTCGTAAGGGATTGAACAAGGGGTGATAAAACCGTGTCGAGGTATGCAGAAACGAGTTCGGTGGGGCAGGAGCAAGCTGAGACAATAGGTCGGCCAGGACAGGCAGGTTTGTGGATCTTGGGTAGGAGGTAGAAACGGGAAGTGTGGGGTGTGGGAACTATAAGGTTGGTAGCAGTGGATGGGAGATCCCCTGAGCGGATAAAGTCGGTGATGGTGTGGGAGACAATGGCCTGGTGCTCCTTAGTGGGGTCACTATCTGTTTTCCTGTTTTTGCCACCGAAGTGGATAACTTCACATTTATCCACATTAAATTGCATCTGCCATGAATTTGCCCACTCACCTAACCTATCCAAGTCACCCTGCATCCTCTTAGCATCCTCCTCACAGCTAACACTGCCGCCCAGCTTCATGTCATCCGCAAACATGGAGATGCTGCATTTAATTCCCTCATCCAAGTCATTAATATATATTGTAAACAACTGGGGTCCCAGCACTGAGCCTTGCGGTACCCCACTAGTCACTGCCTGCCATTCTGAAAAGGTCCTGTTTATTCCCACTCTTTGCTTCCTGTCTGCTAACCAATTCTCTATCCACATCAGTACCTTACCCCCAATACCATGTGCTTTATGTTTGCACACTAATCTCCTGTGTGGGACCTTGTCAAAAGCCTTTTGAAAATCCAATTATACCACATCCACTGGTTCTCCCCTATCCACTCTACTAGTTACATCCTCAAAAAATTCTATGAGATTCATCAGACATGATTTTCCTTTCACAAATCCATGCTGACTTTGTCCGATGATTTCACCGCTTTCCAAATGTGCTGTTATCGCATCTTTGATAACTGACTCTAGCAGTTTCCCCACCACCGATGTTAGGCTAACCGGTCTATAATTCCCCGGTTTCTCTCTCCCTCCTTTTTTTAAAAAGTGGGGTTACATTAGCCACCCTCCAATCCTCAGGAACTAGTCCAGAATCTAAAGAGTTTTGAAAAATTATCACTAATGCATCCACTATTTCTTGGGCTACTTCCTTAAGCACTCTGTGATGCAGACCATCTGGCCCTGGGGATTTATCTGCCTTTAATCCCTTCAATTTACCTAACACCACTTCCCTACTAACATGTATTTCCCCTCAGTTCCCTCCATCTCACTGGACCCTTTGTCCCCTACTATTCCCAGAAGATTATTTATGTCCTCCTTAGTGAAGACAGAACCAAAGTAATTATTCAATTGGTCTGCCATGTCCTTGCTCCCCATAATCAATTCACCTGTTTGTCTGTAGGGGACCTACATTTGTCTTAACCAATCTTTTTCTTTTCACATATCTATAAAAGCTTTTACAGTCAGTTTTTATGTTCCCTGCCAGTTTTCTCTCATAATCTTTTTTTCCCTTCCTAATTAAGCCCTTTGTCCTCCTCTGCTGAACTCTGAATTTCTCCCAGTCCTCAGGTGAGCCACTTTTTCTGGCTAATTTGTATGCTTCTTCTTTGGAATTGATACTATCCCTAATTTCCCTTGTCAGCCACAGGTGCACTACCTTCCTTGATTTATTCTTTTGCCAAACTGGGATGAACAATTGTTGTAGTTCATCCATGCGATCTTTAAATGCTTGCCATTGCATATCCACCGTCAACCCTTTAAGTGTCATTTGCCAGTCTATCTTAGCTAATTCACGTCTCATACCTTCAAAGTTACCCCTCTTTAAGTTCAGAACCTTTGTTTCTGAATTAACTATGTCACTCTCCATCTTAATGAAGAATTCCACCATATTATGGTCACTCTTACCCAAGGGGCCTCTCACGACAAGATTGCTAATTAACCCTTCCTCATTGCTCAATACCCAGTCTAGAATAGCCTGCTCTCTAGTTGGATCCTCAACACGTTGGTTCAAAAAACCATCCCGCATACATTCCAAGAAATCCTCTTCCTCAGCACCCTTACCAATTTGGTTCACCCAATCTACATGTAGATTGAAGTCACCCATTATAACTGCTGTTTCTTTATTGCACACATTTCTAATTTCCTGTTTAATATCATCCCCAACCTCACTACTACTGTTAGGTGGCCTGTACACAACTCCCACCAGCGTTTTCTGCCCCTTAGTGTTATGCAGCTCTATCCATATCGATTCCACATCCTCCCGGCTTATCTCCTTCCTTTCTATTGCGTTAATCTCCTCTCTAACCAGCAACGCCACCCCACCTCCTTTTCTTTCATGGCTATCCCTCCTGAATATTGAATATCCCTGAATGTTGAGCTCCCATCCTTGGTCACCCTGGAGCCATGTCTCTGTGATCCCAACTATATCATATTCATTAATAACAATCTGCACTTTTAATTCATCCACCTTGTTACGAATGCTCCCTGCATTGACACACAAAGCCTTCAGGCGCACTTTTACAACTCTCTTAGCCCTTATACAACTATGTTGAAAAGTGGCCCTTTTTGATGCTTGCCCTGGATTTGTCGGCCTGCCACTTTTACTTTTCACCTTACTACTTTTTGCTTCTACCCTCATTTTACACCCCTCTGTCTCTCTGCACTGGTTCCCATCCCTCTGTTGTGAACTAACCTCCTCTCACCTAGCCTCTTTAATTTGATTCCCACCCCCCAACCATTCTAGTTTAAAGTCACTTCAGTAGCCCTCACTAATCTCCCTGCCAGGATATTGGTCCCCTCAGGATTCAAGTGTAACCCGTCCTTTTTGTACAGGTCACGCCTGCGCCAAAAGAGGTCCCAATGATCCAAAAACTTGAATCCCTGCCCCCTGATCCAATCCCTCATCCACGCATTTATCCTCCACCTCATTGCATTCCTACTCTCACTGTCGTGTGGCACAGGCAGTAATCCCGAGATTACTACCTTTGCGGTCGTTTTCCTCAACTCCCTTCCTAGCTCCCTATATTCTCCTTTCAGGACCTCTTCCCTTTTCCTACCTATGTCATTGGTACCTATATGTACCTATATATCTGCAGTACCTTTCTTGAACAAAGGACTAATATTTGCCATCTTCTAATTATCTGGTACTATTCCTGAAGACAGTGAATACCTAAAGATTATGAACAGTGCACCAATTTCTTCCCTCATTTCCCAGAGTAACCTGGGGAATATCTTGTCCAGCCCCAGAAATTTAGCTATTCTAATGTTTTTCAGAAATTCCAACAGTTCCTCTTTCTTAACCTCAACACATTCTAGCGCATTAGTCTGTTCTACACTGACCTCACATCTGTCAAGGTCCCTCTCACTGGTGAATACCACGAAGTATATATTAAGGACCTCCCCTACCTCCTCTGACTCCAGGCGCGTTTCCTCTTTTATCCCTGATCGCTCATCATCTTCCTGTTCTTGTTTAATGTCTTGGGGTTTATTTAATCCTACACACTATGGCCTTCTCATATCCCCTTCTAGCTCTCCTAAATGTCTTCTTAAGCGCTTTACTGGCTATCTTATAGCTCTCAAGAGCCCCCATCTAATCCTTTCTTCCCGACCTTTATTTTCTGCCTCTTGAATAAATATTCCATGTCTTGTCAACCATGTTTTTTTATCCTACCAATCTTTCCCTGCCAACGGGATAAACCAACCCAAAACCCCATGCAAGTGCTCACTACACAACCTCCACTTTTCTGTTGTACATTTCTGAGAACATCTGTTCCTAATTTACACCTCCAAGTTTCTGTGTAATAGTACATTTAGTCCTCCCCATCTGCGATTTCTCAGCCCAGCTCTGTATCCGTCTGTCCTGTTGTAATCTATGACAACCTTCCTCACTTACCACATCAACTTTTCTGTCACCTGAAAACTTACTAACCCATCTCTCCACTTCCTCAAAGTAGGGGTGTGCCTGTCCCAGCACGTGAAGTCAGCTCCGGCAAACTGGACCTATGAGACCAAGAACTATGAGATCCAACGGCTATGAAGGTAGTTCTGCAACACCACATAGAGAGCGAAGGGCATGACAAGAAATAGACAGGGCATCAGTCACCCACTACAATCAAGGAAGATGCCAGTTTGTGACGACTACTCATACTACCGGGCCTGGATATACAAGGTCATGAATGGAACTGCCCGACTGCAATGACTTTTCCACTTTAAAAATTCTCCTGCACAAATCTCCAGTCATCATTGGATACAATGGAGAACCAAAAGTGCTCCCCAATTATATACTTTCAATACCATCTGCTTCTATTCTTGTTCAAACTATGCTGAAGGTCAGGGAGTTGTGGTCACTTTTTCCGAAATGCTTGCCCACGGAGAAATCCATCACCTAACCAGGTTCATTACCTAGTACTAGATACAATACGGCCTCTCCTCTACTCAGCCTGTCCACATACTGGGAATCCTTCCCAATAACATGCTCTGCCCCACCTTAAACCTCTTGCAATATCAATATTGCCTATCAATATCAGGGAAGTGTTAGTCACCCATGACAACAACCCTATTATTTTTGCACCTCTCCCAAACTCCTCCTCAGCCCCCTTGTTGCTACCAGAGTGGGGTAGGGGGAAGAAAGGAGAGGCAATATAGAATAGTGATTGCTCCCTTCCTGTTTCTGAACTACACTGGTTCAGTTGGCAATCCCTCCACGACGTCCCCCTTTCTGCAGCTGAAGTACTATAACTGATTAGCAATGCCGCTCTCCATCCTGTTTCCCGTCCCTCTAAACCCCATGCTTGCCCTTGCAGCAGCCAAGTATCTGTAATGTGCACAACTTCTGCAAGACTTTCCCCGAGTTCGGCCGCACCTCTCCTCCCACTCACGTGACCCCGTGCCCGGCCAGATTTCCCTTCACCCTGCCCCTATTCCCCCCAGCATCAGCTTCTCCCTCGGCATCCGTTCCACCGAGTGCTCCCTCAAAACACATTTGCACCACGCTCTGACCTTGTCCTCAACGCCGTCCACGCTGCGTCAATGTCAGCGTAAAGGTTTTTCTCGGACGGTTTCCCGTTGCTGGCTCCATAACCCGAATAGTCGTAGGAGAAGATATTGCAGTTGATGCGGGAGCCGAGGCCGATGTAGAAGCTGCACATCTGACCCAGGTCCACGGCGTTGCCGTGTGAGAACAGCAGTGTGTAGCGGGAGCTGGGGGCACAGCGGACGAACATACACCCGATGCGGGTGCCGCGGCTGGTGCGGGTGAAGAACACCTCGAGGGAGTCGAGCTCCCGTTGCGTGTACTGCCAGTCGGCCCGCTCCGACAGGTGCAAGGTGCTGCTCGCCTCGTCCACCAGCACCGTGTAGGTGGGCTCGGGCGGCAGGAAGGCGAGCTTGGCCGCGATCCGACTCGGGCAAGGCGGGCAGCAGAAAAGCCAGCAGAGCTCGCCGAGCGAAAAGCCATTCATCCTGAGGCGCCCGCCCGCGGGCCCGTTCCGTTACCAGGCAGCGGGCACGCGCGGGGCCGCCAAATAACGGTCACTGCCGCGGGCGCCCGCCTCGTACGGTGACGGCAGGTAAATGGCCCTCATTAGCACGGGTGTGTTGTCACGGTGTCGCTCAGTTTGGGCCCGCCACGTCCCTCCACAGACACACACACAGGCTGAGAGAGCAGTGAAGGGGGCGAGGCGAGGCGGCCAGGCCGCCGACCCGCGCTCTCAACGAGGCGACACTTCCGGTCATTGGGCGCCGCGCTGGGGGCGGACCGCCATCCGCCAGCGCCAAATTCAATAACCAGGTTCCCTCATGTCGCTCCCCTCGGTACCTCAGCAAGTCTTCTCACGCACTATTAAAACCAGAAACTTTGAATATTAACTGATCCATATACACAGAAAGATCCCACAGAAAGCAAAATCGAAAAATATACACAAGAGAAAGACTGCAGATGCTGGAAATCCAAAGCAACACTCACAAAATGCTGGAGGAACTCAGTAGGTCAAACAGCATCTTTGGAAATGAATAAAGAGTCGACGCTTTGGGCTGAGATCCTTCTTCATGACTAAAAAGGTTGGGGAGGGGGGAGGAAGACGGCTAGAAGATGATAGCTGAAGCCAGGTGGTTTGGAGAGGTGAAGGGCTGCAGAAGAAAGAATCTAATAGAGGAGAGTGGACCACAGGAGAAAGGGATGGAGGACGGACCAAGAGGTAAGTGATAAGCAAGTGAGAAGAGGTAAGAGGCCAAAGTGAGGAATAGAAGAAGAGGCTAGAGGAAGGGAAAAATTACCAGAAGGAGAAATTAATATTCATGCCATCGAGTTGGAGTCTACCCAGACAAAATATAAGGTGTTGCTCCTCCACACTGAGAATGGCCTCATCTTGGCGCAAGGGGAGACCATAGACCAACATGTTGGAATGGGATTGGGAATCGGAATTAAAATGTTTGGCCCATTGGGAAGTTCTGCTTTTGCCAGATGGAGTGGTGGTGCTCGACAAAACAGTCTCACCAATGTGGAGGAGGCCACATGGGGAGCACCAGACTCAGTAGATGACCTCAGCAGGGTTTGCATGCAAAGTGTTGCCTTACCTAGAAGGACTGTTTTGGAACCTGATTGGAGGTGAGGGAGGAGATGAATGGGCAGAGCACTTAAGCGCTGGGAGGGACAAGTGGACGAGTGAATCACGGAGGGAGCTATCCCTATGGAAGTCGAGGAGGGAGGTAAAGATATATTTTGTGATAGGATTCCTTTAGAGATGGCAGAAGTTCTGAAGGATGTTGAGTTGGATGCGGAGGCTCATGGGGTGGTGGGTAAGAACAAAAGGAGCTATCGCTGTTAAGGCAGCGGGAAGATGAGGTGAGCATGGATGTTTAGGAAACAGAGGAGATGCAGGTAAAAAAAATCCACCTGAGGAGAGCAGTATCTTCATCATATGAAATGGAAATCTGCCCCAGCTAGACATCTGCATTGAGACCCAAAGCTTCGTAGGTGCATCCTTCAGCAGATGTGTCAATTCTGTTCTCATGTCTGTAGGGGGATTTCAGTTCACAACCTTGAGAATCAAGTCAAGCCATGATTAAATTAGGCTACACTTTGAAAACAGAATGAGTGGGTCTTGATAATTCAATTCTTCAAATGTTAAACTACAAACAGTTTCAATTTATCTGTACTCTAGACAGGTGAGATTTCAAGTTATGTGCGGCTGCTTAGAAAATCATCACAAATTCTTTGCAGGATTCTTGGTCGGCAAACTCTTTGAGAGGATTCTTAGTTACAGGATTTACAAGCATTTGGAGCAGGGCTGATTAGGGTTAATCAGCAACCAGCTTTATGAGGGATAGGTCATGCTTCATGAGCCTGATTGAATTTTTCGAGGAAGTAACAAAACATATAGAGCAGTAGATGTTGTGTATATGGATTTTAGTAAGATATTTAACAAGGTTCCTCATTTAAAGATTAACTTTATTTGTCACATTACATCAAAACATATAGTGAAATGTGTCGTTACAGCAAATAAAATTAGCAAGGACTTGCAGGTGTCATCACACTTCTAGCACCAACATAGCATGCCTATAACTTACTAACTCTAACCCTAACCATTGGTCTTTAGAATGTGGAAGGAAGTGGGAGCACCCAGAGGAAACCCAAGCAGTCATGTGGAGAATGTACAAAGTTACTGAGTGGCAGGAATCACACCCCAATTGGTGATTGTGGCACTGTAAAACAATTGCACTAACTGCTAGGTTACCATGCCACCCATATCGTAGGCTCATACAGAAAGTCATGAGGCAATGGATCTAGGGAAACCTGGCTGCGTGGATTCAGAATTAGCTTGCCAACAAGAAGCTGAAAGTGGAAGTAGGTGGTCAGTGATCAGTGGTGTTCTGCAGAGACAGTGTCTGTGGTCTGTTCTAGGATCCCTGCTGTTTGTGATATTTATAAATTACTTAGGTGAGAAAGTGGAAGGACAAGTTAGTAAGTTGATAAATGACATGATGTGGATAGTGTAGAAGATTGTTGTAGGTTACATTGGGACATTGATAGGATGCAGAGCCAGGTAGATAAGTGGCAGATGGAGTTCAATCCAGAAAAGTGTGAAGTCATACACGTTAAAAAGGTCAAACTTGAAAGCAGAGTGCAGGGTTAATGGAAGAATTCTTGGCAATGTGGAGGATCAGAGGAATCTTGGGGTCCATGTCCATAGATACCTCAAACTTACTATACAAGTTGATCGTGTTGTGTATTTAATATTTCAGTAATATTTGAATAATCTTGTATATATAGTAGTTGATTAAGCATTCTTATTCATTTAAATAATTTGTTATGGGTTATATGTATAAATATGTGAATTGCAAATGTCATCACGCTACCATGTGATAAGTGTGAGACTCGCTTAAAGTAATCACAAAGTTAGACTTACATTTCAGACTGCCGTGTCTTCCTTTGAATGAGTTTAATGTTTTGAAGTTACAAAACATAACAGTGGCAATGAGTTATTTTTAAAACAAACCTAGATAGCTACCATCCTGTTGAAGCACAGTGAGGAATGGCAAGCAAAAAAACAGCACAGCAGGTGCAGAGATAGTTGAGTTTTAAAAAGGTAAGACACAATCGGGTTTTTTTAAAAAGTCAGAAAGTGGAAGTATTCATGGATTCATAATGAGTGAGTACTGGGTGATAATAATTTTAAAAAGCAGAAATGTCTGACTACATTGGAAAGATCAATGTGTTTGATTACACAGTTGTTAACTGGTTCATGTATACTGACCAAATTGAACAGTATTTTGAAGCAAGTGAAATAGTCAGTGAGAAATGAGTACCAATTGTGCTGAGTGCATTGGGTTTAAAGGGATACAGTTTGCTTTGAAGTTTAACTTGCTCCAACCAAACCATCAGAAATGAGCTTTGCTGTTATTATGAAAATAATGCAGGAACATTTAGAACCAAAGCTGTCGTTCATTGCAGAAACAGAATAAAAAGGAAGGGGAGTCCATTTCAGCATATGTAGTTGAATTGAATACTTTGAGTATTGTCAGTTCAATGATGGGCTTAATGATGCAGTGAGAATCATTTAGTTTGTGGAATCTTACAAGAAAGCATTCAAAAATGGCTCCCAACTGAAGCACAACTTACATTTAAAAGAGCAATTGAAATTGCTGATCAATGAAGATAACAGACAGACACAACTGAGTTACAGTCAGGAAGGAAAGTGAGTGTGAATAAAGTTGCAATGTCTAGATGGAGGGCCAAACAAATTGTGTTACCATAGTGCCATGGGCTCACATACACCAGTTCTATCCAGATTTATATGCAAATTTGTAGAAAATTCAACAAAGTAGGACACATATGTCAAGCAGACAAAAATAAATAGACAGCACAGAAAAGAGGAAAAGCTAAAGAGTCAAGTTGCAGTTTCAAAAAAACACTAATTTGCATGCTGTTGATGAAAAATCTGATAATAATGGGAGTGACACAGGACTGTATAGCCTTGAGATTTGCAATGTGAAAATTAGCAATAGACAAGCAATGTGGTTTAAACCAGATGTGAATGGCAAATTAATTAAAGTGGAATTGGACACTGGTTCAGCTGTTTCAGTCATTCCACAAAATGAGTTTGAACAGCATTTCAAAGATGCTAAACTGAAGCCTGCAGATATCTAACTAAGAACTTATACTGGGGAAAAGATAACAGTGAAATAGAACAACCAAAAAGCTACATTGAGCTTGTATGTGGTAAAAACAGGAGAACCAGTACTTTGTATGTGTCCTTCTTCGTTGATTGGCTGAGACAACTACAACTTAATTGGAGATCCATCCGCAATTTGCATGCCACATACCCTGCAATGAAACCAACTGAAAGCAAATTAAGAAAGGTATTGGATGATGCCACAACTGCCTCCATGCCAAACACCATGAACCATTGCCCAAAAGAGGACAAACAGTATGAGTGCCAAACTCTATGCCTTTGGTTGGAAAACATATTGGACCAAGGGAGGACCATGATGCTCAGAGGAACCGTGAAAGTGATGAAAGCAGTGGTCTGACGACAACAGTTTTTGAAGGCCACATATCTGAGGACGGCTTTTGATATGTTAATCAGACAGTTACTTGCGCAATGTGACTTGTTTTTAAGATGAAAGAGAGTTCAAGGAACTTCAGGATAATTGCAAACATTTAGGTTTTGTAAGTAAGAAGAACCAGAATCTACTCTGCGTGCATTAAGGTTATTGCATGAACTTCAAGTGGGAGACAAAAGCTGCTTGTAAAAGTAGATGCAAAGACCAAAGCCTAGCTGGACGAATGGAAGGCTAAAAAGGAAGGAGTCAGTGGAGATAAGAAAACAGACAATTTGTCAAATTATGTTGTGCATGAGGAAACCAAGAGGAGAGATCAGATCATAAAGAGAGCAATAGAAGAATTAATAAGAGAATACTTCAGTGAACTAAATGGACCTTCCCAAGATCAAGATGCACATCCTAGAAAGAAGAAAAAGAAAGACAAGAAGTTGAAAAATAGAAGGAAGGGTCTACAGCAGTGAGAACCACTTCCTGCAGTGTAAGAGTCAATTCGTACAAATACCACAGACGAGGCCCAGAACCTGGGATTGTTTCATAGTCACACATCTCACCATTACTGTGCCATGCACAGTAATCCCCTTGTCAGGAAAGATGTTATCCCACAAGAGTAAGAAAGCCTCCACAGTAATTAAATCTTCAGCCCTGAAGAGGACAATTTAAAATTTATTATGCTGTGGACGTCTGTATAGTACTGTATAGTATGTTGTGTATGTAGTTGAGATGCAGTTTGTATTTAATATATCAGTAATATTTGAGTAATCTTGGTTATATATTGGTTGATTATGCATTCTCGTTTGTTTAAATCATTCATTACAGGTTATGTGTATATATAACCTGTAATGAATTGCATAATGTCATCACACTAACACATGATAAATCCATGCCTCACTTAAATTAAGCACTAAGATAGATTCATATTTTGACACTCGTGTCTTCCTTTGTATTATTTTAATGTTTTGAAGTTACAAAACATAACAGAAGGGTAATTATGAAATCGTACTGTGGATTGGCCTTCATTAGTTAGGGGATTGAACTCATGAGCTGTAAGGTAATGGTGCCGCTCTATTACACTCTAGTTAGACCACAGTTGGAGTATTACTTTCAGTTCTGGTTGCCTCATTATAGGAAGGAAATGGAAGCTTCATTGAGGGTGCTCCCTATATTAAAGAGCATGTTAACAGGAAAAGGTTGAGTGAACTAGGACTTTTCTCTTTAGAGTGAAGAAGTATGAGAAGTGATCTATAAAATGATAAGTATAAATGATAAATATAAGATGATAAGAGGCGTTGACAGAGTAAACAATCAGTGCCTTTTTTCCAAAGAAGAAATAGCTAATACAGGAGAACATAATTTTAAGGTGATTGAAGAAAAGTATAGGAGCGATGTCAGAGGTAGGTTTATTACGCAGAGAGTGGTGAGTGCAAGGAACACATTGGCAGGGATGGTGGTAGAGGCAGATACATTAGAGACATTTAAGAGACCCTTAGGTAGTCAGATGAAGTGAAAAGAAATGGAGTGAAGGTTTAGATTGATCTTGGAGTTGCATAATTAAACGTGGTGATGAATCAGCACATAGAAGGGACATTGAAAATCTGGCTGAGTGGTGCCACAGCAGCAACCTCTTATTCAATGTCAGCAAGACCAAGGTGCTGATTATTCACTTCAGAAGTAGGAAGCCAAAGGTACATGAGCCAGTTGCCAGTCCTCATTAGAAGATGAGAGCTGGAGAGGGTCAGCAACTTCAATTTCCTCAGTGTTATCATTTTGCCTCTTCAGCTCGTCGGATGATTGCATTTCTTATTTTAATGGCTAGAAGATCCATTTTGCTGAATTGGAAAGAAATTAATCCTCCTACCACATTTCATTGGTTTTCTCAGACTATGCTGTTTAAATTTGGAAAAAATTAGAAGTGTTGTTTATGACCTTCTATTAAATTTGAAAAGACTTGGAGGCCATTTATTCAACATTTTCATATGATGTAATTTGACCATTTCCAAACTTATTTTACTTCTTTGTAATATTGGTTGAGAGGAACGGAGTCGTCGACACTAAGGTTTTCTTTTTTCTCCTTTCTTTTACGATGTTACAAAACAGCCCATGTCTTTTTTTTTCAGTTTAGTTGATTAATTCTGTTTAGATTAGTTTTTTTTGGGGGGGGGGTTTCCTTTTTCGTGTTTTTTTTTAGATATTTTTCTTTGTTTTATATTATTCATTTGTATCCTATATGATTGGGAATTTTATTATTTAAGTGTTATCTAGCTCTATAATCACTTATGCTAATTATAACAATGTATTCCCAATAACTTTGTACTACTACCATGTTATGTTTATTTTTATGAAACTAATAAAAAGATTGAAAAAGAAAGAAAAAAGTGTTATCATTTTGAAGGACCTGTCCTGGGCCCAGCATGTTAGTGCAATTATGATGAAAGCACGTCAGCACCTCTAGTTCCTTAGGAGTTTGCAAAGATTTGGCATGACATATGAAACTATGAGACATATGAGACATATAAACTTCTATAGATATGTGGTGGAGAGTATATTGACTGGCTGCATCACAGCCTGGTAGGGAAACACCAATGCCCTTGAGTGGAAAATCCTACAAAAAGTAGTGGATAAGGCCCAGTCTTTCACAGGTAAAGCCCACCACACCATTGAGTACATCTACACAAAGCATTGTCACATGAGAGCAGCAGCCATCATCAGGGATTCCCACCGCCTAGGTGTAATGTAGAATCAGTGTATTTATAACCCTGTAGTATGTCCTCATGGATTGTAAACAAGGTGGAAGAGCATAAACCTGATTGGATGAGGACTAACTAATCAGGAGAGACAGACTACAGGGGAATACATACCACTAGACTAGACATGCCCAGGCATCATTCCTGATGAAGTGGCAATGTTTGTCACAGAAACGTCAGTTATAATCGATACCTGTACCTGGCTGGAAGCCTGAGAAGAGTTTATTAGTAAAATTTAACCAAACATTCATGTTTCCAAGTTACAGACACTACAAAGCTGAATATTTAACAAACGTGCATACATTCAACAAGCGTACTTCGTTAAAAGTGCACGCAGAGCATACCTTCCAAATGGTGATGTGCACCAGTTTCCTTAAGCAAAGGAAGAGAGAAAGAAACTCCCACATGTGGTCTCTATATACCCAGGATATCTGAAACTGGACACCAAGCAGCTAACCAACAGGAAAAGCAGCTACAGTTTCTAAACTAACCAATCACGATGGAAACAACTTTCAGCAATCATAATAAACCGCGCCCCCACAGGACACTGGGTCTTGCACTCTTCTTGCTGTTACCATTAGGCCTCAGGACTCACAACACCAGGTTCTGGAACAGTTATTACCCCTCAACCATCAGGCTCTTGAACCAAAGGGGATAACTTCATTTGCCCCATCATTGAAATGTTCCCACAACTTATGGATTCATTTTCAAGGACTCTTCATCTCATGTTCTCAATATTTATTGCTTACTTATTTATTATTATTATTTCTATCTTTCTGTACTTGCACAGTTTGCTTTCTTTTACACATTGGTTGAATACCCAAGTTAGTGTGATCCTATTATGGTTAGTATTCTGTTATGGATTTGTTGAGTATGCCTGCAAGAAAATGAATCTCAGGGTTGTATATGATGACATACAGTATATGTAGGAGGGGTGATTGGTAAGTTCGTGGCCTAAGGTAGAGGAGTCAATTTCAGAAAACCTAGCACATTTATTTTTCAACATCGTCCCCTTCGACATTTACACACTTAGTCCAGCGATAGTGGAGCATACAGATCCCTTCTTTGTAGAAGTTGGCATCTTGGACCTCCAAAAAGTGGCCCACAGCAGGGGTGATTGATAAGTTCATGGCCCAAGGTAAAAGGAGATGAGTAATTAACTTCAAACTTTCTGCATAATCACTCATGGAATTGAACTGCACGTACATGTAACAAGAGCTGTATAACTCATCTCCTTCTACCTTAGGCCACAAACTTATCAATCACCCCTGCTGTGGACCACATTCTGGAGGTCCAAGACACCGAATGACTGCTGGACTAAGTGTGTAAATGCAGGAGGGGACTATGTTGAAAAATAAATGTGCTAGGTTTTCTAAAATTGACTCCTTCTGCCTTAGACCACGAACTTATCAATCACCCCTCGTACTTTGAACTAAAGGGCCTGAAATGTGCTGTACTGTTTTATGTTCTAGGTCTATAATTTGCCTGTCTCTTACGTTACAACATCCATCATTTGTTTATAACAAATGCAGTAGTAAGTGGTGTGTCCATAATGTCAATGATAATAAAAATGTTCATATAATCAATTTATAATCTTCCCTTACTTTTTTGGAACTGTACCTCAGCTACCTAAATAAATCAATAAATTAATCCAAATTTGTACTTCTGCTAAGTGATAGACCAAAATCATGTGTATATTGATGAACAGTTGTCAGCAACCTTGCAATAACAGGAAGAAAAAAACACGGGGTTCTGAATAGTTTAGTAATTGTCACATGCTTTCTACAGAACAATGCTGTGAGCAAAGCTGAAATATTAGGTCTCCTTAATAGCAGAAAAACAAAACAAATTTCTGAAAATGAAAATGTGAAAGCAGTAATTCTAAATAACGAATCAAATTACAATACATTGATCCCATTTAACATATAGTATGTTCAGGGTTGCAAATGAAACAGAATGAGTCTTGCAGTAATCTTTCAGGTTTTTTTCCACAATCACAAGAGCTGTTAAAGGCAAAAAAAAAGGTAATTCTGGCACAGTGGATTCCATGTTGGATTTAATCTATACATTTTATGCAGGGGCCTTTTTTTTAAAGAAACATCAATCTTGGTGCTTTCCTCATTTGTGCACTTTAAACAAAAGCCATTTAAGAAGACTGAAACCCCCAAACTAATAACTTAAAGTTAAGTTGAACAACCATTGCTTCACATCACTTTACAGGTTAGACTATTTCAGCAAGTGATAGGATCACTGAGCAGACACCTCATTTCACTGAGGCTAATCTTGACCTTCAGGTCTTAAATGTTCTTTCACGTGATTGACTTTGAGCAAAAATTGTGACCAGTTTAAGCTTGTTTAACCAGCCTAGAAAAAAGAATGTTCCTCTGCAATGTGACTGTCAAGTATATGAGATATTTATCTGTAATCCAGCTTGAACTGCAGTTATATTCTGTGAATGTCCAAGAAACCATTTGCACATCAACTGACTGCATGACCATGCCAGTTTGATCTCACTTAGAGCTTTCCACGTCTTTTGTGGAAGTTCAACACAGAAGACTTGATTATTGCTCATAAATTAAATATTTATTTCAGGTAATTGTTTCATTCCATGCTTTTCTCCAAGCTATTGTATCGTCATGACCTACAAGGGTGTGTATGTGTGTGCAGAAATGTTTCCAGAACACCAGTTGGTGAGCTAAGATGTTCTTTCAGCACAGTTTGAGTTACAGTTTTCCAGCAGGAAACTGGCTCCCATCTGTTCAATGAAGCTTTGACATATCTGACATTCACAAAAACTCAAAGCTGTTTAAAAGATATTAAAAATTAAAAGATTAAAGAGAACATACTTAAAAATGTAATATTTAAGCAAATGTAAACATATTAAATAAATGCTTCAGACAAACTTATTTCTGGAAATGATTTCTCTCATTAAAGGCTGTATTTCAGGGGATCCACTACGGTGCGAGGTTAATCTACAGAAGTCAGCAGGACCTTGTTCAACTCTGAGATAAACCCGCTGGCACACTTCAGGCATCTATTTGCTAGCACTTTGCTTACAATTAGGCAGTTAAGGATTAATCTCTTGGCATATGCAGGTGGATGTCAGTAGAAGATCTGCTCCAATCAACTTTGGTGCCATAGAGTCAAACAGCAATGAAACAGACCCATCTGACCCGCTATGTTCATGGGAACCATCAAGTTTGACTGGGCTGCTCATGTTTATCAGCATTTGATCCATACCTCACGACATCTTGGCAACTCAAGTTTTTGACCAGATACTTTATGACTACTGTGAGGGCCTCTGTCTCCTTCACTCACAGATTGTGAATTCCAGATTTCAATCAACCATTGGGTGAAGAAGTTAATCTTCAGATCCCTACTGAACCATTCAGCTGTTGTGCTAAATCTATGCCCTCTAGTTTCAGATGCCTTTGCTATGTGGCGTAGATTCCAACTATCTACGCTATCTGTATTTCTCATAATTTTGTACACTTCTTTAAGATCTCCTTTCAACCTTCTGTGCTTCAGGGGAAACAAACTCAGCCTATTCATGCTCTCCTCCTGCACTCATATCAATGGAATTTTAAGTACTTTAGCCTTATCTTTGGCACAAAGATATTGGTCCTGGCCATCACAGAGGATTTTCTTGCACTAGCACCGCATATGTAGCAAAACAACAGCTTTGGTCTGATGTTGGTTGTGAGATCATGTATTCTGGTATACTGCATGCTATTTTCACTGCTTAGCACATAAGTAGACCTATGTAGTCATGTCATTAGGCCGGTAACTCAACTTTGTGCACACCTGATGTTAGCTCTGTTCTGCACACTGATCCAGGATAATTCCACTGCCCTGAATATAAGGCATGATTGAGGGATATGCCAGACAAATAAATCACAGACAGGGGTAGTGTATGCCGGGGGTTGCTCTCTGCAGAAGGACTGGTGTTTATCTGTGTGGGGGATCTGTTAGTTTTTTTGTGTGCGAGAGAGGCAGTTGGGGGTTTGATGTTATTGTTGCTGTTTTTTTCCTCGTAGGTGATGTTAGTTTTTCGTGAGGGGGTGGGGTTGGGGTTTTCCAGGTGGGTGATCTTTTTAGTTTTTGTGCGAGGGAAGGGTTGGGAAGGTTTTGGGTTTGCACAACTTTGTTTCTTTTTCTTTTTTGTGTATGGGGGGAGGGAGTTGATGTTTTTTTCTTTCAATTACTTCCATTGTTGTTCTGTATTTCATGGCTATCCGGAGAAGGTGAATCTCAGAGTTGTATTCTGCATACATTCTTTGTTAATAAAATGAACCTTTGTATATTTCTGCTGCTTCTGATGACCAACACTGCCTATGGTTGCGCAGATTTGGCCTTTTAGATCTGTTCCAAATCAATAAAGCAGCAGATGCCAGAAATCTGAAACCAGAACAGAAAATGTGAATCCTCAGCAATCAGGCAGAATCTGTGGAAAACAACACAAGATTAATGCTTCAGGTCGATGATCCTTTGTCAGACTGGGAAACAGAAAATAAGTTAGAGTTAAGTTGTGGGGAAGGAATGGATAGGGCATAAGAGATATATATGATAGCTTGACCCCAGATTTGAACTGGCAATAAATGGTAGAGGTCATTCAGTCAATAGGTCAATGAGACAGTTATAGAAAGGGAGTAAAGCATAGAACAAAAGCCAGATTACGCAGTTAGGGAGAGAGAATACAGACAAAGGCATGTGAAATAAGGGCCATAGGAAGTGCTAGTACATCAGGATGTACTAATGGAGAGAGAAAAACAGAATCCATATCATAGATAAGGATTCCTCCACTGTCTGTAAGGAGTTTGTTTGTTCTCCCTATGACAGTGTGTTTCTCCCAAATTCCAAAGATGTATGGGTTAGTAGGTTAATTGTTCATATGGATGTAATTGGTCAGTATGGGCTCATTGTATCTCTAAAAATAAATAAAAAAACAAACAAACAAATAAATAAATGGATGGTTTGGAACTTAGTATAGGAAACTTTAGGAAGAAGAATCAAAATGCACCACACTAGTGTAGTTGTTAGTGCAATGCTATTAAAGCTCAGGTCATCGGAGTTCAATTCCGGCACCTTCTGTAAGGAGTGTCTATGTTCTCCATGTTAATATGACCACCTGAGCTCCAGTGCTCTGGGTACTCCAGTTTCCTCTCACCTTCCAAAGCTGTACTGATTAGTAGCCGAATTGGTCATTGTAAATTGTCTTGTGATTAGGCGAGGGTTAAATAGGTGGGTTGCTGGGTGGTGTGGCTCATTGGGCCAGAAGAGCCTGTTCCATGCTCTACCTCTAAATAAGTAACTCAATAAAAAAGGAGACTATCACTAAATAAAGAGAAATTGTGAATGAAACACAAAAAACTAGTATACATTTAAAGCAAATAGTTAAGTAGGTAGATAGCATATTGGCATTTATTGTAAAATCTCTTGTGTTGGCACAAGAGATTCTGCAGATGATAGAAATCTTGAGCAACACACACAAAACCCTGGAGGAACTCAGCAAGTCAAGAAGCGTCTATGGAGAGAGTAAACAATTGTTGTTTCAGGTCCAGGCTCTTCATCAGAACTGGAAAGGAAAAGGTAGAAGTCAGAATAAGAAGATAGGGGAGGGCTAGGAATACAAGCTGGCAGGTGATAGATGAGACCAGGTGATGGAGAATATGGGTAGGTGGGGAAGGGAGTGATGATGTGAGAAGCTGGGAGGTGATAGGTGGAAAAAGTAGAGGGCTGAGGAAGAAGGCATCTGATAGGAGAGAACAGTGGAGTAAAGGGAAGGAGGTGGTGGTGCCTCTACGTATTAGGAAATTGGACGATGAATACAATATATCAGAGGACCTATCAGCAGGCAGGAAAATGGTCATACAGAAAAACGATGGCAAATAAATGTCAACTTCCCAGAAACCTAAGGACAATCAAAGAAATAGTGGCCAAAATTTTGAATTTAAGGTTCATTTTTTGACAAAGTATTTTAATGATGGAAATGATCTTTGCTAGGGTGATGTCTTACATATTACAACAGGAGGGTATGCATCTTCTTAGGAGAGCAATCCCAGCCCCCCCCCCGCACTTTATTTATTCACTCTTTGAGTCTTTTGCCACTGACTTACACTCAGACTAACTTACGATGGCCAATTAAACCATTAGCGCAACTTTCTAAAGTGTAAAGAAATTACAGCACCTGGATGTGACCCATGCAGTCACAGAAAGAACAACTAAGCTCTGTACGTGTAGCACCCAAAATCAGGTTGAACTCAGGTGTCTGGAGATGAGAGGTAGCAGCACTAACTGCTGCACCTCTCCACAACTAAACTGACCTTTTTTCTGTAATATTCCAGTGTGAGGTTCCCATTGTCTTCAGCAATCTGATGACTGAAACTGAAGACAGGAAGATAAACATATCCTCATTAATATGTTACATTGTTTGGGTTTCAGTGAGATCTTTTCGCAAAATCATAATATATTTATAGAGTTCTTCCGCTAGAAAATCAGTTTAATAAGGAGAATTGAATTGATTTTCCTTCTACTTTTCCCCTTTTCCCAGACTTTCTAAAAATACAAAATATGTACTCCTTTCAAATGTGAGGATGAATTGATTTTTTAATAGGCAACCCATCATGCAGATATCAAGGGTAGGCTGAATTTTCACTAGCTGGTATTCATTTATTTCCTTTTGTCTAGTGGTTATCCAGCATGGATCAACAATAGTAGCAAATTTGAACTTTGCCTTATTGAGCCCGATGATACAAAAAGAGATGCAGTTCCCAGTAGTAACCTAGGTGTGATCAGGTATTGCAGAAATGTCTAGAACTTTGCTTTTTGCCTCAGTGTCATTAGGGAACAAATTGCCTCTTGTCTAATTTTCTGTACATTTTATTATTTGAGTTGACTGCAAAATACTGGAGTCCACTGCAGTCTCTTTTTCTGAGGTTCTCTTTTGTTCTTTTCTCTTTTTGCTTTTAATTTTAGTATGATAAAAGAAAGATGAGGCACTACAGTTATTTCTTGGTGAGTCAATACTGATGCAGCTTTTATAACAACAATAGAGAAGAAATTCATAAAAGATGTATGGATAACTTATTCAATTAGTATAACAGCCCAATATTCAAAGATTCAAGTTTCAAAGTGCATCCTTTATTATCAAAGGATGTATAAATTATACAAGTCGTTAGCCACAAAGCAAGAAGCCCGAAAACCCAATTAAAGAAAAAATATTTTAAAACCAACACCCAATGTGCAAGAGAAAGAAAATAAAACACAGATGAAGTTGAAGTGAACAACAACATTCTGAACCAAATTGAGTCCTTTTATCCAAACTCCGGAGAAGGCCCAAAGCCTTGCTTATCAGTTCATCATATTAGCGGGCACAGAGCACAGCAGCTGGGGCAGTCTTCGTAGCCTTAGCACCACGGAAAGAGCAGTGACCATCATGGAGAGCAGATGAAATTGACACTCGCCTCAGATCCCAACAAAAATTGACCAAACAACGAATAGCAAAAGGCTCCAGCACCCTGGAGATAGGGGGTGACCATCGTGGAGTGTTTATGTCAATAAAGTAACGCAATTTACCTCAGAAAAGAAGCTTTTAGTGATGTTATTACTTGGATTTTTTAACTTTTTAACTAGCAGTGAGCTGTCTCAAGCGTTCAGTTGCGCCATCTTAACCGGAAGCTAAGCTAAGATAATATTTATAATTATTATAATAAACAAGTTATGGAGGTATATGAATCCATTAACTCTGCATAAAATGATACAATTTATTACAATTCAGATGTTGACAACTAAAAAAAATATAACAGTAACTTTTACATGAGAGCCAAAATGTTTCATATTGCAAAATAATAAACTGTAAAACAATTACTGTTAACACATAATGAAGGAACAGAAAGAATTGCTAAAGCAGATCACAAATATAAGAATGATTTTGAGAATGCAGTAATTATATGGCTGTCTGGATATAAAGGAGAAACTTTACAATTCACTATGCAGTTATTGTTCTTAAAATTACAGAGTAATCTTCTTGCTCCCAAGAGAATAATTGCTTAGCAGGAGGTTAGGCTACAATTTCAATGATGAAATTCAGATCTACACTTCAGTCTACCTATGAGCTGAGAACACAGTAATGCATGATAATGTAAATAATACCAAATTAACTTGACTAATCTATAAATGGACTTGTTCATAAAGAGTTGTTGGAGGGTACGGGAATGTTGAATGGGTGAAGAACAACACTGCTATGACTGGCCGGTGTTTAGATTAACCCTTGATGATCTTATTCTGTAATTCAGTGACACAACTAAGTGGCACGTTGGAGCTTTTTAGAGTTGTAGTTAAGAGTTAATCTATTTGCTGCTAGTATAGGGACAAATAAAAATAATTCTTTTGATCAAGAAGGTTACCAGCAATAAGCCAGGCTGTTTAGCATAGTGTAAGGAAATCACTGGGGGGAAAATCTGAATGACATGTTTCATCTGCATTTGAACAGGTAGGGATTGATCAGGAATAGTCAGCATGGATTTATCAGTGCGAGCTCGTCTCTATCTAGATTTACTGAGGTTTTGAAACTGTAATTGAATATATTGTATAGGAAAGTTTGGTTGTGGTTTAGATGGACTTTCTCTTGTTTGTGATGCAGATCAGCTAAAGGTTTTTAATACTTTTCACCATAGATGCTGCCTGGCCGTCTGAGTTTAGCAGATCTGCACACTCAGGAGGAACTCAGGACAGATAGGGAGAGGTGGGTAGGCAAACAGCCTGTGAGAGGTGGATAATTGGGCAGTCCGGTGGTTAGAAGACTATTCATGGAGTGTACCAGTGGACCAGTCAATTTGTGGGTTGTAGATGGCCAACTAAGATCAACAGGAATTCAGGAAAATTAAAAGGTGAAACTGAATAGTCTGGGTATGCTGCTCTATATGTGAACAGATGGTAGGAGTGAAGTGGCAGGTCCTTCCAGGATCCAGTGGCATTCCATCTTGGTGACTGATTGGTTGAGGCAGGCCAGGAGAACTAGCTGTCTTGCTTTCTTTCTTTCTTTTTCCAATATATTTATTAAATTTCATATACACAAATACAGAATTCATAAGGATACTTATTGTAAATCAAAATAAGGTAGGCCAAAATGCACTACATATAAATCACACTGATACAATCACGGTATCCCATATTCATAATCAAATAAAATAAATTGAATTATGAAATACAATAATATGGTTAATTATATTATATTATAAAAGAAATCTACACCCACTACCAAGACAAAGCTGGTTGCTAAAAAAAAAAGAAAAAAAAGAGCACTTTAAAAAAGAGTGTTTTATAATAATAGCCCAGATCTATATTTTAATAACAATAACAACTCAAAGACTTTCAAGACAGTTCAGAAAGGGTCCCCATAGCATTTGTAAATCTTGATTAGAATCAGAAATCGAACAACGAAGCTTCTCTAAATTTAAGCACGACATAATATCGCATAACCATTGAGCATGTGTCGGGGGGCAACCTCCTTCCATTTAAGCAAGGTCACCCTCCTAGCCATAAGAGAATTAAAAGCCAGTACCCGCAAATGAGAAGGCTCCAAAATTATGGCTTTTTCCTCAACAGTACCAAATAAAGCAGTCAAAGGATTGGGCTTAAATTAACTTTAAAAAGTACAGAAAAAGTTTGGAATACATCTTTCTAATATTCTTCAAGGCTCGAACATGACCAAAACATATGAATTAATGAAGCCTCTCCAGTATTACATCTGTCACAATTAGGAGATATATCTGCAAAAACAAGAGAGAGCTTGTCTTTAGACATATGAGCCCTATGTACCACTTTAAGTTGTAGGAGGGAATGACAAGCACATAATGATGAAGAATTAACCATTTTGAAAATAACCCTCCTGGTCTCATCAGATAATGAAGTCTGTAAATCCTTTTCCCAATCTTTTTTAATTTTGTCTAAAGGAGCCATTCTCAGTCCCAACAACAGACCATAAATATAAGATATTGAGCCATTATCAAAAGGTTTCAAATTAAAAATTACATCTATTCTGTTCTTATCCAGGCTGGTAGGAAATATATGTAGTTTAGATCTTAAAACATCTCTAATCTGTAGATATCGAAAAAAGTGGTATTTGATAGGTTATATTTCACTGAGAGCTGCTCAAAAGAAGAAAGATGTTCTTCAACAAACAGATCCTGAAATTGTTTAATCCCATTCTCTAAAAAACAGATCGGTCGTAGATACTTTTAAAAAAATTAGAAGAAGTAGGACTAGAAATGGAAAATCTTGATAAACCGAAATGTTTTCTAAATTGTAGCCAGATCCTCGAAGTGTGTTTAACCACCAAACTAACAATTAATTTATTTAAAGATAAAGGAAGAGAGGATCCAAAAAGAGAAATAATAGAAAATTTTGTAACAGAGTTGGCTTCCAAAAAGACCCATATTGGACAATCCTCACAATTAACATGATATAACCAGAACATAAGATTTCGTATGTTAATTGCCCAATAATATAACCTAAAATTGGGTAGAGCAAGGACTCCATTCTTTTTAATTTTTTGAAGGTGGGCTTTATTTAATTGGGGTTTTCTGTTCTTCCATATATAGGAAGAAAGAATTGAATCTACAACCAAAAAAAGACTTAGGAATAAAAACAGGTACGGCTTGAAAAAGGTATATAAATTTAAGTAAAATATTAATTTTAATAGAATCAATTTGACCAATCAATGATAAAGAGAGAGGCGACCAATTAGAAAGTGTCTTTTTCATATAATTCATTAAAGTTAGAAAATTTTCTTTGAATAGATCTTTATAGTTCTTAGTGATTGTTACACCCAAATATATAAATCGTTTTCTTACAATTTTAAAAGGAAGGTTAATATCGGTTGGTATCAAATTATTTAAAGGAAACAATTCACTCTTATGTAAATTCAATTTATATCCTGAAAACTGACTAAAATTAGTCAGTAAAAGAAACATAAAGGGTAAAGAAGTTGTAATATTAGATATAAAAAGCAACAGGTCATCAGCATAAAGCGAGACTTTATGAATAGTACCTTTCCTTAAGATACCGGTGATGTCTTTAGACTCTCAAAAGGCAATTGCTAAAGGTTCTAATACCAAATCAAAAAGCAAAGGGCTCAAAGGACATCCTTGTCTTGCTCCACGTTGGAGTTTAACTGGTTTAGAATTCTGAAAGTTAGTAATGACCCGAGCGGAGGGAGGTAAGTAAAGTAATTTAATCCAATGAATAAAATTGGGCCCAAAATTAAATTTTTCTGAGATTTTAAATAGGTAATTCCTTTCAACTCGGTCAAAAGTCTTCTCCGCATCCAGAGAAATCATACATTCTGATGTTTCCTTGGATGGAGAATGCATAACATTTAACAATCGCCGTATATTAAGATGGGAATATCAATTTTTAATAAATCCTGTCCGATCATCAGCTATTATAGAAGGTATAACACTTTCAAGTCTACAGGCCAAAACTTTAGATAGGATCTTAGCATCAACATTGAGTAAAGAGATTGGTCTATATGAAGAGCATTCAGCGGGATTCTTATTCTTTTTAAGAATAAGTGAAATGGAAGCTTCATAAAAAGACTGTGGCAACCTACCCACCTTGAAGGAATCAGTAAGGGTAGAACATAAATAAGGTATAAGTAATGAAGAAATAGCCTTATAAAATTCTCCAGAGAATCTGTTAGGTCCCGGAGATTTCCCAGAATGCAATGAACGTATAGCCTCAGTGATTTCCTCCCGAGAAATAGGTTGATCCAACTGCTTTCGATTAGCAACCGAAAGTCCAGGAATATTTAACTGGTCTAAAAAATTGTTCAATGCAGTATTATCTTTAACAAAATTGGAACTATACAGTTTAGATTAAAATTCTCTAAAAATATCATTTATTTCAAAATGGTCAGTTGTCATATCACCATTGGTTTTGCGAATTTCTTTAATTTGCTGTTTAGCTATAAAGGTCTTCAATTGATTAGCCAATAGTTTACCAGTTTTTTCTCCATGTATATACAATTGGCTTCTATCTTTTTAAAATTGGCTTTCAGTTGGATACCTTATAAGAAGATCACATTTAGTTTTAATTTCAATACGTCTTTTGTATAGTTCAGGGTCTGATGCCAAAGCATATTTCTGGTCTAATTGTTTTAATTGATTAACTAAATCAGTTCTCTCTTTATTAGCTTTTTCCTTAACATATGCAGTATAGGAGATAATTTGTCCTCTAATATGTCTTAAAAGCATCCCAAATGATAAGACTAGAAGGGATAAGACTAATGCATTTTCTTCAAAAAAAAAGAGTAATTTGATTCTCCAGAATTCTAAAATTAGAAAGTCCTTATCAAATAACAAAGTTAAATTAAAATACCAGGATCTGTTCACATGAGTGAAACCAGGAAGATTTAAAGATAGAAATACAGGAGCATGGTCGGATACAGCTATTTCTTTATATTCAATGGATCAAACTAATGGAATCATTTGACTATCAATAAAAAAAAATCAATCCTGGTATAGGAATGATGGACATGAGAGAAGAATGAATATTCCCTTTCTGCTGGGTGAAAAAAACGCCAGACATCAACAATATCACATTGTGTTAGAAAGGATTGAATAAGTAAAGCTGATTTATTGGGTGTGGTTGATTTAAGAGACGAACGATCTAATACTGGGTCTAGACAACAATTAAAATCTCCTCCCATCACTAAAGAATAAAGACTCAAATCTGGCAGGAATGAAAAGAAACTCTCAAAAAATCCTGGGTCATCCACATTGGGGGCGTACACATTAGCAAATACAATTAATTTATTATCTAGTTACCCTGACACTATGAAAAATCACCCATTAGGGTCAGAGACAACTTTATGTTGAACAAAAGCAATTGTATTGTCTATAAAAATCGAGACCGCTGGAGATTTTGCTCTGAATGAAGAATGAAATTGTAGACCCCTCCACCGATTAAAAAAGCATGCATTGTCACAACTACGTATATATGTTTCTTGTAGAAAAGTAATGGGGGCCCTTAACTTTTTAATATAAGGAAACATCTTATTCAGTTTCACTGGATGGTTTAACCCTTTCACATTAAAACTAAGTAAATTAATATTTCAATCCATTTTAAATACTAATTAACAGAAGAGTTAAAAGATCTGACCATAAGTTATTAGAACCAGAGAACGAACCATAAGATAAGGTACTCAAACAGAAAATTTGGGTGGTAGCCCAACCCAGCTTCCAGAGAAAAAAGAAAAAAAGAAGACCCCCCCCTCCCAAAACCAAAAAGCCAGCTAAAGGACAATCGGCTTGTTAAACCCTAAAGCTAAACCTCCCAAAAAAATCCTGCTGGCAAAGCTCCAATCATTCAATGTTATTATGTTCCTACCAAGACTACAAAAAAACTTAGATTGGAAATCCAAAACATAAGAGGATTCATTTTAACAATTTCAAAAAATATATTTATATAGAAAAACCTCAAAAAAATGAATAAAGTAGTAAAAAAATCAAAGAAAATATAAAAAACAAGATATATGAACAGTTACAATGTAAGTTTATTAAAACCTTATTCTATCCAACATTAAAAAGATAATTGCTCTTATAAGAGATATAACGTAATTAATCTTCTGCTTTCAAAAACTTCTGTGCGTGTTCAACCAATCCCAGCCATTTATGCACACCATTTTTCTGAACGATTCTGAGACATGCGGGGAAGTGAAGGGAGGGCTTAAACCCTTTGTTATAAAGCAGCGACATGACCTCTTTATACTTAGCATGTTCAGCCATAACCTGTGGTGTATAATCTTCCACAAATCTGATCATCTTCCCATTGTAATTGATCATTCCTACTTGACGGGTATAACGGATTAAAAGCTCCTTAGTATGAAATTCATGAAAACATAAAAAAACTGACCTATGTCGGTCTCCCGACTTTGGTTTGGGGGCCCAGTGGGCACGGTCCAACTTAGGCACAGATGGCAATAAATCAAGGAATAGCTGCTTCAGAAAGCTTGCAAAGAATTCTGTGGGGTGGACACCTTCAATTGATTCTTCAAGACCCGGAATACATAGATTGTTCCTTCTGTTTCTGCTTTCCAGGTTGGTAAACTTCTTTGTTAATTTTTCTTTAGATAATGATAAATTTTTGTGGAGCTTACTCATGTCTTCTAAGTCCGCTTCCAGTATTGACAAAATTTCTTTATTCTCCTTAATTCGCTTTTCATGTTCAATTAGAGTTTGTTGAATAGTGTCCAACTTGACATTAAGATGTTGAAATTCCTCCGAGAGTTCTGTTTTTTGCTTCTTAAGGAAGTCTCCAATTGATTCCAAAGTGGTTGGAGAATCATCTTTTTCTTTTACAGAGGCTTTAGTCTTCCTCATAGACATAATAGAGCAACATTGAGATTTATAACAAGGTTTCAAAAAACTGGTAGGAAACAAAAAGTTAGATAAGGTAGGAGCAAGTTCAAATAGATGTTACCCTGTCGGCTGCCAGCAGGGCTCTGCTGTCTTGCTAATCTGAGATCCATAAATTTCCTGCTACGCCAGAATCCACAAAGGCTCCAAGGGAATGTTGCTGTTGGTCCCAGGAGGTGAAGGTAGACATGGATGTAGCAGACATGGGAGGAATGGTGGAGCTTGTCACAGACCTCCCTCCCTTGGACAGGATGGGACATTTTTCTGACAACTCATGGTGGGCAGAATGGAAATGGCCCAGCTCCCCTCAATAGAGGCACCACTTTCCCTTCATTCTCTGGTCCTGCTCAGCTGGAGAAAGTTAGGTTCTACCCAGTTGCATTGGCTCCTCTGAGGAGCTGGGGATGTGCATCATCATTATCATTATGTGCCATGTGGTATGACGTGGGCAAGAATGGTCTCATGACCATGAATGTTCTTGACAAATTTTACTGCAGAAGTGGTTTACCATTGCCTTCTTCAGGGCAGTGTCTTTACAAGACAGACAACCCCAGCCATTGTCAATACTTTTCAGAGATTGCCTGCCTGGCATCAGCGGTGGTATGAATCTGATGAGACTGTCTCTGTACTGTAGGACTTTATGAATCTATAACACTATTTCCTCCTGCAAAGTTACTTGTGAAGCAAATGTGTTCATACAACAGTCTGCATAGTTTCATGTTTCCATGAGTTATCCATAGATGTCTTTCTTTTAAGCATTTTATAGATTATATAAATGGAATCTAGATCTCATGGATGCTAAAATGGAATTTAAATGTGTTTCTGGATAGTTTTGTAAGTCTTTGTAAGACTTTATTCTGATAAATAATAAATGGGTAAGAAAATGGCAAATGGAATGTGGAAAAGATGAAGGCATCCCCTTTTGAATATTTGTTAGTGGGAGATTGATGTTTAAAGGGACTTGTGAATTTGCATACAAGTTGCTGAAGGCCAAGATGCAGGTACAATGGGTAAGAAAATGGCAGATAGAATATGGAAAAGACAAAGTTATCCCCTTTGGAGGATTTGTTGAAAAACGTGAGACTGATGTTTAAAGGGACGTAAGTTTGCATACGTTGCTGAAGGCCAAGATGCAGGTGGAACAAGGATAGAACATTTAAGACTGAGATAAAGAGCAAGTTTTCACTTAGGGGGATGTCCTCTACTCTGGAAGGCTCTGGATTTTTAGCCATTGTGTTCATTCAAAACAGAGATCAATAGATTTCTCAACATTAGGAGAATATAGGGCTCTGGGGATAGTGCTGGAGAATGACACCAAATTGATAACACAAACACAAGAAATCTGCAGATGCTGGAAATACAAAGCAACACACACAAAATGCTAGAGGAACTCAGCAGGTCAGACAGCATCATTAGGACCCTGATGAAAGAGCTTGGCCCAAAACATCGACTGTTTACTTTCTTCCATCAATGCTCTCTGACCTGCTGAGTTCCTCCAACATTTTATGTGGTTGCACTGTGTTGGTAGATCAATCATGATATTGATGAATGAAGCAGCTCTGGAGGGCCAGTTGGCTTAATGCTGCTTCTAATTTTTCCTTGTTGTTTTAACCTGTGGACTGCACCACCCATTATTGTACTTATGCTAGTTGTGATTTATGACACAGGCAAAAACATACTGACATTTGCTTGTTAAGCAAATAAAATCATTTTAATATCATTTGTCTTCTGTTTTCAAAAATGAGGGCTAGTTTTTTTTGTTTGTTAGGTGCATACCTTCAATAAGTTCTCCCTTAAAAATAACATTTTTCCCCAATTTATCATTTTAGTAAAGATTCTTTTTTTGCAATAGATGTAGACCGCTTTCAAAAATTTTTTATTAAAATGCTTTAGTATCTCTAAAGGGAAATTTGTAAGTCAACATTCATGGGGTGCACAGCTCCCTCCCACTTCCCATTCCCCCAAACATAGAAATAAACTACATTTTCTAAGTGGGTAGCTAATAGATATTTTATTCTTTTTTGTTAATCTTTCGTGTCAGTCTTATTTGTTCTTTCACCTGCCACAGTTCATTTTTTTTGTGGGCATCTTCTCATCCTCTTATCTTATGTTCATGGAAAAATGTTAAACTTAAGCAGTATTGTTAAAAGCTTACACTTTTTACACTAACATTTAAGATTTACCCCGTATTTTGTCCGGACATGTCCAGTTGGTAACTGTCTACATTTGGGACCCTCACTATGCTGGGAAATTTTAAAATGCATCTGAAAGCTGGTAGCTTGGATTCCTGGTCTACTTAACATACCAAAACCGTCCTATGGACTTTTGTGCTTGAATAAACTACAGTCATTGTACAGAGATTTGAACTAAGGAACTCACCAGAGCTTCAAAATAAGGGTAGACTATTTAGGACTTAGAGGAGGACTTTTTTTTTTAACTCAATAAGTGAAAAACCTTGGGAATTCTCTATTGTGTATGGGTATGGACACTCATACAATGAGTTCATTCAAAACAGAAATTGATGGATTTCTAGATACTAATGGAATTGAGGGATATGGGGATATTGCTGGTGAATGGTATTGAGATGTAAGATCAGATATGATCTCAGTGAATGACAAAGTAAATTTAAAGAACCCTACTCTTGTTCCTAATTCTCAATGGGGAATTTTAATTATTAACTGGGTATAGTCTGGATATTTAAAAAAATTGAAATTGTATTCATAGACCATTTGTTTTAAACTGTGCAGCAAGCTTAGTGAAAGGCAGGCAATTTTGTGTTTAATTTTAGGGAGTAGAGTAGGGCTGGGGAAGCTACAATAGGAAAGGGAATCACTTTATGAAACACACCAGAACTGATCGTGGATCAGTGCTAGGCACAGAACACTGGACAATACCATAACAGACAGCACAATAGCAACCAACAATTTACAAGACAATAGTGCAAACAGCCATGAGCAATCCACAATTAGCAGAGAAGTCACATGCACAAATATCAATAATCAAAATTAAATAAATGTGAACATATGAATAGACTCAATAATTATCAACAAAACAAGGAGAGCAGGAAAGACCATTTAACAGATGTTGTGCAGGGGAAGATAGGGTATTATTCCTGAGTTAGTTTTGTTGAGAAGCTAGATGGCTACAGGAAAGAAGCTTTGGAGGTGACTTGTAGTCCTGGTGGTGATGGACTTGTAGCGTCTCCCTAATGGTAATTTGGTAAATATGTGAGTGCTAGGGTGGATGGAGTCAACAGTAATTTTTCCAGCTCTTCTATTCACTCTGGCAATGAACAAGTCTTTTAATGTCAGCCAATGATCCCCACTAAGTGGACTACATGCTGCAACCTGGACTTGGAGAGGGAGGAGGCTGCAGGAAACCAAGCGGTGATAGAGGTGGTCACAAGACTCTTAATGACGGCTGAGTAAAATCTCATCAGGATATGCCCTGTGATGTTAAGTTGCCTAAGCTGATGTAGGAAGAAGAATCCCTGCTGGGCTTTTCTAGTGATGAGCATAATGTGCTTGTCCCGTTTCAATGTATTGGTAGCGCTACTTCCCAGCAATTTGAATGACTGAACCACAGACACAGCCTGACCATTAATTTCTAAGGGGAGGGGCAGGTAGGATGTTGTCGGCAGAAGTCAATCGTCATCTCCACTGTCTTGATGGCATTAAGCTTCAAGTTGTTACGAACACAAAAATCACGTCAGATGCTAAGAAATTAACACTGCCACAAGCCCTGAAAAAAATATATATACTGTATATAAAGTGTGGTAGTGAGTGATGAATTAGGAAAGTAAAGAACCAAGAAAAGGGATTGGTGGAGTTGGAGGATGAAGGCTGATGTAGTTATTTGATGTAGTCAAATACTGGAAGCACCTTAGAAAGTGGACAACTCATTAGGCCTAGACAAAATATATTCCAAGATGTTAAAAAGGCACAAGACATAAAAATTCCCAAAACAGCTATAATTTTTCAATCCTCCCTATCTACAGGAGTAGTGCTAGAGAACTGGAGGAATGCTGACATAGTATGTTTGCTTAAATTGGGATTGAAAGATTGAATCAGATGATTATAGTTTATCATATTGTTATCTTAAATGGTGGATGCATTTACAGCATCTTACATGGTGGAAATTATGGAAATAATTTCTGAAGGACAGCATAAACCATCATTTCGAGAGATTAATCAGAAAATGCCATCATGGATTGGTTAAAAGCTAGCCATGCCTGACTAGTTTGAAGGTTGTGTGTTTCATGTGAACTACATACATTTCAGCAGGGGTTTTAATTGAATTTCCGATTATAAGCTCTTCATAATGTAAAGATGCACAGGATCTAAGGGAGATCAGAATGTGGATCTGGCTCAGTGGTAGAAATATGGGGATGATATTGATCTGTTCTTTTGTAACTGGAAAGTTTTTACTAGTAGTATTACATGCAAGAAAAAAGTTTACAAATGATTGGTGATGTGTTGGAGAGGGAGAAAACTTTCAGCTTTAGGGATACTTAAATGATGTAGTGAATTGAACAGAAAAGTAGAAAATGGAAGCTAATGCTGACTAGTGTGATGTGTTATAAGGATACTGAGTGTGCGCAGAAATAGATGATCCTTGGAATGTATGCACACGGGTCCTTAAAGGTAACTGGCCCAGTAGTCATAATGGTTAAGAAGGCACATGAGATGCTTTTCTTTAGTAGGAAGGTTTCACTGGAGCTGTATGCAACACAGTTAGGCCACAGCATGAGTACTGCCTACAGTTTTGGTCACCACATTACAGGAACACAAAAGCAGCTCTAGGCCACCTAGCCTCTCAGGCTTGCTCTACCATCCAATATAATTATGATTGATCTGCCTCAGGCCTCAACCTCTCTTTTGTGTTTGATCAATCAAAAATGTATCCACTTCTGTTTAAATATATTAAGTTATCCAAACTCCACAAGCATTCAGAGATTTGCCACCTTCTGTGAGAAGAAAATCTACTGTATTTTAAATTGGCACCCCCTTATATAACCAGATTAGATTAGATTATGAGGACACTCAGTCCTCACTTATTGTCATTTAGAAATGCATGCATGCATTAAGAAATGATACAATGTTCCTCCAGAGTGATATCACAAAAAAAACAGGACAAACCAAAGACTAACACTGACAAGACCACATAATTATAACATGTAGTTACAGCAGTGCAAAGCAACACCATAACTTGATAAAGAGCAGACCATGGGAACGGTAAAAAAAAAGTCTCAAAGTTCCAATCGACTCCCGATAGTCCCCGATAGCAGGCGGCAGAAGGGAGAAACTCTCTCTGCCATAAACCTCCAGGCACCGACAGCTGTCGATGCATTGGAAGCACCCGACCACAGCCAACTCTGAGTCCGTCCGAAAACTTCGAGCCTCCGACCAGCCCTTCGACACCGATCACCGAGTACCATCTCTGCCGAGCGCCTCAAACCCGTCCTGGCCGCCGAGCAACAAGCAAAGCCGAGGATTCGGGGCCTTCTCCTCCAAAGATTCCGGATCACACAGTAATAGCAGCAGCGATAAAGGCATTTCAGAATTTTCTCCAGATGTTCCTCCATTCTCTCACATCTGTCTCCATCAAATCAGGATTGTGCACAGCACCCTACTTGACAGATTACAGATATCATTCACCGGAGTGGCCGCGCAAGCTGCTTTGCACTGCCATCTTCTCCTCCTCCAAACCTGATATACGTCCTTTTTCAAAACTCTCACACTGATGAAAACATCTCAACAATGGCCCTGTTATTTCCCACTAGGATCTTATATACTCCAATATTGCCACTCATTATTCTAAACTTAAAAGAATATGGGTCTAACTTTAATGATCAAACAATCATTTCATTCCAGGAATTAGCCTATGAATCTTTTCTGAACTCCACTTGTGTTAATATATCCTTTTGTAAATGTTTATGTGTGTGTGTGTGTGTGTGTGTGTGTGTGTGTGTGTGTGTGTGTGTGCCCTTAACTCCTGGTGGCGTCGTCGGTGCACCGTCATGACAAGCTTTTTGCATCGATCTTTGTGGTATACTTTGTGGCGTGTCTTGGGCATCTGAAACCTAGCAGAGCCCATCCCTCGCCAGGTTTTTCTTATGAGATCGAGTTGTTAGCTTGACACTCAACCCAGGCACGGACGGAGAGCATGCAAGGGAGCCGGCCAGATTCGAACTCAGGACCTCTCGCCCCAAAGTCCAGCGAAGTAGCTGATGCCACTACGCCACCAGCTGGCTTTCGTAAATAAGGGGACCAAAAACCGTACAGTCCTTGAGTTGTGGCTCACCAAGATTCTGTACATTTTTAATAAAATTTGCAATGAAGGCCAATATGCCAATTTTTTGTCTATACTAGATATGGCCTTTTCTGTTTATCATCACTTTGCTTCAATTTTTTTCATTCTATGGGAGCAGTCTGGCTTGCTGCTCATGTCCCACAGACTTACTATATGCATTATGATCAGAGATTGAGGGAGCTAGGGCTTTACTCTTTGGAGAGAAGGAGGATGAGAGGAGACATGACAGAGGTGTACAAGATAATAAGAGGATTAGATAGAGTGGATAGCCAGCACCTCTTCCCCAGGGCACCACTGCTCAATACAAGAGGACATGGCTTTAAGGTAAGGAGTGGGAAGTTCAAGGGGGATATTAGAGGAAGGTTTTTTACTCAGAGAGTGGTTGGTGCATGGAATGCACTGCCTGAGTCAGTGGAGGAGGCAGATACACTAGTGAAGTTTAAGAGACTACTAGACAGGTATATGGAGGAATTTAAGGTGGGGGCTTATATGGGTGGCCGGTTTTGAGGGTCGGCACAACATTGTGGGCCGAAGGGTCTGTACTGTGCTGTACTATTCTATGTTCTACGTTCTAAAACATAACACATATAAAGAGTGTGATTTTAATTGTAATCTGAGTGCAATCTGATTTTAATTGTTACTTTAACTTATCCAGTCTCACCCTAACAGAGAAATTCTCCTTTCACCCAATCTACTCTGACCTTCTCTGCTACTGAAAACACACTTGCTTTCTCTCTCCTCCAGTTCTGAAGAAGAGTCTGAGATCTGGAATGTTAACTGTTTTTCTTTCCGTGGGTGTTGCCTAACCTGCTGAGTGTTTCTGCCATTCATCTGTTTTTATTTCAGATTTTCACAATCAATATATCTTTTTTTACTGATTGCACTAAAGAAAGGTAAAGGAGATGTATGAGGATGTTTCCAGGGTTGAAATAATTTAGCTGGGATAGGTGGAAACAGAGAATGCTCAGGGTAAAATTAAAGGGCCTAGATAAAGTTATTAGGAAGTTTCCCTTGCAAAGGGGTCAAAAACCAGAGCGCATACTTTGATGGTGGTTGCCCACTGTGTCTGCCGACGAAGGAAACCTGTGTGGGAGAGTTTCTGAAGTAGAAAGCCATTGCACTGGGGCAGTTTCACTCTCTCGACCTCAGAAGTCTGGATCCAGTGGTATGAACAAGCATCACAAACTTGGGTCTTCCTTAGTTGCAGTGGATGACCATGACATCTTATATGCCTTGTCATGCCCAGCGCTTTCCACATTACAGTCCCACCTTCCTGTCCGTTGGATCTCACTGTAGATCTCATCCACCCAGTCAGCCGGAACTGACTTTGCATGCTAGAACAAAACTGTGCATGAGGAAAATGATTATGAGAACAAATAATTTTAAGCCACAGGTTTGTGGGAGTCATAAACTCAGTGCTGGAAAGGGTGTGAAAGGCAAAAACCCTCCTCATTTTTAAACAGTACCAGGACAAGATACTTCTAAACAGTATCTTCTCCGTGGATTGTCACCTTGTCGTGGTGGAGAAGCTTGTGTGGTCCTGTGATCCCGAGAGCAATGCCGTTTGGAGCTATGCTCCCGGTAGGGTCACCCATGGTGGTAAGGTCGAGGGTGAGGTCCTTGACAAAGAGCAATCCAACCAAGACCTCAACGGTGGAACAGGCGGACAAAGTTACTTCAAACTCAATGGCTGTGAAGGCGGATGAAGGCTGCAAAAAATCCATCAACTCCAATCATCATGGTTTCCATGCCATTGGAATCAGTTGGTTGATTTGTGAAGTATCGTGTGCTTCTTGGAGTGCAACATCAAGTGCACGTTAAACAAATACACTTACAGGTGTCTTCGCTCTGTGGGCCACTTCTTCAGAATGAAGACCATCATCCTCGACCTCGAGAGATAGCCACGATGATGACCAGGCCAAGACCTGCAGGGTGCTGACCCAGAGCAGGGAGGTGGGATTAAACCAGATAGCTGTATTTTTCTGTTATGGATGTGCTGAGCTAATGATTAGCATATTCTTCATCTCTAAACTCAACTGATGGAATTCTGCACTTTTGAAGATGAAATTTTTTGAATGAAAATTTAAACCAAGGATGCATCCATTTTCTTAGGAGGATCTGACTGGCCTCTGGAACTATTTGAAGAATAGGACCCCTCAGTAATATTTAAACCTTAAACAACATGTAATAAACCCATTATTTTCATGGCACATTCTGCACATTCCCTTTGTTATTATTCTATTTATTATTATTAATGTTTCACTAGCTTATTAACACACAGATGTTATGACATGGAAATAGACCACAGGACTGACCCAATCCATGTTGAGATTTTCCCTTCTCATTGCAGCAATTTCAGATTTCATTTATCCACCCAGATCCCACTACTTTTATTTCCTTTAGTGCCATACTCTTACTGAATTGTATTTTGCACATTGCCATTGAAAATGAATTTCACAGATTTATGGCCTGTTGGGTGAAGACCTTTATTCTTTCTGTTTTTCTAACCTCGTGTCCAAATTCACTTCCATTGATGCAGCAACTTTCGGAATATTCATCAGTTCAATGTCTGATCCTTTCATACTGCTATGGTATTTCACACTAATCTGTGTATTCTGATAAAAAAATATGGCCCTAGAAATCGTAATCTGCTTAATCACATATAGCTAAGTATGCTTGCATGTGTGAGGAGGGGGAGGGAAGGTGGCCTTGTGGTAATACCAGTTTAATTCATAATCTCCAGATGTATACAATAGAATAGAACTTGTGCATCTAAACTTGCACAAAGACCTTTCCACATAACGTTGTGGAGGATTCAATTTGTATAGGGAGTATGTTGGAGACTAGGTCTGAGTGAGGAGAAAGATGATCAGGGAAGAAGATTGGAAAGGATGGCTATGGGTATCATTATTGTGAAAGGAAGGGGCCTGGAAAATACCATAGGTTGGAGAGGGGATGGATAGAAAGAGATCCCATTATGGGAATGTTGGGGAATGGGAAAAGGGGGTGCACTTTGTTGTGATGATTGGAAAGTTATCATCTATGGAGTTAATCTGGAGGGAATGGAAGGATGATTAGATGGACATTCATTGAAGGTTATTAGTAGCACCCTTGGAAAAGTTAATAGGTTTATCAAGTAATTAACTAGTACACACATCAAAGTTGCTGGTGAATGCAGCAGGCCAGGATGCATCTCTAGGAAGAGGTACAGTCGACGTTTCGGGCTGAGACCCTTCGTCAGGACTAACTGAATGAAGAGCTAGTAAGAGATTTGAAAGTGGGAGGGGGAGGGGGAGATCCAAAATGATAAGAGAAGACAGGAGGGGGAGGGATGAAGCCAAGAGCTGGACAGGTGATTGGCAAAAGGGATATGAGAGGATCACGGGACAGGAGGCCCAGGGAGAAGCAAAAGGGGGAGGGAGGGAAAAACTCAGAGGATGGGCGAGGGGTATAGTCAGAGGGACAGAGGGAGAAAAAGGAGAGAGAGAGAGGAAGAATGTGTGTATATAAATAAATAACGGATGGGGTACGAGGGGGAGGTGGGGCATCAGCGGAAGTTAGAGAAGTCAGTGTTCATGCCATCAGGTTGGAGGCTACCCAGACGGAATATAAGGTGTTGTTCCTCCAACCTGAGTGTGGCTTCATCTTTACAGTAGAGGAGGCCGTGGATAGACATGTCAGAATGGGAATGGGATGTGGAATTAAAATGTGTGGCCACTGGGAGATCCTGCTTTCTCTGGTGGACAGAGCATAAGTGTTCAGCAAAACGATCTCCCAGTCTGCGTCAGGTCTCGCCAATGTGTAGAAGGCCACATCGGGAGCACCGGATGCAGTATATCACCCCAGCCGACTCACAGGTGAAGTGTCGCCTCACCTGGAAGGACTGTCTGGGGCCCTGAATGGTGGTGAGGGAGGAAGTGTAAGGGCATGTGTAGTTCCGCTTACAAGGATAAGTGCCAGGAGGGAGATCAGTGGGGAGGGATGGGGGGGACGAATGGACAAGGGAGTCGCGTAGGCAGCGATCCCCGCGGAAAGCAGAGACGGGGAGAGGGAAAGATATGCTTAGTGGTGGGATCCCGTTGGAGGTGGCGGAAGTTACGGAGAATAATATGTTGGACCTGGAGGCTGGTGGGGTGGTAGGTGAGGACCAGGGGAACCCTATTCCTAGTGGGGTGACGGGAGGATGGAGTGACAGCAGATGTGCGTGAAATGGGGGAGATGCGTTTGAGAGCAGAGTTGATAGTGGAGGAAGGGAAGCCCCTTTCTTTAAAAAAGGAGGACATCTCCCTCATCCTGGAACGAAAAGCCTCATCCTGAGAGCAGATGCGGCGGAGACGGAAGAATTGCGAGAAAGGGATGGCATTTTTGCAAGAGACAGGGTGAGAAGAGGAATAGTCCAGATAGCTGTGAGAGTCAGTAGGCTTATAGTAGATATCAGTAGATTAGCTGTCTCCAGAGATAGAGACAGAAAGATCTAGAAAGGGGAGGGAGGCGTCGGAAATGGACCAGGTAAACTTGAGGGCAGGGTGAAAGTTGGAGGCAAAGTTAATGAAGTCAACAAGCTCAGCATGCGTGCAGGAAGCAGCGCCAATGCAGTCGTCGATGTAGCAAAGGAAAAGTGAGGGAAAGATACCAGAATAGGTTTGGAACATATTTTGCTCCACAAAGCCAACAAAAAGACAAGCATAGCTAGGACCTATACGGGTGCCCATAGCTACACCTTTAGTTTGGAGGAAGTGGGAGGAGCCAAAGTAGAAGTTATCAAGAGTAAAGACTAATTCCACTAGACGGAGCAGAGTGGTGGTAGAGGGGAACTGATTAGGTCTGGAATCCAAAAAGTAGCGGAGAGCTTTGAGAACTTCCTGATGGGGGATGGAAGTATATAGGGACTGGACATCCATGGTGAAAATAAAGCTGTGGGTGCCAGGGAACTTAAAATCATCGAAAAGTTTAAGAGCGTGAGAAGTGTCACGAACATAGGTAGGAAGGGATTGAACAAGGGGAAGTAATTTAATGTCACGGCTTTCCATGACCTTATTTTACTCTGGGCTCATTAGTTGTTATTTGACAACATTTGTATTTCCTCTTAGATTTTGTAATGTGAGTCACCATGTGTGTTGTCAAGCAGAAGAAAACATCTTTATTCAATGCAAGCAGCATTGGGGAAATTTTTCAATGGCTTTATGCATTTTGTTTGGGTTCTATGATTTAAACAAACTGGTCAAATTTCTTTAATCTAATTGAATTAAACAGAAATGTATCATATCTGTGAAGCAACCTATATCTATAATGGTAAAGGATGCTTCACAGATAGGATACTTTTCTGTTTAATTATGCACTAACCTTACATCCATGTTAACGTATTAATATTGTAAACCAAATGTATATCAATCATTGTGCTTTTCAAAACATACAAATTAGATTTGTGATTTTCGTGACAAGTATCTATACCAGTGATAGAAAAGGTTAACAAAAGGCAATAGTCATGGATATGGAAAGTTTGAAGCAAGTCTTCCTGGATGACAATTATATGCTAAAAAAATGAAATGTTGTAGGTATCCAGTATCAGAAATAGGAAAGGGATTACGAAACAGCTGAAAAGTCAGATTGTATTGATTTTCTATTAAAACTGTTACATTAGTGGTCATGATCTAAAGGATATTTTAGCCATAACAAGTCCATAATTGAGTTGAAATCATGAACTTTATATATTTGACATTTAAATTTGCATTTTTATATATTATTATTCATATATTTTAATAATGGTTAGTGGTTTCCAAAAAAGTATACTGTATTTACCCAGGATTTTCCTTTCCAATGTAAAATTAAATTCTTCTGTCCTTAAAGATTATTTCTATAATCATAGTCCTCATTAATTCCAAGTAGAGATGTTCTAGAATTTGCTAGAACAATAGTAATTAACACTCAGTGGCTGATTGATTAGGTACAGTTGTATACTTGCTCATTAATGCAAATATCTAATCATGTGCATCAACCCAATGCATAAAAGCATGCAGACATGGTCAAGAGGTTCAGTTGTTGTTCAGACCAAACATCTGATTCGGAAAGAAGTGTAGTCTAAGTGATTTTGACTGTGGAATGACTGTTGGTGCCAGAGAAATGTGATCTAAGTGCCTTTGACTGTGGAATGATTGTTCGTGCCAGATGGAGTGTTTTGAAAAACTTCTGATCTCTGAGATTTTTATGTACAGCGGTCTCTAGAGTTTACGAAGAATGGTGTGAAAAACAAATAGCATCCAGTGAGTGGTGGTTCTATGGGTGAGAACTCATTGTTAATGAGAGAGGTCAGAGGAGATTGGCCAGACTGGTTGAAACCGACAGGAAGGCGACAATAACTCAAATAAACATGCGTTAGAACAGTGGTGTGCAAAAGAGCATCTCTGAACGCACAACACATTGAATCCCAAAGTGCTACAGTAACAGAACACCACAAACGTACACTCAGTGGCTACTTTAATAGTTATGGGAGGCGCCTAATAAAGTAACCACCGAGGGTAGATATTGGTGGTAACCCCATCACTCTCCGGCCAACCTCTCCCTCTCTCCCCACCACCCCTCCACCCCCATCACCACGTTTCCCTAGTGGACAGCTGTGAAGAAGCAATATCCTGTGAGTGGCAATTCACCACAAATTACTGGAAAATTTAGTTTTGAAGGAATTTTCTTTCCACCCACCCTGAGAGATTTTTAAAAAGTTGCTGCATCTATGACATCAGTGAAGCTTCCTTCTTATGGTTAGTAAATTATGTTTTCAATCTTTTTGTTTCAGTCTTTTTGCTATCTTATTTAATCTGTCTTTTCATTTGCTCTTTGTTGGTCAGATTTCACTGTCTTTTGTTGCAATAAATGTGCTGCACCTGGCATTACTGCTGTTTGGGATTTTGTGAAATAATCTTCAGATTTGGACTAAGATGCACTGCACGTGAGTTTAAAGGGTGCATGGGAACTGGGCCCTGGTGAAATGGAAGGGAGTGTGGAAACTGGACCCTGGAGAGTTGAAAGGGGGTGCAAAACCAGGACCCTGGTGAGTCAAAATGGAGCATGAAAAATATTACGAGGTGAGCCAGATGCAGAAAAAAATGGGATTGATGGATAGTGGATAATAGGAATTTTACTGTAAATGTGTTCCAAGGACATTTAAGAAGTCCGGTACAAAAATATTTGGGAAGAAACATTGTATCCAAGTTTATCTTTGTAGGTCTTTTCTCATTGTGTCCTGGCCAAGTTCATGACTCAGTACAGGGCTTACCAATCTGTGGTATTGGATTTCAAAGCATGGCCTCTGCGTTATCTGTTTAAGTAAGAATGCATGACATCAGGTCGAGAACGCATGATCGATAACAGACCTCATCTTTTTTCAGGGAGTCTTGTCAGCACCTGTCGAAATTTCACCATCTCACACTGCTCCCATTTATTTTAGTTGTGCTCTACCAAAATAAACATCATTTTATTGAACCAATTTTAAGAACCTAATTCAAAAGGAATTGATGATAAACATTTTTTTTGTATCAGTCTCTTTCTAAGTCCATGGATTCAAGTCCACACAGAGTTAATGAAAAAATGCACTTCAACTTTGCACACAAACTGCAAGCACTATTTTCAGAAACCATTTTTAAATAAACCTTGTGATTTATGCTGTAGAAATCATAAACACGGGCTGATATGAGCACATAGAAAACTCTAGCCAGCTTACTGGAAAATGTTACCCGCATTGGGGTGACGCCCTGCTTATTTAATCCATTAGAGAAATGTTAGGAAAACAAATGTAGCACACTACGATGTAACTTCCCTCAAACAGTATCAAAGTGTAGGTATGGATCTTAAAGTATAAAATATTCCATTTGATAAGTTGTATCATAAGAATATAAGAATTAAAAGCAGGAATTTGGCCTTTTGTGCCTTCTCTGCCATTCAATATGATCCAGCAAATAGAAACATCATTCTACGTCTAGGTCAAGGTCAAGGGCAAAGTCAAATTCAAGTTTATTGTCATGTGTACAAGTACAGGTATTCACTGGTGCAATGAGAAGCTTATTTGCAGCAACATCACAGGGACATAGCATTATTTAAGCAGGATTTGCAAGAAAATTATACATTTAACACATATTATACATATTTTTGACAAGAAAGGAAGAAAGAAAGAAAGAAAGAAAGAAAAGTGGTCATATTGCTACTAAGCTGTAGTAAACATAGAAACATAGAAAATAGGTGCAGGAGTAGGCCATTCGGCCCTTCGAGCCTGCACCGCCATTTATTATGATCATGGCTGATCCTCCAACTCAGAACCCCGCCCCAGCCTTCCCTCCATACCCCCTGACCCCCGTAGCCACAAGGGCCATATCTAACTCCCTCTTAAATATAGCCAGTGAACTGGCCTCAACTGTTTCCTGTGGCAGAGAATTCCACAGATTCACCACTCTCTGTGTGAAGAAGTTTTTCCTCATCTCGGTCCTAAAAGCCTTCCCCTCTATCCTCAAACTGTGGCCCCTCGTTCTGGACTTCCCCAACATCGGGAACAATCTTCCTGCATCTAGCCTGTCCAATCCCTTTAGGATCTTATACGTTTCAATCAGATCCCCCCTCAATCTTCTAAATTCCAACGAGTACAAGCCCAGTTCATCCAGTCTTTCTTCATATGAAAGTCCTGCCATCCCAGGAATCAATCTGGTGAACCTTCTTTGTACTCCCTCTATGGCAAGGATGTCTTTCCTCAGATTAGGGGACCAAAACTGCACACAATACTCCAGGTGTGGTCTCGCCAAGGCCTTGTACAACTGCAGTAGTACCTCCCTGCTCCTGTACTCGAACCCTCTCGCTATAAATGCCAGCATACCATTCGCCTTTTTCACCGCCTGCTGTACCTGCATGCCCACTTTCAATGACTGGTGTATAATGACACCCAGGTCTCGTTGCACCTCCCCTTTTCCTAATCGGCCACCATTCAGATAATAATCTGTTTTCCTATTTTTGCCACCAAAGTGGATAACTTCACATTTATCCACATTAAATTGCATCTGCCATGAATTTGCCCACTCACCCAACCTATCCAAGTCACCCTGCATCCTCTTAGCATCCTCCTCACAGCTAACACTGCCACCCAGCTTCGTGTCATCCGCAAACTTGGAGATGCTGCGTTTAATTCCCTCATCCAAGTCATTAATATATATTGTAAACAACTGGGGTCCCAGCACTGAGCCTTGCGGTACCCCACTCGTCACCGCCTGCCATTCTGAAAAGGTCCCGTTTATTCCCACTCTTTGCTTCCTGTCCGCTAACCAATTCTCCACCCACACCAATACCTTACCCCCAATACCGTGTGCTTTAAGTTTGCACACTAATCTCCTGTGTGGGACCTTGTCAAAAGCCTTTTGAAAATGCAAATATACCACATCCACTGGTTCTCCCCTATCCACTCTACTAGTTACATCCTCAAAAAATTCTATGAGATTCGTCAGACATGATTTTCCTTTCACAAATCCATGCTGACTTTGTCCGATCATTTCACCGCTTTCCAAATGTGCTGTTATCACATCCTTGATAACTGACTCCAGCAGTTTCCCCACCACCGATGTTAGGCTAACTGGTCTATAATTCCCCGGTTTCTCTCTCCCTCCTTTTTTAAAAAGTGGAGTTACATTAGCCACCCTCCAATCCTCAGGAACTAGTCCAGAATCTAACGAGTTTTGAAAAATTATCACTAATGCATCCACTATTTCTTGGGCTACTTCCTTAAGCACTCTAGGATGCAGACCATCTGGCCCTGGAGATTTATCTGCCTTCAATCCCTTCAATTTACCTAACACCACTTCCCTACTAACATGTATTTCGCTCAGTTCCTCCATCTCACTGGACCCTCTGTCCCTTACTATTTCTGGAAGATTATTTATGTCCTCCTTAGTGAAGACAGAACCAAAGTAATTATTCAATTGGTCTGCCATGTCCTTGCTCCCCATAATCAATTCACCTGTTTCTGTCTGCAGGGGACCTACATTTGTCTTTACCAGTCTTTTCCTTTTTACATATCTATAAAAGTAGTGGTTAGGGTAGTGCTAGTTCATCTGAGAACTGACTAGTTGGAGTGAAGCAGCTGCTCTTAAATCTGGTGGTGTGGGACTTCAGGCTTCTATACCTCCTGTTAGAAGGTGGCATGGCCTGCATGATGGAGATTTTTGATGATGGATTTTGTCTTCCTGAGGCAGCTCTTCATGTTGATACTACTGATGCTGTGGAGGGAGGTGTCATGATGTATTGGCTTAGTCCACTTCTCTCCACTGCTCCTTACATAGAAACATAGAAAATCTATAGCACAATACAGGCCCTTTGGCCCACAATGCTGTGCCAAGCATGTCCTTACTTTAGAAATTACCGAAGGTTACCCATAGTCCTCTATTTTTCTAAGCTCCATGTACCTATTCAGAAGTCCCTTTAAAGACATTCAGATTTCTGTATTAGACCATGATGCAACCAATCAGAATTCTTTTAACAGTGTATCTGCAGAAGTATGTTAGAGTGTTGGGTGACAAGCCAAACCTCCTTATCCTCCAATGAAAGTAAAAACACTGGCCCAGCTTCTTTGTGATAGCATCAATGTATTGGACTTAGGACAGGTCATCCACATGTTAGCACCCAGGAACTTAAAATGAGCCACCAACTGCCCAATGTAAACTGGTGAATGTTTGCATTCATTACCCCTTCATGAAGGCAGGAAGCAGCTGTAGAAAATGAAACAGGGTTAATGTTTCAGGTCTGATACATTTCATTAATTTTGACAAAAAGGCATCAATCTAACATGTTAACTGTGTTTCCCCTTCCACACATGCATATTAGAACATCAGAAAGTTATAAATGCTGGAAACCTGAAATTTAAATTGAAAATGCTACAAGCACTGGGCAGTCAGTCAGCATCTATGCTCGTGCTCAGTAAAGAGTTTGCATGTCTCACTAAGGTCACCTCTCATTATTGTGAACTCTTGCTTGATGTCTTCTCATAAAACTCACCTCCCTCTCTGTCTCAGAAATCAATTGTCAACTTGTATTACGTTCACTCTTATCATAACTATGTCCTAATGAAGTATAACACACATTACACCATCAATGTTAAAAGTAAACTAATTAACATGTTCTAGAATAAATTTCATCTTGGATGGCAGGGTGGAGATACACCTCTTCCAAAGGAGGTGTAAGGCATTCCTTCCAACCACTAGCCTGCAGGTCATCCTTGATCAAGATGTAGTACCTGCTTAGCCCCAGAGCCATGGGAACAGGTGGTGGATGGTTGTATGAGCAGCTGGTGCATATCACAAGTACTGGTTATGCGACCATTGATGCCTGGCAGACAACCTCTGAAGAGTGCTGATAATGGCTGGGGGTCACCTGTCTTGTCACGATGCTGCCCAGAAGAAGGCAATGGCAAGCCACTTCAGTAGAAATAATTGCCAAGAACCATCATGGTCATGGAAAGACCATGATCACACACATCATAAAACATGAATGAACAAACAACCTCGTATAAGTCCAGAAACAGGTCTTAATGTGCTTTGTCCCCAACGTAATGACAAACTATAGAACCATGCAGGAGTACTCCCTTATTGCTGATGTCAGCCATGGTTCATTACGAGAAAACCTTGAGTTTGAACCCTATTTCAGGTTGAAGCATCACTGCAATACTGAGGGAATGCTCCACTGATGAACCTGACATCAAGTAGGAAGTAAACCATTCACAAGCCAACAACGAAGGTCATAGTAAACTTTTGCAAGAGAAATGTGAAGTTATTCAGCAGAGCTGACCAATATTTTTTCACTCAGCTGACATTTAAACCTCTCACCTGGTACCAGGCTTCCCCCGCCACCCGAAGGTAGAGCATTCCTATGAAACGGTCCCGCTCCCTCTGGATGAACCGGACCTGGTGGCATCGAGATTCATCGTCACCAAGGAGGACATTAGAAGGGCCTTCCTGAAGATAAATCCAAGGAAGGCGACAGGCCCAGATGGCGACCCAGGACGGGTTCTCCAGGCCTGTACAAGCGAGCTAGCTGGAGTGTTTGCTGACATCTTCAACTGCTCCTTGCTTCAGTCTAAGATCCCCTCGTGTTTTAAGAAGGCAACGATAATCCCAGTGCCGAAGAAGAACAAGGTGGTATGCCTGAATGACTATCGACCTGTGGCTCTGACATCAATTGCTATGAAGTGCTTCGAGAGATTGGTTATGGCACACATCAACCACAGCCTACCGGTCAACCTCGAAGCTTTGCAATTCACATAGCAGAGCAACAGGTCAATGGCAGATGCCATCTCTCTGGCCCTACATTCCTTCTTAGAACACCTGGAGAATAAAGACACATACGTAAGGCTCCTTTTCATTGACTACAGCTTTGCCTTTAATACCATCATTCCAAATAAACTGATTCCTAAGCTCCGGAACCTGGGCCTTAGCACTCAGATCTGCAGCTGGATCTTCAACTTCCCCACAGACAGGACCCAGGCTGTAAAAATAGTGGACAAGCTCTCCTCTACAATCACTCTGAGCACTGGTGCCCCGCAAGGCTGTGTACTCAGCCCCCTGCTGTACTCATTGTACACCCATGATTGTGTAGCCAAGTTTCCATCAAACTCAATATATAAGTTTGCTGATGACACAACAATTGTAGGCCGTATCTCGGGTAATGATGAGTTTGAGTACAGAGAGGAAATTAAGAACCTGGTGGCATGGTGCGAAGACAATAACCTATCCCTCAACGTCAGCAAGACGAAGGAATTGGTTGTTGACTTCAAAGAAGTAGCGGACCGCACGACCCCATTTACATCGGTGGTGCGCAAGTGGAACACGTCAAAAGCTTTAAGTTCCTCAGGGTCAATATCACAAATGACCTGACTTGGTCCAACCAAGCAGAGTTCACTGCCAAGAAGGCCCACCAGCGCCCTTACTTCCTGAGAAAACTAAAGAAATTTGGTCTGTCCCCTAAAACCCTCACTAATTTTTATAGATGCACCGTAGAAAGCATTCTGCTAGGGTGCATCACAACCTGGTATGGAAGTTGTCCTGTCCAAGACTGAAAGAAGCTGCAGAAGATCATGGACACGGCGCAGCACATCACACAAACTAATCTTCCGTCCTTGGACTCACTTTACACCCCATGCTGTCGGAGCAGTGCTGCCAGGATAATCAAGAACACGACCCACCCAGCCAACACACTTTTCGTCCCTCTTCCCTCCGGGAGAAGGCTCAGGAGCTTGAACACTCATACGGCCAGATTTGGGAAAAGCTTCTTTCCAACTGTGATAAGACTGCTGAACGGATCCTGACCTGGATTAAGTTGGGTCTCACCAATATAGAGGAGGCTGCATTGGGAGCACCAGATGTAATTGAAAGCAAAGTTGATGAAATTGACAAGCTCAGCATGGGTGCATGAAATGGCACCAATACAATCATTAATGTAGTGCAAAAAGAGTTGGGGAGTGTTACCAATGAAGGCTTGGAACATGAACTGTTCTATGTAGCCATAGAAAAGGCAGGCCTAGCCGGGGACCATGTGGGTGCCCATGGAGACATCTTGGATTTGGAGTAAGTAGGAGGAGCCGAAGAGAAATTGTTGAGAGTAAGGACCAGTTCTGCCAGATGTGGAAGGATGGTGGTGGAGTGGAACTGGTCGCATTTGTTTTCGAGAAAGAAGCGGAGAACTTTAAGGCCTTATTGATGGGGAATAGAAGTGTATAGGGACTGGCCATACATGGTGAAAATGAGGCGAATTGAAATGAGCGAACTGAAAGTTGTTGAAGAGATTGAGAGCATGTGAAGTGTCGTGGATGTAGGTGCGAAAGGACTGCAGTGTCATCATGGGCACATGCATTGTCCCCAGCTATGCTTGCTTTTTCGTTGGCTATGTGGAATCGTCCCTGTTCCACACCTTCACTAGTAATGCTGTCCAACTCTTTCTGCACTACATTGATGCCTACATTCGTGCTGTTTCATGCACCCATGCTGAGCTCATCAATTTTATCAACTTTGCTTCCAATTTCCATCTTGCCCCTAAATTCACTTGGTCCATTTTTTTGGGGGCAATCTGTCTACTGACATCCTTTATAAACCTACCAACTCTCACAGCTGTCTTTACTATACTTCTTTCCACCCTGTCACCTATAACAATGCCATTCCCTTTTTTTACTTCCTTTTTTTCCACCAAATCTGTTCCCAGAATGAGGCTTTTCTTCCCAGAACATCAGAAATGTCCACCTTCTTCAAAGAACATGGTTTCCCTTCCTCCACCATGATGCTATCCTCACCTGCATTTTTTCCATTTCCTAGACATCTGCCATTATCTCATCTCCCTGCTACCTTAACAGGGTTAGAGTTCCTCTTATCCTCACTTACCAACCCACGAGCCTTTGCATGCAGTATATCTTTCTCTGTAACTCAGCCATTTTCAACGCATCTTACCAAACACATCTTTAACTATTCTCCAATCTCTGCTTTCTGCAGGGATTGCTCTCTCTGTGATTTCCTTGTCCATTCATCCCTCCCCACTAATCTCTCTCAAGCCACTTATCCCTACAAGTGGAAGAAGTGCTACCCTTGCCCATTACCTCCTTCCTCACCTCCATTAATGGACCCAAGTAGTCCTTCCAGGTAAGGCAACACTTCACCTGTTGAGGTCGTCTACTGTATCTAGTGCTCCTGAAGTGGCCTCCTTTATATTGGGGAAACCCGACATAAGTTAGCAGACTGCTTTTTTGAGCATCTTTCCTCCATCCACAACAAGCAGGATATCCTGGTGGAGAACCATTTTAATCCATTATTCCCCAATCCCATGTTGGTCCATGGCCTCTTCTACTGCTATGAGGAGGCCACTCTCAAAGTGGAGGAGCAATGTCTTGTATTGAGTCTGGGTACCCTCCAACTTGATGGCATGAACATCGATTACTCTAACTTCTGGCAATTTTTCCCACTTTCCTTCTCTCTTCTTCCATTTCCCACTCTGTCTCCTCTCTTAACTCTTCTCTTCTCCTCACTTGCCTATCACTTCCACTTGGTACCCCTCTTCTTTCCCTTTCTTCCATGGTCCACTCTTCTCTCCTATCAGATTTCTTCTTCAGCCTTTTACCTTTCACCCCTGTCAGCTTCCAGCTTCTCACTTCATCCCCTCTCCTCCACCTAACTGGCTTCACCTAATACCTTTAACATGTACAATCTCCCCAACCCCCAGCTTCTCCACCTAGTGCTGATAAAGGCTGCCTCAATATTCTCACAGGCCTGGGCTCGGCTGCCTCAATTCAGCCCATACCTGGCCTTTCCAATTCGGCCTGGCTGTTAAATCAATCAAACCTTAGGTCTTCCCTTGCTCTCGGGCCCGGTCTCCATCTCAACTCTGCCTCACCTCGGTCCTGCTGCATCAAATTGCCTCCAATGGCCAGACATTGGCTCAAACCCCACTCTTGGGCCTAGGCCCTGTCCCCTCAATCTGGTCCGTACACGCTACGCCGCAGCAGTGCTGGACTTTCGAGACTTCAGTAAACACCACATTAATGCCAGGTCATACCGATGGTTCAAACACTCAACTCTGAAAGGCAAGTTACAGCTTATTGATTGATGGTTTACCGGAAAAAGTGTGATTAATAAAGTAGTAAGTTTTGTTCGTTTTGTTTGTTACTGGCAAGTTGTCGTTGTGCTTCACCAGTGCCACCTTACACCGGAAGCACTTCTTGGTCAGTCTATGGGTGCAGCACTCTTTCTGCCAGATGAACTTTCATCCTGTTCGGTCTGAGCTTACCATCACCAAATGTGAGAGTGTGCACATAATGACCTTTAACTTCTCAGCATCAAGGATATGCTTCTGCTTTCTGCAGCACATTTTCAGAATGAATAGCTCAGTGTGACATTCATTATTTTAGAGTAAGTGAATGAACTTCATGCCCCCACCTCCTGTAAGGCACTGTGCTTAGAGAAATCAGAGGCTCTCAGCTTCCCAGCCCTTCAGGCGATCGCCACTAAGGGAGCAAAGGAGTAAAAACAGAAAGTGCTGGAAACACTCAGCAGGTCAGACCCTTCATCACAATTGAGAAGGAGACAAAATAAATCGCTAAACTGCAGATAGAAGGATAAAACTGGGATGACCATAGGAATAAACTGTAAAACAACATCATCTGGTCACTGAGTGAAAGGGAATATAGTCAAAGCAACATACCGTAGGTAAAAAAGTAGAAGTTGTGAATTATAGTGCACGTAGACGTGCTCCACAGGTCAGTCTGAGCACATCCTTCACACTCAGAGTGTAAAAATAATACAAACTAAAAGATGATGGTGGGTGAAGGGAGGGGAACCATCAAGGTGAACCATCACAGTACACCACAGATAGACTAATGATACAAACAGAAATCAAGTTACCTAAGGTTGTAAAGTTCAATGCAATGTCCAGAAGGCTGCAACATGCTGAAAAGGAAGATGATATACTGTTTCGTTGTGCTACAGGCCACAGGCGAATAGATTAGACAGGGACTGGGATGGAGAATTAAAGAGGCGGACTGTACCAACATGGGCATTCAACCAGTGTGCAAAAGACACAAAATTGTGCAAATACAAAAAAAAACTAAATCAATAAGCAATAAATACTGAGAACATGAGGTGAAGATTCTTTCAAAGTGAGTCCATAGGTTGTGGGAACATTTCAATGATGAAGTTGAGTGCTATTATCCCCTTTGCTTTAAGAGTCTGATAGTTAATGGGTAATAATAATTCCTGAGGCTCCTGTACCTTCTTCCTGTTGGCAGCAGCTAGAAGAGAGCATGCCCTGGATGGTGGGAGTCCCTGATGATGGATGTTGCTTTCCTGCAAAGATATTTCGAGTAGATGTAATCAATGTTTTGGGTAGGTGGAGCTCATCAGCCTGGGAAGGCAGTCCATCTAAGAGAGGGAAAACTCTGATTTCAACCCTCCGCTGCCTTGCGGCCATACCCACTCATGAGAAAGGCTTCGGGAATAAACCCTGAGGACAAATCCAGAGCTGGAGTCCCTAGGGCAGTCCGAAATTGCCTTCAACCTCGTTCTGACAACTCCTGCGACGACACTGGTGCCAAGCTGTATCGGCCCTTGCCCTTCCCTTGGACAACATCGGTTTCATGGAGAGAGGAGACTTTGCTGCGAGGGCAACTGCCAGTCTTCTATACAACCTTACTCAGGCCTGCGCCCTGGAGAGGAGAAGCAAGACCTTCCAGGCGCAGATGCATGGTCTCGCAAGGTAACGGATGCCACCACCAATCAATGGTGGGGAGTGCTCTACCATGATGGACTGGATCTTATCCACTACATTTTGTAGGATTTTCCATTCAAGGGCATTGGTGTTTCCATACCAAGTCGAGATGCAGCCAGTCAATATACCCACCACCACACATCTATAGAAGTTTGTCAAAGTTTTCGATGTCATGCGGAATCTATGTAAACTCCTAAGGAAGTAAAGGCACTGCCGTGCTTTCTTCATAATTGTACTTATGTGCTGGGCCCAGGACAGGTCCTTCGAAATAATAACACCCAGGAATTTAAAGCTGCTGACCCTCTCTGTCTCTGATCCTTGGATGAGGATTGGCTGATGGACCTCCTGAAGTCAATAGTCATCTGCTTGGTCTTGCTGACATTGAGTGAGAGGTTGTTGTTGTGGCACCACTCAGACAGATTTTCAATCTTCTCCTGTATGCTGATTCATCACCACCTTTGATTTGGCCTATGACAGTGGTGTCGCCAGAAAACTTGAATATGGCTTTGGAAATGTGCTTAGCCTCACAGTCGTAAGTAAAACGTGAGTAGAGCAGGGGGCTAAGAAAACAGCTTTGTGGTGCACCTGCACTGATGGAGACTGAGGAGATGTTGTTGCCAATCTGAATAGATTGGGGTCTACAAGTGAGGAAATCAAAGATTCAATTGCACAAGGAGGTATTGATGCCAAGGCCTTGAAGCTTATTGATTAGTTTAGAGGGGATAATGGTAGTGACTGGTGAGCTGCGACCAGTTTTTGCTATCCAGATGTTCCAGTGTTGAGTGTAGAACCATTGAGATGCTGTGGACCTGTTGCTCCAGTATGCTTCTCAGGCAGTAGTTGATATGTTTCATCACCTACCTCTCAAAACACTTCATCACTATGGATGTAATTGTCCCAGTATTCAGATATGGCACAAGTGGAAACAGAGATAAAGATAGAGATAGAGATAAATAGATAGAGAAAGAGAGAGAGAGAGAGAAAGAAAGAAGTGGGTCGATAGTTCACATTCTTTAATGTGAATGGGATTTTAAGGGAAAGGACATTCTTTAACTAAAACTCTAAAATGGAAAACTAGATGCCAACACAGTGGCTGAAAGGAATATCTAGTTATAAAATGAATACCACTAGTCTGCAGCATCAGTGGACCTGATAATCCATTTTCTCAGGCAAAGCTGAATGCAAGCAAGCAGTGTAATGTTGCAACACACATCAAAGTTGCTGGTGAACGCAGCAGGCCAAGCAGCATCTATAGGAAGAGGCGCAGTCGACGTTTCAGGCCGAGACCCTTCGTCGGTCTCGGCCTGAAACGTCGACTGCGCCTCTTCCTATAGATGCTGCTTGGCCTGCTGCGTTCACCAGCAACTTTGATGTGTGTTGCTTGAATTTCCAGCATCTGCAGAATTCCTGTTGTTTGAGTGTAATGTTGCTGTGCTTTTCACAAGTCTCGACAAGCGCTACAACGAAAAGAAGGAAGTTAAATACCACCATAACAAAACTGTAATTAGCTGACATGTGCATATTCATATGCACAAATGCTGAATCTGCTGCGCAGCCTGCAGACCCCACAGCAGAGTCATGGTTGTGACAGTACGTGCTAGTGGATGATAGTCACTGAGGCAGGTTACCACGGTCTTCAAAGGCACCAGTATAATTGAAGCTTGCTTGAAGCAGGTGGGTAGCTCAGACTGCCGAAGCGAGAGGTTAAAGAGATCAGTGACCACTCCAGCCAGTTGATCAACGCAGGGTTTTAGAACTTGGCTTGTTACTCCATCTGGGCCGGATGCTCCTCTTGGGTTCACCATCATGAAGGCTTCTCATACGTCAGCCTCTGAGACTGAAATCACAGGACCGTCAGGGCTGTGGGAGTTCATTCTGATTCCCCATGTTTTTACAATCAAAGCGACTGTAGAAGGCATTCAGCTCATCTGGAAACGAAGCCCTGTCATTTGATTTAACTTTATAAGAGGTTATATTACTCAAACCCTCCCACAACTGTAAAGTGTCCTTCATTGAAGTTTACTTCAGAATTCCCACTTTGTCCATGAGCTGGCTTTCTGGAGATCAGACCTGGATCTCTTGTAACTTCCTTGATCACCAGACTTGAAAGTCTCTGATCTGGCCCTCAGCAGATTGCGGATCTCATGGTTCATCCAGGGCTTCTGGTTAGGGAAGACTCTGAATGATTTTGTGGGGTTACACCCTTCTACAACTGCTTTAACAAAGTCCGTGACAACTACAGTGTAATCATTCAGATCCACAGATGAGTCCTTGAACACAGCCCAGATCACTGACTCAAATCAATCCCATAGCCACTACCACCTCCTTGTTGTCCTAATCTCTGGAGCTTTGCTCTTTAGTGTCTGCCTGTATGCAGGGAGGAGTAGGAGAAACAAGTGATCTGACTTACCAAAATGTGATCTGGCATTCCTTATATATAACTTATCTTCGTTTCAACCACATGTCCTTCGCTCCAGAAGGTAACAAGGGCTTGAATTTAAAATTAATGTTCTGATCTGGCTATGGCACATTTCTCAATAGAATACACACCCATTCCTTTATTCAAGAATTTCTCATTGAGTCAGATTTCTAGCTCTTCTCTTATTGTAGATATGGTGATGGTGCTGGACTGATTTTCAGACTGTTACATTATATATTCCAAACCTTCATATGTTCACAAGATAGCACAATAATAAAAACTGCAGCGGTTAATTTGTATGGAACATTTGCTTTTCTTTGGTGACATGATTGAAATCACTGGTAACAATAACAGATCTAACTCAGATCAGAAACCTTGCCACAACATAAAACTTACTTTCTTCAGAAGACCCAAAGACTGACTCTTAAAAAGCAGAAATGCACAGATGCCGTTCTTTACTTTGCAAACAGAGGTTAGACCTGCATTATCTGCTCCATCCCTGGAATATTATGTGATAGTTTTAAAAATGTGCTAAGTCTTTGCTCACTTTATAGGCTCCTTTCTTGAAGTATAGCAGAATCTGATGTTAGTCTATAAAATAACCATAATTTGTGTTTCTTTGTTATCTATTTATATCTATTGTATGCCTCTGATTCATGACTTCACTTTCCGCCTGTAATTTATTTGTTTTAATGAACTTAACCAATTCTGTTCCTTTAACAAAAACGTAAACAGTCTTATTGTGAACCAACAAATTAATTTTCATTACTTTCCCCGGATTATAGATTAAATAGTTTTTGAAGAAACAGTTACTCTTGGCATATTGTCATCAATAATGGACAATAGCTAACCAGAAAAGAATTTCAAACATCTCTGAAATTACTAAAGATTTTTCTGCACTGCAAGAGAAATTACTTCCATGCAACTCGTGTTGTTCTGTTTTTGGCACCTTGTGGTGAGAGGGGGATTGGTTTTGCTGTGGTTCCATATTTACACAGAACAAGTTCAGAAGGTTCATTTGGGAGATGGAGACTGATTTCAGTTCCTTCTTTGACCCAATCAACACTTTTAACACTGCTCTAATGTATCTGTGTTTGCAAAGGGTAAAGAACCAAGTCTTTAGATTTTTAACAGTGTTTGAGTTTAGCTGTGAATAAAATGTATATTTTAATATCCATTTGGGATACTTATGCTAATTACAGCAAATTTTTAAAACAGCATTATCACTTTACACTTTAGCAGTCTACGTACTGCTGTCTTTATAAATCTGCAGCTTTATAATACTCTGGTTAGGCTGCATCTAGAGTCATCACAATCATCATTATATGTTCTGATGTATGATGTGGGTGATTTTGGTCTTTGGCCATGATTATTCTTGGAAAATTTCTCTACAGAAGTGGTTTGCCGTTGCCTTTGTCTGGGGTATACCTTTACAAGATGGCTGACAACACTCTTCAGAGATTGTCACCTGGCATCAGTAGTTGCCTAACCAGGACTTGTGATATGCACCAGCAGCTCATACGACCATCCACCAGCTGCTCCCATGGTTTCACATGACCCTGATCGGGGGGCAAAGCAAGTGCTACACCTTGCCAAAGGATGACCAGCAGGCTAGCGGAAGGAAGGAGCGCCTTGCACCTCTTCTGGTAGAGGCATATCTGCATCTGGAGCATTGCATTCAATTCTGGTCACCCCATTACTGGAAGAATGTAGGGGATTTGGAGAAGGTGCAGTGGAGAGCCAGGATGCTGCCTGGATTAGAGGGTATGTGCTATAAGGAGAAGTTGCACAAACTTGGGTTGTTTTCTCTGAAGTTGTGGAAGCAAAGGGGAAATCTAATAGAAGTTTAGAAGGTTATAAAGGACATAAATAGAATATACAGCTGGTATATTTTTCCTAGGGTTGAAATGACAAATGCCTGATAGCATGTTTTTAAAGTTCAAAGAAGATGTGTGGAACAAGTTCTTTACACAGGAACTAGTGGGTTTTTGGAACGTGCTGCCAGGAGTGGTAGTGGAGACATAAACAACAGAGGCATTTTAGAGATAGGTACATGAATATCTAGAGACTCAACAGATATGGACTTGTGTAGGCAGAAAGGACTAGTTTAGGTAGCTTTTAGATACTAATTTAATTAGTTTGACATGACATAATGTGCTGAAGGGCCTATTCCTTTACTGTATGTTCTAACTGTCAGAATTTTTTGCTGCATGAGCAAATACCACCAAACAATTTTGAAGAAACAGAAAGTTATTTCCAAGAGATAAAGGTCAGTAGTGTACCTTAATCTAACAGCTTCATTTCATTTCTAATGAAATACAAAAAATATGAGATATAAGTTCTTGTTAGATGCCAAGGAACATGAAATCTGAGAATAGATTATATTTCATTGCAAACAAACCAAAATCCAAAAAATCCTAGAGCCATGGGGACAGCAAAGCAGTATAATTCACAGTAATATGGTGATATATTTTGACAGTTGGAGTCAAATATAACACAGAGCTTCTATCTGACTTGGCGTCACAGTTAGCAAAGATTCTAATGAAATAGTGGGGTAAGGAACAGAATCTCTGAGGGACAAAGAGTAATGGTTTTGGTCTTCCCAACATGTAGTTGGTAATAATTTCTTCTAAACTTCAATGTTGGATATTAGACAAACAGACCTTTAGGGATTTATAAGGAGGCTGACAGAAGTTGGGGTCGAGTGTCATTTACATGCTGAAAATGGAACTGAAAGTCAAATCCTTCACATGCCTTTATTGAAGAGCCTTCATCCAAACTGGCAAATACAGAAAGCAAACTAGTTTTTAGTAACAAGGAAAGTGTGGAATAAGATGGGTATCTCTGATAAGGTAAGGATAGATAACCTAATGTGGAGGATAAGAAGCAGTAAAAATGAGATTAAACTTCTTCGTCTGTGTAATGTATTGCTTGCTACAGATAAGACTACAGCACATACCCAATAGCAGATTATACAAAAGAGAAAAATGAAAAAAACTGAGCCAGTTCTGATACAGAGAGAAAGGAGAGGATCATTTAAAGCTGGAGATTTCGATATTGAATTCTGAAGGCTGCCATGTGCTCAAAAATAAGATGAGATGTTCCTCAAGCTTGCGTGAGGCATGGGCATAAATTTAGTTTGATCATTGGACCCTTAACTGCCTCATTGGATTATCCAGTCTCTCCCTATCAGAGACATCCCCTTTGTTCTACCCATTTTCTCTATAACTCACTCCGCTACCTAAAACTGACTCATTCTATGTCTTTCCCAGCTTCGATGAAGGGTCCCAAACCTGAAATATTAACTGTTCCGCTTGCCTAAGCTGTTAAGTGTTTCTAAAATTTTCCATTTTTATTTTGGATTTCCTATATCTGCAGTTTACTTATTTTAATTAAAAGGTTAGCTTGAAATGCCAGTTTTAGAAGGTAGAGGGCTACTGAGAGGGAGTACCTCAACCACAAGAGAAAGTCCTTGTAAGTAACAAGTCAAGAAAATGCCCAATATAATTGTATGGGATCTTATGGAAGCAGAAAAATAGATGCTCAAATAGGACGTTAGCTGAGTGATTAAAATAGCTGAATATGGAATCTGGCATAGGATCAGGCAGAGCAGCCAAGAGAGCATAGAGTGAAATTGTAAGTCTAAGTTGAATATCATTACAGTGGACACACCTTAACATCCACAGTGTAACGGTAATCATTGTTCTCCAGGTCAAAAATACAATCATCCTGATGATTACATGCTAAATCTGCCAGAGTGTCTTACATTGTACTGGATCCCATGGGCGCTAATCTTTTTGTCCAGCTTATCATTGCCATATCTTTTCAAAAGCTGAAGACCACATAGTCGATCCCTAACACACCACACACATCAATATGATTAGTTACCTCCCCACTGAAATTTCCATCACTTGCTCAGTTTTATTTCCTAAGATTAAATCGGTTACAGCCTCTTCTCTAGTAAGACTGTCTACATATTGGCTCAAAAACTCCCCTGATGGACGTTACTAATTCCTTCCCATCCTGGATCCTTGCAATAAGGTGATCCCAGTCAATATGAGGAAATTAAAATCCCCCACTACTATAACAGTATATATTCTAACATTTTTGTATCTGAGGAAAAATATTGGAAGATCAAGAACTCAAATTGAGAACAATGCTCATGAACCTTACCCTCCCTTTGAGCTGTGGATTACCTGTGGCATGTATCTCAAATCACCTAATAGGTACCAACAGAGCTTTCTTTACAAAATCTTCCGGGTTCACATGGCAGGATAAATGAACCAAGTCCGTTTTCTCTCCTTGGCCAATGTTCCCTAATTGAAACCTTTATCACACATGGCTAGTTCAGCTGAGAAGGCCAATTATTTGAAAATAAGGAAAAAAAGACAGAGATCCTGAAAATCTAAAATGAAAACAAAAAAAGTTGGAGATATCCAGCAAGACAAGCAGTATCTAGAAACGTAGAAACTCAGTTAATGTTTCATGGCAAAGGCCCTTTCTCAGAACTCCAAAAGAGGAGGAAAAGGGTCATTTTAACCAAGAAACATGTTGGAGAGAAAATTAAGGATATTCTAATGTGATTGTATTGGTTTTTTTGCCCGCAAAGTTTTGAACTCAAGCAAAGATCATAAACCCTATTTGATATGGATAGTCACAGGTACCTTCACCAAAGGGAGGTTATACTGTAGCCACCTACTCCTCAAAGGCTAAATCACTTTCCTGTTTATCCTCCTAAGCTGCCAATACCCACTATTTGGCTATTCTTAAAACAGATTTAAAACTTAGAGGATTTCTATCTTATAAATGGTTTCCAAATTACAATCAATGTCCAAAACACAGATACAATTCCTAAAACTAAAATGAGTTACAGATGAATGAGTCATCTGTTGCAGCAATCAAAGGCAGAGAAATGGGTTCTAGTCACACCATCTTTCTGTCATTCTTCTTGCCATGCCTTGACCATTCCTAACAAGCCTGACCACTCTCTAACAATTATACTGGTATTCTTTTTCACTACTTGGTGACTTCACATGCATGGTCTAAAAGCTTCTGGGGGCAGAGATCCTAGATACCCAAAATTAATGCTGGGAAGACTGAATCTCTGAGTACACAGATCTTCCCAACTATTGACAGATTAGCTATTTGATGTGCTAAGTGATAGTATTAGTCTGGTCTGCAAGCTTCCTTCAACTAAATAATTTAGCTCATGTTATCTGGTTTGTTGTCGGCCCAATTAACAAAATACCATTGTCCTGCACAGAATCTCTTGAGCAGCCAGTTCTGTGCAGTGGGCCAGTAATCTGAGCTCTATAGACAGTGCTGTCAGTTTACAAAGCTGTCCTTTTAATTTCAGACTGATTATTGCTTGCAATTTACATTAAGAACTGAAGAAGACTAGTTCTTGTTTATTACAAGAAGTTGAGCAAAGGATACTGGTTGGGAGTTTAACTAACTCAGAAACAACTGTTTGATCCCTGGAAGTGTCAGCTGCTGTGTTAGAAAGCTGATCTTGGTAGAATGGCCCCTGGGCCCTGGACAGTTGAAACATATCATACTAGAACATATTACCATTAAAAGTAAGAAGATATTTGATATGTTAGTGAGAATAAAGGTGACTAAAATATGATAATTACGAGATTATTGATGGTAGTAAGGTGGGACGGGGAGGACAAAGACAGGTCTCAAAGGAATATAGACAAGTTGAGTGAGAGGGCAAAAACATGCAGGTGGATTATAATGTTAAATAACATAAAGTCATCCACATTGGTGGAGAAAAGTAAAAAACGTTTTTGTTAAAATGGCGAGAGGTGGGAGGAGGGACAATGGTGTTCAAAGGCACTTTGTACTTGTACCAAAATCACTGAAAGCTAATGAAATTCAAAATAACTGCAAATGGTAAAAATCTGAAACAAAATAGAAAATTTTGGAACCAATTGGCAGGTCAGGTAGCATCTGTGGAAAGAGGTACAATTAACATTTCAAGTCTAAAAGCTAACATGCAGATGCAGCAAATAACAAGGTGAGAAATGGCACATTGGCCTTTATTATGAAGGGATTTGACTACAGGGATAGGAAGGTCTTATTACAATTGTGTAAAGCCGCACTGAGACCATGTTTGGAGTACTGTGTACATTTTTAGTCTCCTAGACAAACAATGTACATGCCACAGTGAGAGTGCATTGAAGATTAATTAGAACTGATCCAGGGATGGTGGACTTGCCATATGAGGAGATACTGTGCAGACTGGAACTGTACTCTGTAGAACTTAGAAAGGGAGTAGATCTCATCAAATCGTTAAAGGGCTTGGCAGGCTAAATATAGGGAGGATGTTACCACAGAGGAATCTTGATCCTGGGATCCAATATCAGAGTATGGGTAGTCTGTTTAACACTGAGATGAGCCAAGGTTTTTTTGAGGACTGTGAAGCTTTGGAGTTTTCTACCCTAGAGGGCTGTGGAAGCTCAGTCACAGAATTAATTCAAAATGATGATTGACAGATTTTTGGATATTAAGGGAAGTAAGCTTTATGGGATTTGTGCAATAACACTGACCATCAGCTGTGATTTTGATGAAAGACAGAGCAAGCTTGAAGGGCTGCACGGCCTACTCACACTCTTGTTTGTACGTTCTGATTAAGGATACAAAAAAATAGGGTTTTACTGTAAAAGCTGTGGAGTGGTGGGATAAATAAATGAAGAAATTAGCCAAGCATGAAACTAAGTAAGAATCATTTTAAATAGATTTTTATTTGATTGGAATATGCAAACAAGCTGATAATATTTAGAATTTCTCCAGTATTTTCAAAATAGTTATTTTCAAGTAGCTCTTCTGCCGACAGAAGAGTGGAACATATTCAAATTTATTAATGAGGTAGATTTAGTTCACAGGTAATAGTGCATTTTCATTTCTACCACAACGTTTATAATATCAAAATATAATAAAACATTTAGAAGTGAGAAATAGAGGGCAGCTGTTCAGATTTCTGATATAAGAAGGTCTTAACCCCCAACTTTTATTATCTCTGCCTTGCCCAATGAAGGCCAACGTGCCAAAAACCATCTTCACCATCTTGACTACCTGTGATTCTACTTTTGGGGAAGCATGTACTTGAACTCCAAAGTCCCTCTGTTCTACTACACTCTTCAGGGGCCTACCTAGATTTGACTTTGCAAAATGAAACATCTCACACTTAACTAAGATTAAATTCCATTTGGTATTCCTTGGTCAACTGACTCAGCTGACCAGGATTCACTTGATCCCAGTTGCCTGTACCACACCTCTTTTTTTCTGGACAGGGCCTCAATATCGCTCATCATCCAGGTTACCCTGCTCCTACTGGCTTTGCCCTTCACTCTAACCAGAATCTGCAAGCCTTTCACTGTTCCACCATTATCATCCTTACACTTGCTTGTGGTTTCTTTGCCAGCAAACACACTACTTCAATCAACCTTGGCAAACTCCTGTCTCATACCATTAAAATTTACCTTGCCCTAGTTCTGTTCCTTTCCATAGCTAGATCAAAACTAATAGAACTATGGCCACTGGTCCAAAAGGGCTCCCTACTGTCACCTCAGTCACTTGCCTCATCCTATTACCCAAAGATAGGTCAAGCTTTGCCTTCTCCCTAGTAGGGACCGCAATATGTTGCCTGAAGGAACTTTCTTTAATTTAACATATTCCATCCCACCTAAGACCTTAACAGTATGGCAGTTTCAGTCTATGTTAATAAAATTAAAATCCCTAAAATGACAATACTATTATACTTGCATTTCTCCACAATCTCCCTGAATTGCCTGTTTGAGGGCCTATAGTACAACTCCATTAAAGTGATTATCCCTTCTTATTTATCAAATCCACCCATTAAGCCTCACTGTTATTTAATTTCTGACTACTGCCATGATGTTCCCCTTAATCAAAAACGCAGCTCCCCCTCCTCCCTTTCCTCCATCTCTATCCAGCCCAATGAACCTGTACCCTGGAACATTAAGGTGCCAGTCCTGTCCCTCCCTTCTGTAATGGCAATAATATCCCAGTCCCATGTACCTATCCATGTCCTGAGTTCATCCACCTTACCTGTCAGACCACTTGCATTGAAATAAATGCATTTCAATCCAACAGAGTGTTGTCGCTCACTATCACACTCTTGCCTGTCGTGTCTATACAACTCGCTAATTACAAAGTAATGTCAAGAGATCAAATGATTGCTTAAGTCCACAACTGCATTTCAATGTAGACAATGTGAAGTTATTTACTTTAGAACTAAAAATAATAACTCAGCTTTGTAATTGGTGTAAAGAAAACAATGCAAAGTGTCTCAATCACAGATCATGAATTGTGGACAGATATAGAACATAATTAGATGGGATAACAGAATCTTCAAAGGCTGCACATCAAGAGGACAAAAATACAAGGGTAGTTATGGCATGCTATAGCCAATCGATGCTCTGGACACCAACTAGACTATTTTTCTCATTCAGACATTCCCTCTGGGTTGAGAATGACTTCCTTTAACTCTGCATCTGAGGAACAGAAGTTGTTTGCTATGGTTTCTTTTAACATAGAGTGGCTATTGAACACCATCTAAGGCATAGATTTGGTTCAATGCCACAAAGGTCCCAAACAACTGTTGACCATATTCTGGTGCCCAGGGCCAAATTCCTTCCCTGGAACCTTTGCTGCACCATCTTGTGACAATCATCTTTTTCATAGATAAGAATGCCAAAACTGCACACAATACCCAAAGTCTCTAATGGTCCAAATACAGCTTACCACATCCTCAAAGAAGTCCAGATGATTTCTTCTTCATAAAACTATGTTGACATTACTGAAACCTATTATTCTTTTCAAGATGTTCTAATATTACCCAAAAGTCCTGTTGCAACAAGAATATCAATTAGTCCTTTGTAATTGCACAAAGGAGATCCAAAAAAGTCTTTCCTCCAGATAATTCAAGTTCACGTTTATTCTCATCTGATTATACATATATACAATCAAGTGAAACAAAGCATTTCATATACATTCCATGAATTCACTCTGCTCCTTATAGAGGCAATCACAATTTGTTCAGTCTACATGTAAGTTAAAGCCTCCCATAATCATTGTGCAATGTGTGAATTGGTTTACTGTTGCCACAGGCACCAAGGCACAGTGAAAAGCTCTGTTTTGCATGCTATCATGCTGATTATTTCATTATAGCAGTTCATAACAGAATACAGAATAAGTGTTACAGTTACTGTACAACGGGCAGTGCAGACAGGCAATAAGGTGCATGTTTATAATGAGGTAGATTGTGAGTTCAAGAGTCCAAGTTATTACACTAAGTGATCATTGAATAATCTTATAATAGTGGGATAGAAGCTGTCCTTGATCTCCTTGGGTATTACCACATTACACTCATCTCTATTTCCCTGATCTATGCCAAAACCAATCTTTCAATGATTTGTCCATCTACAAATACATCCTATCTACAGTATGTTTCTTACCCCGTGTTATTTCCAAATCTGTTCTGCATTGATCTCCCTCTACATCATGACCTGTCAAGTCAAGATCATTTCTGCTCACTGAAAATAATATGACTACAAATGATATTATCCTTCTTAAGTATCAATACACAAGGCTTTGCACTCATAGACTCACCACCCTTTCTATAAACAGTTCCTGAACCCTCAAGGACTCCCTGTCCCATGGTCCTTAAACTCGTGTGGCTTCTTGCCTCTGTTGATGCTAAATCCACAATGTCCCTAAATCCCACTGCCCCTAAGTCCATGAGAGCCCTTCCTCCTTCTCTCCTTAAATCCATGTGGCCTCTTCCCCCCTTTTTCCACAAAACCTTGGTGCCTCCATCTCCATCTCTCCTGAAATCCTTGGGGTCTCTATCACTTGCTGCCCTCAACCCCTTGGGGCCTCTGTCTTCTATTGTTTCAAAACATGTGGATCATGTACCACTGTCCCTAAACCCCAATGTGTTAGGAAGAATGGATTACGCTTGAGGATCGTACATTAACTATAGAACAGAATGTTATCTGGTAAATTAAAGTTTAAATTTGAAGAGAGAATGCATGAACTATCATTTCATTGGGCTAGGATTTTGATCCTTAGGGACTGGAATTTTTATAGGGATTATTTTGCACTTTTTTTGCACTAATTTAATTTAACATATATCTACATATACACACTACTTACTGTAATTCACAGTGTTTATTATTATGTATTGCAATGTACTGCATGTGTAGGGTAATGTAATTCACAAGCGCTGTCATTGAGTTGTGTTCACTTTAAGAGACGGCGTCTGCTTTAGGTTTCTTCATAATAGAAGTAAAGGGCTGTGGCTTTTGTGAAGTGTATAAAGTAAATCTCACATGTTTCTTTTCACAAAATCCTACAGTTGTCTTTCGTCCAAAAAACAGACACTGACCTTTCCGGGCTGACGTTGGGAAACACTGTAATACAAAAGCTGGAGAAGTTTGAAATTTGCTTCTGCTAAAAGCAGTTGATGTTGGATCACTGTTAAAGCCGATATTGCTAGATGTTTGTTAACCAAAGGTGTTAATCAGAATCAGGCTTAGATTTGTTGTTTTGCAGTAGCATTATGTTGCAATACATAATAAAAACTAAATTACAGTAAGAAGTATACATATATCTTTATATACAAAAGTTAAATTATATAAGTAGTGCAAAAAAAGTAGTGAGGTAGTGTTTTTAAAAACGCAAATACGAGGAAATCTGCAGATGCTGGAAATTCAAGCAACACACACAAAAACTGCTGGTGAACGCAGCAGGCCAGGCAGCATCTATAGGAAGAGGTACAGTCGACTTTTCGGGCCAAGACCCTTCGTCTTTAGTCCTGATGAAGGGTCTTGGCCCGAAACGTAGACTGTACCTCTTCCTATAGATGCTGTCTGGCCTGCTGTGTTCACCAGCATTTTTTGTGTGTGTTGCGTGAGGTAGTGTTAATGGGTTCAATGTAAATTCAGATATTGGATGGCAGAGGGGAGAAAGCTATTCCTGAATGTTTGTGTGTGTGCCTTCAGGCTCCTGAACCTCCTCTTGTTGGTAGCAATGAGAAGAGGTCATGTCCTGGGTGATGAGGGGTCTTAATGATGGATGTTGCCTTTTTGAAGTATTACTCCTTAAAAATGTCCTGGATGCTGGGGAGGCCAGTGTCCATGATGGAGCTCAATGAGTTCACAGCTTTCTGCAGTTTACTTCAATCCTGTGCAGTGGCCCTGCCCAGACCAGATGGTGATTCAACCAGTTACAATGCTCTTTACAGTATACCTGTACAAATTTGTGAGTGCCTTTGGTGACATGCCAAATCTCCTCAAACGCCTAATGAAATATAGCCACCATCATGCCTTCCTTGTAACTTCCTAAGGGGTATAGACCAAAGTTAAACAAATGCTGTTAGCTCTCAGCTCAGACATCAGAAAGGCAAAACTATTTACTGTTGTTCCTGAGCTCCTGTCTGACACACGTTCTCAAGTAAGAGCCAGCATAGGCCAAATGGTGTCATTCCATGCCATAACCATTATGATTCTAAGCTTTAGCCAGATTTATGGCATTATGCCCTTGAAATGATTCTTGGACCCTGAGCCTGATTTAAACTCTAATGTGCTTCCAGATGAGCCAAAATGGAATGTTACAGAAGTGGTCGATGTGTAAACAATTTTTTTATTGCTTCATACAGTGGCACAGGCTATGTTGAATACCAGACATTTCCTTCATCAAGGAATACTTCACATAATGGTGTTATATAACTTGCATATGGTAATCATGGACTGCTATTTGTGATGAATCAAGCCAAATCATACTGTACCTAATACTTTATACTTTATTGTCGCCAAACAATTGATACTAGAACATACAATCATCACTGTGATATTTGATTCTGCGCTTCCTGCTCCCTGGATTACAAATCGATAGTAAATATTAAAAATATAAATTATAAATCATAAATAGAAAATAGAAAAATGGAAAGTAAGGTAGTGCAAAAAAAACCGAGAGGCAGGTCCGGATATTCGGCCCAGATCCAGGTCAGGATCCGTTCAGCAGTCTTATCACAGTTGGAAAGAAGCCGTTCCCAAATCTGGCCGTACGAGTCTTCAAGCTCCTGAGCTTTCTCCCAGAGGGAAGAAAGACGAAAAGTGTGTTGGCTGGGTGGGTCATGTCTTTGATTATCCTGGCAGCACTGTTCCGACAGCGTGCGGTGTAAAGTGAGTCCAAGGACGGAAGATTGGTTTGTGTGATGTGCTGCGCCGTGTTCATGATCTTCTGCGGCTTCTTCCGGTCTTGGACAGGACAACTTCCATACCAGGTTGCGATGCACCCTAGAAGAATGCTTTCTACGGTGCATCTATAAAAATTAGTGGGGGTTTTAGGGGACAGGCCAAATTTCTTTAGTTTTCTCAGGAAGTAAAGGCGCTGGTGGGCCTTCTTGGAAGTGGACTCTGCTTGGTTGGACCAAGTCAGGTCATTTGTGATATTGACCCTGAGGAACTTAAAGCTTTTGACCTGTTCCACTTGCGCACCACCGATGTAAATTGGGTCGTGCGGTCTGCTACTCCTTCTGAAGTCAACAACCAATATTAATGTCAATGAATTTTTCAATTTCTCTATGAATCTCAAGCACCAATATTTCGATTGGTTTGGGTGGAGGCAAGCACTATTGACTAACACACACAAATTTCTGGAGGAACTCAGCAAAGTAGGCAGCATCTATAGAGATGAGGGTGGAGGCTACCCAGATTGAATATGAGGTGTTGCTCCACCAAGCTGAACTTGGTGTCATTGTGAAAGAAGAGGAAGCCATGGACAGACATGCCTGAATGGAAATGGAAAGTTTGATTGAAATAGGTGGCCATCGGGAGATCCTGACTTTTGCGGTGGACAGAGTAAAAGTGCTTGACAAAGCGACACCCTGCCCAATCTGTGTCAGTCTCTCTGATGTAGACTAGGCCGCACCCAATACAATAGAGGACCCCACAGACTCTTAGTTAAAGTGTTGCCTCACCTGGAAGGAGAGTTGCGGCTTTGAATGGCGGTGAGGGAGTGGGCACAGGGGCAGGTGCAGCACCTATCACGCTTGCGGAGGAGTGCCAAGGGGGAGATCACTAGGGAGGGATGAATGGACAGGAGGCTCACATAGAGAGTGATCCTTATGGAAAGTGGAGGGGCTGGGGGATAGATTTGCTTAGGGGTAAGATCCTGCTGGAGATGGCAGAAGGTTTGGAGAATGATGTGCTGGATACGAAGGCTTGTGAGGTGGTAGGTTAAGGACAAGGGGAACTCTACCCCTGTTATAAAGGCAGAACGATGGGGTAAGGGCTGATATGTGGATATGGAAGAGATGTGGGTGAGGGCAACATCAATAGTGGTGGAAGGGAAACTCCATTCTTTGGAAAAAGAGGACTGATATTTTATAGAATGGAAAGCCTCATGGTGAGAACAGATGCTATTTAGACAGAGGAACTGAGAGAAGGTAACAGCATTTTTACAAGTGTCGGAATTGTAAGAGTTAGAAGGTTTTTAGAAGTTATCAGTGGATAGTCTGTTTCTAGTAATATTGCCAAATCAATGTGTTTTCTCCATTTTAAAACTAATGACTTTGATATCAGTTCAACAATTTATAAGCAGTTCATTCTGGGTGTGGAACCTTAATAGTGTGATAATAGGCACTGGCAAGTTTTATTGGAAAAACTTTTCAGCATTCTTTAGACATTTGGTTTCTCTTTTTAACATAAAATATGCAGTAAAAACATGATGTCTGCATGCCAACATTTTCTCCTCTTCTCAAGATAGAATAGTAAACACAGTGCTCTGTGACCAGGTCAGGAATATAGCAGAGATACAGGCTATACACCACACTGAATGAAATGCTTATCACTCCTTCTTTAAACTATTGCAACTGTGTGATGGGAATGTCACATGCCACTTAGCAACTCACACTAGGATTTACTGCATACTGGCAGGAACCTGATGAGCTGTGAATGGAAATTAACCTCAGGCAATTATCAGAGAACATTCTCATCATGAACAAAGCAGTTGAAGTTTAGGACATCAAACTAATTAACTGATTTTGCCTTATTCATGCCATTCAATTTGTTACATTTCAAATTGTTACCACCTAATGTGAACTCTATAAAGCTTAATCTTCTCTCATTATAACACACTCTCTTTACACTTTTTGACAGGAAGGACCCAATTAGCGTGCAGTTGGTTCTGAAGTGCTAGTATTCAGTAATACAATAGGGATCTTCTTTGATCCTGTGGTGCTTGCTATAGCCAGAAATCTCAGCCTTTCTTTGCTGCTTACTGGATGAAAAATAGTTTCTATGAGCACGATGATCTCACGAGGAAGCTGAGATGTATTATCTTCTCAATACTTCTGGTTGTCCATCCATTGCAAATGCTTCAGTCTCTTTTTCAGCGCTACTATGCTGAGTTCTGCCAATCTTGCAAATCATAATGTTCTTGGAGCCTTTCCCGTCGCTGGCTGTTTAATAGAACATGGAAAAGTACAGCACAGTACAGGCTCTTTGGCCCACAATGTTGTGCCAACCCTCAAACCCTGCCTCCCATATAAGCCCCCACTTTAAATTCCTCCATATACCTGTCTAGTAGTCTCTTAAACTTCACTAGTGTATCTGCCTCCACCACTGACTCAGGCAGTGCGTTGCACGCACCAACCATTCTCTGAGTAAAAAACCTTCCTCTAATATCCCCCTTGAACTTCCCACCCCTTACCTTAAAGCCATGTCCTCTTGTATTGAGCAGTGGTGCCCTGGGGAAGAGGCGCTGGCTATCCACTCTATCTATTCCTCTTATTATCTTGTACACCTCTATCATGTCTCCTCTCATCCTCCTTCTCTCCAAAGAGTAAAGCCCTAGCTCCCTTAATCTCTGATCATAATGCATACTTTCTAAACCAGGCAGCATCCTGGTAAATCTCCTCTGTACCCCTTCCAATGCTTACATATCCTTCCTATAGATAATTATTCCTATAATTGTCCACCCCCATTCAAACGAAGTGCAGAGCTTTGATCTGATTTGTTAGTTGTGATGTTGTTGATGTCAACCTATTACATGTGTTATATGCCCGGTATCACAAAGCTGGCACCTCACTCTCGGATATGCCAGGCGCTGCTCCTGGTATACTGTACTTCACTTCCTATTTAACCAGGGGTAATTCTCTGGCTTGGTGATTGGTAATCAATTTATTATTGTCACATATACAGAGAAAAACTTGCTTGTATGCTACTCAGGCAGATTCCAAATGAAAGTACATCAAGGTAGCCCAAAGGAAAAGCCATTGCAGAATATAAAATATATTGTTACAGTTACAGAGCAGGTGGGCATATGAGGTCCAATGTATAATGAGAGATCAAGGTTTCATCTTTATCGTACAAAAACTCTGTTCAAGAGTTTGACAGTAATGGCAGATTGTAGAGGTATATTAGACCATGAGGTTAGAGATTGTGGTGGTAATGATCCATAGCAGATCATGGGTCTCGAGTAATCAGCTCTAGATCTGATCTGGTTCCATTCCATTTAGTAAATATGTAGTGCCACATAACATGCCAGAGGGTGTTCTTTGTGTAAAGATGGGACCTTGTCTCCACAAGATTATGCAGTTGCTTCTATTATCAATGCGATCATGAGCTGATACATTTATCACAAGTAGATCGGTAACAATGAGGGAAGTAGGCTTTTGTTTGTTAATTCTGACCACCTTGAATTTCCAGTCAAGATGGCGCTGAGCTTTGGTCTCTGTCGAGTTTGTGCCTCAGATTTAATTGTTGTTTTAATTTTATAGGGATGGTTTTGGGGACAGAAGCCTAGGCTTCTGCTCCATGCTCAGAGACCAGCAACCTGGACGTGGGATGAAGAACATCTATGGGCAGGTGTTAGGCTGGCATACCAGTGAGGATGAGGGCTGGTGTCCCTCCCCCCCACCTCCATCCACGTCATCGAGGATGAGTTGTGGTCACGTTCTAGGATCAGAGTTCAGTGCAAGCAGGAGGCATGAAGGCCTACATGAGCTAATGAGACCAGAGAGTTCAAGACCTAGTGTTCAGGATCCTGGTCATTGAAAAGTCCAGAGCTCAAGGCTTGGAGTTCATGGTCCTCATTTGCCATTATTGGTGAGTCATTGGGTTGGAAGGCTGAAGATTGATTGGAAGTCTGGAAGTCAATGTTCAATGGCCAGAGCCCTGGGTCTGTGAATCCGTGTGAGCCCACGGGACCATGGAGGATAGAGTTGGCCTGTCCTGTGGTTGAAGGACTGTCGGTGTGTATATGTTTTGGAGGAAAGGGGCTTGTGTTGCTCGTTGTTTTGTTGCTGTTGTCTTTTGTTTCGGGTATCGTTGCTTGTATTGGTGTGTGAACATGGTGGGCATATTGGTGCTGAAATGTGTGGCAACATATGCCCAGCACATCCTTAATTTGTGTTGGTTGTTACATCAAACAATGCATTTTCCTGTGTGCTTTGATGTAATATGATAATTAAACAAATCCAAATCTTCGCAACCTGCTGCAGACTCAGTCTGGCAACTCTTTTACTTCAGGATTAGACCATCTAAATCTGCGCTGGTGTTACCAAGCCACTTTTGGTAAAGGCTATTAAGGTCTCTATTGTTCCTTTGTTAACTTCAGTGCTTCTTCAAATGGAACAGCTGAATGAGTATGGTATGTGGTAATTAGGTTTCCTTGTCCATGTTTGAGCGGATGCTCTAAGATTTCTTGTGGTTAAAGTTGAGGGCTTTCAGGTCTATTACCTCCTGCCTGGCTACCACTGAAGGAGAGGATGTACTGAGGTATTGCCGTGGAAGAGTCTGGGACTTTGTTTGCGAGGTCTGATTTTGTGGTTACGGCTATTGTTGTTGTGCTGTTGTTTAATTGTTCTGTGTGGTAGATCTCCCAATTTAGATATTTGTCTCCAGATGTTTGTAAGAAGATGTTTGCAAGGGTATCTGAGCTAGGATTGACTTTGCTGTAATCAAATCCCATGCCTTACTTGTGTGATTTGGAATGGATTGAAGTGAACTTGAAAGATTAGACTATGATGACTAGGATCTCTGAAGTAGTTTGATGTTTTATATTCACAAACAAGAAAAATCTGCAGATGCTGGAAATCCAAGCAACACACACAAAATGCTGGAGGAACTCAGCAGGCCAGGCAGCATCTATCTCTCTCCCCTCTCTCCCCTCCCCCACCATTTAAATCTACTCCTTATCTTTTTTTCTGCAGTCCTGCCGAAGAGTCTCGGCCCGAAACGTCAACTGTACTTTTTTTCCCATAGATGCTGCCTGGCCTGCTGAGTTTCTCTAGCATTTTGTGTGACGTTTCATATTCTGTGTTTTTCACTCATATTTTGCTGTTTGTATGATTTGTTCTGTTTTATACATTGGGTGTTTTCTTTGAACAGGTTACATGCTGTTTCTTTGTTTCGTGCCTGTCTGTGGGAAGACAAATCCAAGGGTTGTATACTGCATGCACACTTTGATAATAAGTGTACTTTGAACCTCGAACTTTGTTTAGTGGAAAGCATAAAATAAATTTATCAGCAAACTTTTTTAACAGAGGTCAATTTTAAAATAGCATTTTCAATGAGATAATTTTCTTAAGTACTGCATTTCCTGACATTCTTTTCTGACCCCCTAAAGAGTAAAAATGTGGAAAAACAGCTGCTCTTAAGACTGCAAGAATATTATTTTCTTTCATTCCAACAGTTCCCCAGATAAATCTGCCATAATAAATATGTCTCCAATTACATTAATTAACTAAGCTTTAGGTAGATGGTAGAATGTACTTTGAATAAAATGATTTGGACTGTAAGGGGGGTTTGTTTCAGTTTGCAGCAATCCTACTTTCAGGCTCAGCTTTATTCCAAGTGGTTCCAAGGGCCAAGCATGCTGTATGTCACTGCTTCCTTCTTGTTGTCAGACATATATGATTCCTCCAATTATTTTTAATGAGTAACTTACAACTGAATCTAAGGCTGAAGTGCTTGTGTATTTACCATCTACGCTTAACATGGCACTAACTTTTCCGGCTAAGCTGGTGCCAGTGAGCAACGCTACCTCAGGCGACATCTTTCAGATAGTCCACAAAACCATTTCCTTTACTTCTTTTACATTTTCTTTTTATCATAAATGTGTTTCTGATACAGTTAGAGCCTGTGATTAACAATTTGAAGATTGATTGAGCAGTCTGGTGCCTCACTGTTTCCAAGAAGATTCCAGGAGGTGAGTACCTTCGAGACCTAGAAGCTTAGAGACGGGTCATGAGCCCATGATTAATTCTGTTTCTCACTGATCTTGCCGATTAAAGAGTCGAGGAAGATTGAAACTTCAAGCGAGTGCAGACGGCGAGTAAGTGGTCAGTGCTGTCTACCATCCTCTCGCTGCTTACCGTTGCCAGAGAAAGGTGTCTGCATGTGATGGTCTCTTGTTTGCTGCTCCTGAGGGAAGGCCTCTGCATTTGAATAGTCTCCCCCTCTCTCTGTCGATGCTGTCAGAGGATGGTACCGAATTTGTGGATTTGAGATTTATGGATCGGACTGTAGTTCACTTGGACTCTTTCAGTTTTATGCTTTTATATTCTGTGTTTTTTGTCCATTCTTTCTTGTTGACATTTGCACAATTTGTTTGTTTTTGGCACGAGGGAGTTTGGGGTTTGCCATTTGCGCAATTTGTTTTTTTTTTGCACAGGGGAGTTTGGAGTTTGATGTTCTTGTTGCCATTTGTGCAATTTGTTTTTTGCACGTGGGGGGGAGTTGATGTTTTTCTTTGAACGTCTTCCATGGTTTTCTTTGTTTCATGGCTGTCTGGAGAAGACAGATCTCAGAGTTATATACTGCATACGTACCTTTATAATAAATGTGCATTGACTCCTTGAACCTTGAACCTTAATAGTTTAAGTTAACTGCAAGAATGAGAAGGACAGAAATGAATTTGCTGTCATGTAGCAACTTTCATATCACCAGGATGTCACAAGCAAACTTCCAGTTAGTTTTAATATTATACAGAAGCAGATTCATGGGTTCAGTAGACACTAATTGTCGGTAAGCACAGCACCTGTTTATCCACAAGCAAGCAGTGAAACACTTAACTCGCATGTATATCGAACTTGCACTCATCCAAGTCACCCAAACTGTGGAAACTACAACAGTAAATACTCAATGCAATTGTTAAATCTGTCCAAGTTACACAGCAAGATTCTGACTCTGAGTCTGATGCCCCCGTTGGTCAGAGTTGACATGTCCTAGCTGTCTAGATACACATGCCTGGTCAGTACGATATGGAAAGCAAGCTCCCCCTCTCCACACATCTGATGAACCCAAAGGAATGGCAGAGATCGGTGTAGTTTCATACCAGCAGCATCACAGGAGCCGCCAGTCAACACTGAAGTCAATGTAAGACTGCCTTAGGGAATCTGGCTCCGGATTTTTCTCTCGGGGTTTACTCCCAAAGCCTTCCCCATGAGTGGGTATAGCTTCAAGGCAGTGGAGGTTTGAGTTCAGAGTTTTCCTTCCCTTTGATGAGCTGCCAACCATAGCTGACAAGCCCCATCTGCCTGGAGCAACTGGTTTTAAGGTGTCAGTAACCTGCTTTTGCACCTTCTCCTGTCAGTAGAAATGGTTCCACTGGGCTTACTAGCTAAGTCACACGTGACGCCAGGAACTGGACTTGGTTGTCAAAGGCTATTTGAGGTGCACGACAATGGGAGGATTTAATAGGCAGTGGGAGCTTGTCCCCATTACCACCCCCGACAGTAACAACCTTAAGGAATCACAAGATTAAACAAAGAATAAGCAACTACTTAACTAAGTGTGGACTCCTTACAAATGATTTCTCCAGCGCTGACTGCAGTTCTCAGCCTGGAGTGATCTCAGGGTAAAAAGAAAGAAAGAATCGCACACGCGCGTTCACCTTTATACACCTGAGGACCAGAAGTCAGTCACAGGTATCGCAGCATGTGACCTGGGACTGGAAATTGGTGTCGCAGGACCCGGAAGCTAACTAAGATCGCCATGTTAGATCTTTACCTGATTCATATTCAGCATACCATTAGGCAGCATATGTTCACTCCAGTGCTGATGAATCCACTCTTTCAATACCCAATCAGAATCTTCAGTCTTTGCTTTGTGCATTGCATTTCTATTTTTCATTAACTTCTGTTGTTTACATACTGTATGTGAGGCATACGTACATACTGTATGTCAGAACTGCCCGTGGTGCACCGAGACCTGCGTATCATCTGGAAGCCTTTCCAATGCCTTGTGATATTTTCCATTTTGTGATGTGATGTCAGCACTAAAAAAAAAATTGGATTTCAGATTTTGGATTTTCGGATTAGGTGTGCTCAACCTGTATAAGCTAATTCAGCACAAAAAAGTGCTTCCAATAATTGAGGTTTAAAGTTTATTATTTATTTATATAGGCATTGTTTATTTATTTTTATTGTAACTTATAGTGATTTTTATGTCTTGCACTGGGATGTTTTGCTGCTATTGTGGTTATCTGTGTTGTTCTGCTGACCATTGTGGGCGCCAAAATGTGAGGCAATAATTGTGGGCTGGCCCCAGCAGATCCTTAGGTTGAGTTGGTTATTAATTCAAATGGCACATTTCACTGACTGCTTCGATGTACATGTGATATGTAAATGAATCTGAACCTACACCACAACGCTGCCATTATTTTGAAATAATTTATTATATACATTAATGATCTGGATGATGGGGTGGTAAATTGGATTAGTAAGTATGCAGATGATACTAAGATAGGTGGCGTTGTGGATAATGAAGTTGGCTTTCAAAGCTTGCAAGGAGATTTAGGCCAGTTAGAAGAGTGGGCTGAAAGATGGCAAATGGAATTTAATGCTGATAAATGTGAGGTGCTACATTTTGGTATGACTAATCAAAATAGGACATACATGGTAAATGGTAGAGCATTGAAGAATGCAGTAGAACAGAGGGATCTAGGAATAATGGTGCATAGTTCCCTGAAGGTGGAATCTCATGTGGATAGGGTGGTGAAGAAAGCTTTTGGTATGCTGACCTTTATAAATCAGAGCATTGAGTATAGGACTTGGGATGTAATGTTAAAATTGTACAAGGCATTGGTAAGGCCAAATTTGGAGTATTGTGTACAATTCTGGTCACTGAATTATAGGAAAGATGTCAACAAAATAGAGAGAGCACAGAGAAGATTTACTAGAATGTTACCTGGGTTTCAGCACCTAAGTTACAGAGAAAGGTTGAACAAGTTGGGTCTTTATTCTTTGGAACGTAGAAGGTTGAGGGGGGTCTTGATAGAGGTATTTAAAATTATGAGGGGGATAGATAGAGTTGACCTGGATAGACTTTTTCCATTGAGAGTAGGGGAGATTCAAACAAGAGGACATGAGTTGAGAGTTAAGGGGCAAAAGTTCAGGGGTAACACGAGGGGGAACTTCTTTACTCTGAGAGTGGTAGCTGTGTGGAACAAGCTTCCAGTAGAAGTGGTAGAGACAGGTTCGATATTGTCATTTAAAGTAAAATTGGATAGCTATATGGACAGGAAAGGAATGGAGGGTTATGGGCTGAGTGCAGGTCAGTGGAACTAGGTGAGAGTAAGCGTTCGGCACGGACTACAATGGCCGAGAAGGCCTGTTTCCGTGCTGTAATTGTTATATGGTTATAAAACAACAAATATCACAATGTTTGTCAGTGATAATAAACCTGATTATGATTCTGAAGTGACATAAGTTTATTATGTGACAGGTAAAAACAAAGCGTGCCCTTCAAAAGTTGAATGTTAAGTGAGCAAGCAACAGACGAGTGAGAATTATTCATTTCTGCTCAAAGAGCAGGAACTGATTACTTGTTCATCAGAAGGAATCAGGCATTTTTGGCTAAGCCTCTTGTTCAATGATAAATAACAAAGCATTTTGAGTTGTGTGTGAGAAGGAGACAACATTGAAAACATAAGGTCAGGGAACATTGTTCAGGAATGAGGGTAACACTGCCCAAAAAGAAAATATTTGGCTTTTGATCCACAAGGAAGAATACAAGTTACTGCTAAATGAGTGAACTTATTGTTCAGTGAATGAAGTTCAGTGTGAGAGTCAAGGTTTCAGTTTAATAAATTAGAATTACGCTTAATATTTAGATAAAGAACAGAACTCTTAGGTAGATGAGAACCTGGCATATTTTACATTTAATGAGAATGTGGTGTTATAGATAGTATAGAAGATTAGGGGGATCTCGATCAACTGGGTATGTGGGCAGGTGGCTTTCAATACTGATAAATATCAGCTATTGCATTTTGGGAGATCAAACCAGGGTAGGACTTACACAGTTAAGATTTGGTTACAGGTACAGTTATACAGAGAAGAGAATGTTGGATGTGAGACCTGGTTCATACCAACATTGGCAGAGCCTACCAGACTGCCCCATGCCTTTGCAACGGATATTCAGACCAAAAATCCATGTTGCTAATCCCTGCATTCAGACTACTGGATAAATGAGTCAAACCAGTTTCCAGGGAGATCAGGGCCTGGCCAGAAGGTGCCATCTCAACGCTGCTGACTGGAGCACATTCAGGGAGGTAGCTTCCTATGATCATCACATCAACATTGATGAAGATGCAGGATCAGTGACTGGCTTCATAGGGAAGTACTTTGAGGACGTTATTGTGATTAAAACACTACACTGTTAGGGCAAACTAGAAACCACGGCTGAGTGCTTAGGGATCAGGCTCTGCCTTCAACTCAGGGATGAATGTGACTCTAAGGTCAGTGAGAGCCATGCTCTCCTGTGCCATCAGCAGGGAAAAGTGTGAGTAATTACAGAAAATTCACAGGCACCTTCGTGAATTCACAGACCCCAGGGACATGGAGCACATTAGATTAGATTAGATTAGATTCAACTTTATTGTCATTGTGTTGAGTACAGATACAAAGCCAATGAAATGCAATTAGCATCTGACCAGAAGTGCAAAAGAATAGTATTATTTACAAAATAACTGCGAATAAAAAGTAAATGCTACAGCATACAAATATAAAAGTACTGACACAGTACAACATGGGTGCAATACTGCTTATCGCTGTGATGTGAGGTTCAGCAGGGTCACAGCCTCAGGGAAGAAGCTCTTTCTGACCCTACTGGTGCGGGAGCGGAGGCTCCTGTAGCGCCTACCAGATGGGAGGAGAGTAAAAAGTCCATGGTTAGGGTGAGATGCATCCTTGATAATACTTTTCACCCTGCCGAGGCAGCGTTTATGGTAGATGTTCTCAATGGTGGGAAATTGGGTGCCAATAATCTGCTGCGCAGTTTTCACCACACGCTGGAGTGCTTTGCGGTCCAATACGGGACAATTGCCATACCACACTGAGATGCAGTTGGTGAGTATGCTCTCAATGGTACAGCGGTAAAAGTCTGTCAGTGTCCTAGGACAGAGGTGAGCTTTCTTGATGCTCTGCAGGAAATAAAGGCACTGTTGAGCCTTTTTGATCAGGATGGAAGGAGTTCAGGGACCAGGTAAGATCATCGGAAATGTGGACACCAAGGAATTTGAAGCTTGATATAAGCTCCTCTACAGCTTCGTTGATGTAGATGGGGACATAAGTGTGACTCCTAGCATGCCTGAAGTCCACAATGATCTCCTTGGTCTTCTGGGTGTTAAGAGCCAGGTTGTTATCGGCCAGGTGCTGGACTTTATCCCTGTAGGCCGTCTCATCATCCCCTCTGATCAGGCCAACCACCGTGGTGTCATCTGCAAACTTGATTATGGAGTTAGAACCATGTACAGGAACGCAGTCATAGGTGAAAAGGGATGTGGCAAGGTATACAAATCATAACAGATTACAAGTCCACCCTGCAGGTCAACAACAGTGACGCCTCCCTTCCTGATGGGCTGAATGCCTTCAATGCATGATTTGAAGCAACGAATGATGTGACATCGAGGAAAGCCACCCCTTCCCCATTGAGGAACAGGTGTGGTGTCTGGCCGCAGTCAGGCTGAGGAATGGCCTAGCCAGGTTAAAGCCAAGCAAGGCAGCGGGACCGGTCAGCATACCTGGTTGGGTGTTTAGGGCTGTGTGGCTCAGCTAACAGAGGTCTTAATAGACATCTTAAATATCTCTTTGAAACAGTGCGCTGTCCCTGCAGGTATCAGGGCAACCACTATTATTCTGGTACCCAATAGAGGGACAGTAACTGGCAGAAACCATTATTGCCCTATAGCACTGACTTCAACAATCATGAAGGGCTTTGAGCAGCTGGTAATGCATCATATAAAATCTCACCTTCCAGCTACATTGGAACCTTGCCTACTGCTCAGACCCAGTCCGTTGATGACACCATAGCTTTGGCCCTCCACGCTGTCCTTGTCTCACCTAGAAAACACTGCCTCATACACCAGGATGTGGTTCATCAACTTGAAATTTAACACAGTCATCCCTCAGAGGCAGGTGGGTAAACTGTCCTTGCTGGGACTCAGCACTCCTCTCTGTAACTGGATCTTGGATTTCTTGGGGGAAAGATCTGTCACTAGACACTATAATACTACAGCAAAGTACAGGCCCTTCAGCCCTCGATGTTGTGCCGACCCATATATTCCTTAATAAAAAAGTACTAAACCCACGCTACCCGAAAGCCTCTATTTTTCTTTCATCCATGTTCCTGTCCAAGAGGTTCTTAAATACCCCTAATGTTTTAGCCTCCACCACCATCCCTGGCAAGTCATTCCAGGCACCCACAACCCTCTGTGTAAAAAAACTTACCCCTGATGTCTCGCCTAAACTTCTCTCCCTTAACTTTGTACATATGCCCTCTGGTGTTTGCTATTCGTGCCCTGGGAAACAGTTACTGGCTATCCACCCTATCTATGCCTCTCATAATCTTGTAGACCTCCATCAAGTCCCCTCTCATCCTTCTATGCTCCAAAGAGAAAAGTCCCAGCTCTGCTAACCTTGCCTCATAAGACTTGTTTTCCAATCCAGCCAACATCCTGGTAAATCTCCTCTGCATCCCCTCCATAGCTTCCACATCCTCCCTATAATGAGGTGACCAGAACCGAACACAATACTCTAAGTGTGGTCTCACCAGAGATTTGTAGAGTTGCACATGACCTCTCTACTCTTGAACTCAATTCCCCTATTAATGAAGCCTAGCATCCCATAGGCCTTCTTAACTATCCTATCAACCTGTACAGTGACCTTGAGGGATGTATGGATTTGAACCCCAAGGTCCCTCTGTTCATCCACACTCTTAAGTAACTTACCTTTAACCCTGTACTCAGCCTTCTGGTTTGTTCTTCCAAAATGTATCACCTCACACTTATCTGGACTGAACTCCATCTGCTACTTTTCTGCCCAAGTCTGCATCCTGTCTATATCCTCTTGTAACCTTTGACAACCTACAGCTCCATCCACAACTCCTCCAATCTCCCTGTCATCCGCAAACTTACCCATCCTTCCACTTCTTCATCCAGGTCATTTATAAAAATCACAAAGAGCAGGGGTCCCAGGACAGATCCTCGCAGCACTCCACTAGTCACCGACCTCCAGGCAGAATACTTTCCTTCCACTTCTACCCTCTGCGTTCTTCCTGCAAGCCAATTTTTTATCTAAACAGCCAAGGTTGCACTGATCCCATGCCTCATGACTTTCTGGATGAGTCTCTCGCAGGGGACCTTGTCAAATGCTTTACTAAAATCCATGTAGGCCACATCTACTGCCCTATCCTCATCAATTACTTTTGTTACCTCTTCAAAAAACTCAATTAGGTTCGTGAGACACGACTTTCCCTTCACAAAGCCATACTGACTATCCTTGAGTAGACTGTACTTCTCCAAGTGCTTATAGATCTTATTCTTAAGAATCCTTTCCAATAGTTTGCAGATCACCGATTCACTGCTCTATAGTTCCCAGGATTCTCCCTATTACCTTTTTTAAACAAGGGAACTACATTTGCCATTTTCCAATCCTCTAGCACCTCCCCTGCAGCCAAAGAGGATTCAAAGATCATAGCTGCTGCTCCAGCGATCTCTTCTCTCACTTCCCACAGCAACCTGGGGTATATCACATCCGGCTCTGGGGATTTTTCAATCTTGATGTTTTTAAGAAGATCCAACACTTCTTCTTTCTTAATCTCCACATTGTGCAGCACACAGGCCTGTTCTATTTTGACCTCACCCTGATCAAGGTCCTTTTCACTTGTGAATACTGAAGCAAAGTATTCATTTAGGACCTCTCCAACCTCCTCCGCCTCCAGGCACATGTTGCCTTCTTTATCCTTTAGCGGCCCCACCTTCATTCTTGTCATCCTTCTGTTCTTCACATACGCATAGAACGCCTTGGGGTTCTCCTTAATCCTACATGCCAAGGCCTTCTCATGCCCCCTTCGAGCTCTCCTAAGTCCTTTCTTATACTCCTTCCTGGCTACCCTATATTTCTTATGAGCCCTTCCTGCTTCCTCCTTCTTATATCTAACATATGCTTCCTTCTTCCTCTTGACGAGTTGCCTCACATGTTTCGTCAGCCACGGTTCCCTTTTCCTACCATTTTTTCCTTGTCTCAGTGGGACAAACCTATCCTGAACCCAGCACAAGTGGTCCCTAAACTTCCTCCACAATACTTCTGTGCTTTCACCCTTGAACGTCAGTTTCCAATTTACTCTCGCTAGTTCCTGTCTCATCCCTTCATAGTCCTTCCCCAGTTAAGCACTTTCCCATTTTGTCTGTTTTTATCCTTTTCCATGGCAATGCTGAAGCTAAGGGAGTTGTGGTCACTCTCACCAAAATGCTCCCCCACCAAGACGTCTGCCACCTGACCAGGTTCATTATCCAGAACTAGATCCAGTATGGCCTCTCCTCTCGTTGGCTGGTCCACGTACTGTGTCAGGAATCCTTCTTGAACGCACCTGACAAATTCAGCCCCATCTATCCTCCTTGCAGTCAGGAGGTACCAGTAAATATGAAGGAAGTTGAAATCACCCATAACTACAACCCTGTATTTCCTGCACCATTCTAAAATCTGCCTGCTTATCTGCTCCTCGGTGTCCCAAGGGCTATTTGGGGGCATATAGACTACTCCCAGCACAGTGATTGATCCCTTCCTATTTCTGACTTCCACCCACACCGACTCAGTGGACACTCCCTCTGCAGCGTCCTCCCTTTCTATAGCCGTGATACTATCCCTGACCAGTAATGCTACTTCCCCACTTTTCTAACTCCCATCCTATTACTCTTAAAACACCTAAACCCTGGTACCTGCATCAGCCAATCCTGTCCTTCCTCCAGAACACATAGCGTCAATCCAAGTTGGCAGCAACACTGAGCTCTGGTGCCCCCAGGGCTGTATGCTTAGCCCAGTGCTGTTCATGCTGCTGACTCGTGATTACACGGCCTGATCCGGATCAAACTGCATCATGAAGTTCACTGATGGCCTCATCAGCAACAATGTTGAGTCAGCACACAGAGAGGCGGCAGAGAGGCTTGTGACAGGGTGTGAGAACAACAACCTGAGTCTCAGCGTGGACAAGACAAAAGAAATGATTGTGGACTTCAGGAAGATGCAGGTTGACCACTCCTCATTGTACATCCGGTCAAGATGGCGGAGGCATACAACTCACCCTCAGTCGACATCTTCTAGATAGCCCATGAAAATGTCTATTTTACTTCTTTTACATCCGTCTTTCATCTTAAATGTGTTTCTGGGACTGTTAGAGCCTGTGATTCACAGTGTGGAGATCGATTGAGTGATCCAGCACTTTGCTATCTCGGAGAGGAGTCTAGGAAGCAAGTGCATACTTGGATGGCCTCAATGCGAAGAAACTTAGAGATGGGATGTTCGACTGTATTTCGCCGATTAAAGCATCAAAGTAGATTGAGACATCAAGGCGAAGGTGGAAAGCGAGCAAGAGTTCAGTATCGACTGCCTGCTTTTTGATTGCTGCTGGAGAAGTCAGTGAGCAGCCTATCACAGTGTGGCTCACTGTGACAGGCGGGTAGGCCTCTCTGTGTTCGTGTGCTGTCTCTCTCTTTCAACAATGTTGGTGATATCAGAGGATGTTACCCTGGTTATGCGCTTTTGGATTGGACGATTGCGTTTATGGACTGTGAACTTTTTCCAGACTTGTGGTTTTTATATTCTGTGTGTTTAGTCCATTCCTTTTCCGTTTTGTTGTGAGAGGGGGAGGGTGTTTGGGGGTCGATGTTCTTGTTGTGTTCTGTCAGTTTTTTTGTGTGGCAGAGGGATTGTTTGGGGGTCAATGTTCTTGTTGCATTTTGTATGGGGGAGAGGGATTTGGGGTTGATGTTCTTGTTCTGTTTTGCGGGGGGAGGGAGGATTGGGGGTTCAACATTCTTGTTGCATCTTGTGCAGGGGAGGGGTTCTGGGAGTTGATGATCAGGATGTCGTTCTTTTTTGCGCGGGGGTTGGGTTTGATGTTTCTCTCTGAACAACTTCTATCTTCTTTCAACCAACATACATCAAAGTTGCTGGTGAACGCAGCAGGCCAAGCAGCATCTATAGGAAGAGGTGCAGTCGACATTTCAGGCCGAGACCCTTCGTCAGGACTAACTGAAGGAAGAGTGAGTAAGGGATTTGAAAGCTGGAGGGGGAGGGGGAGATGCAAAATGATAGGAGAAGACAGGAGGGGGAGGGATGGAGCCAAGAGCTGGACAGGTGATAGGCAAAAGGGGATATGAGAGGATCATGGGACAGGAGGTCCGGGAAGAAAGACAAGGTGGGGGGGTGACCCAGAGGATGGGAAAGAGGTATATTCAGAGGGACAGAGGGAGAAAAAGGAGAGTGAGAGAAAGAATGTGTGCATAAAAATGAGTAACAGATGGGGTACGAGGGGGAGGTGGGGCCTTAGCGGAAGTTAGAGAAGTCGATGTTCATGCCATCAGGTTGGAGGCTACGCAGATGGAATATAAGGTGTTGTTCCTCCAACCTGAGTGTGGCTTCATCTTTACAGTAGAGGAGGCCGTGGATAGACATGTCAGAATGGGAATGGGATGTGGAATTAAAATGTGTGGCCACTGGGAGATCCTGCTTTCTCTGGCGGACAAAGCGTAGATGTTCAGCAAAGCGGTCTCCCAGTCTGCGTCGGGTCTCACCAATATATAAAAGGCCACATCGGGAGCACTGGACGCAGTATATCACCCCAGTCGACTCACAGGTGAAGTGATGCCTCACCTGGAAGGACTGTTTGGGGCCCTGAATGGTGGTAAGGGAGGAAGTGTAAGGGCATGTGTAGCACTTGTTCCGCTTACACGGATAAGTGCCAGGAGGGAGATCAGTGGGGAGGGATGGGGGGGACGAATGGACAAGGGAGTTGTGTAGGGAGCGATCCCTGCGGAATGCAGATAGAGGGGGGGAGGGAAAGATGTGCTTAGTGGTGGGATCCCGTTGGAGGTGGCGGAAGTTACGGAGAATAATATGTTGGACCCGGAGGCTGGTGGGGTGGTAGGTGAGGACCAGGGGAACCCTATTCCTAGTGGGGTGGTGGGAGGATGGAGTGAGAGCAGATGTACGTGAAATGGGGGAGATGCGTTTAAGAGCAGAGTTGATAGTGGAGGAAGGGAAGCCCCTTTCTTTAAAAAATGAAGACATCTCCCTCGTCCTAGAATAAAGAAATACAACTTAATTTATGAGAAACTATAAATAACAAAGACCGACTCCCTCGTCCTATGTTCTTTCTGTGTTTCATGGCTATTTGGAAAAGACAAATCTCAGAGTTGCAAATGGATGCACACTTTGATAATCACTGAACCTTCGAACATAAATGGCTCTACCGTGGAGAGAGTGAAGAGCACAAAGTTCCTTGGAGTGCACCTAAGGTTCAATGTAGCCTGGACCCACAACACCTCCTCACTAGTCAAGAAGGCACAGCTGTAACTACACTTCCTGAGGAGATTGAGGTATGCAAGACTCCCATCTCCATTCTAACAACATTCTACAGGAACATTATCATGTTTATCTGCATCATTGTGTGGTATAGACACAGCAAAATATCAGACCACAAGACCCTACAGAGGACAGTAAAAACTGCTGGGTGGATCACTAGGGTCTCCCTCCCCCCCATTTGTGACATTTACCAGCAGTGCTGTAGATGAAGGGCCCAAAGCATTGCTGAAGATCCTTACCACCCATCCCACAATCTCTTTGATTCATTACCATCAAGAAGTAGGGACAGGAACATCAGGACTAGGACTGCCAGACTGGGTAACGGCTTCTTCCCTCAGGCTGTGAGACTAATAAATACCCTGCCACCAGGGAGGTGTCATTATTAGGACAGTGAGCTGCTTACTGTTTACTTTTGAATTACATTTTATTGACTTATTTGTGATTATATTTTGTTTTATGTGTTGTGCATGATATATGTTTTGTGGGCGCACTGTGATCCAGAGCAACATTGTTTCATTTGGTTGTCTATATGTACCGTCAGATGACAATAACTTGAACTTGATGGTATGGCTCTGGGAAGTCAACAGAGGCTCCAAGTAATGTAAGTGCATAGCTCACTGAAAATCAGACCACATTAGATAGGTTGATGAAGAAGGCATTTGGCACACTAGTCTTTATCAGTAAGGGCACTGAGTACAGGAGTTGGAAGTTATGTTGCAGTAATATAAGGCTTTGAGGCCACATTTGGAGTATTGTGCACTGGTTTGGTCACTCTGCTTTGGAAAGGAAGGATTGTAGAAAAGATGTTGACTGGAGTTGAGGACCTGAGATACAAAGAGAGGTTGTGTAGACTACGACTTTATTCTATGAACCATAGGAGATCGAAGGGTGACCTGAAATAGGTTATAGGATCATGAGGGGCATAGACAGGGTGAAAGCAGAGAGGAAATTCTTCCTCATCTCCGACTTAAGGTGAGGAAGAATTCTTATTTTTAAGGAAACCTCTCTCTTCTTTTGAGACAGTTTCCTTTGGTTATAGTCCTTCTTATGTGGGAAATATGAAATATCCCCTTGGCATATGCTAATAATCTCCTATGCAGAACTTTCTGAAAGTAAATATAGACAACATCTAGAGATAGTTTCCTAACAGCCATGTGGCTTAAAGTTCAAAGTGAATTTATTATCACAGGATGTACTCCATATGTCACTATATACTACCTGCAGATTCATTTTCTTACAGGCTTTTACAAGAAAATAAAGAAATACAACTTAATTTATGAGAAACTATAAATAACAAAGACCGACTACCAACAAAGGGGCAAAATAACACCGATCATGCAACTATGTGTTGAATACCCCTTTTCTGAAACTTGGGGTCAGAAATGTTTCCGATTTCAGATTTTGGAATATATAAGATAGCTTGGGATTGCTGTTATGTTTTGTAATTTCAAAGCATTAATCTAATTCAAAGGAAGACACGGGAGTCCAAAATGTGGGTCTAACTTTGAACTTACTTTAAGTGAGGCAGCCACGTATCATGTGCTAGCATTAAGATATATGCAATTCATGTACTTATATGTATAACCTATAAAGAATTATTTAAATGAACAAGAATGCTTACTCAAACAACGTATTTACAATATTACACAAATATTACTGAAATAGTAAATGCACAATGATCGCTATCATTTCCGACTCTGAATTTATGTGCTAGCAGTAAGCAGTTTGTCTTACACTTGTTTATTACACATATGTACTGATGCAGCCATTCATCATGTCAGCGACAATCCTGGCAAATACATCAATGCATTTCTCTGCTGCTTTGTGATCAGCAGACGTTTTAACACCACAAATCTTTTAAAATTTAATGCCATACCTTTTCTTATATTTCTGCAACCAGCCTACTGAACATTCATAATTACCTTCAATTTTCAGTTTGTCGTGATAGACCTTTGCTTGTTTCATTATCAGCACACCATTAAGCAGCACTTGTTCACTCCAGCACCAACAAATCCATTCTTTCAATACTCGACTGAGATCTTTATTTTTTGTTTTATGCAGTGTTTTTCTATTTTTCATTAACTTTTGTTCACTACGTATACAACGTTTGTATATTAGGTTATGTCTCAGAACTGTCTGTGTGCACAGACCTACGCTTTGACTTGGAACCTTCCCAGCACCTTGTGGGACTTTCCATTTGTGACGTCATGTTAACACTAAAAAAATGATGGATTTCAGAGGATTTCAGATTTTGGAATTTTGGATAAGAGGTACTCAATCTGTAATATAAATAAATAATACTCATGACATGAGTTGTAGGGTTTCTGAAAATGAGTCTAAATGCGTGGAATCCGTTTGGCGTTCAGATAAGTAAATTTATCCGTGCTGATTCAGGAGCTTGATGGTTGTAGGGTAATAACAGTTCCTGAACTTGGTGGGACCTGAGTGCCTGTACTTGCTGGTTCAAAAAGTTAAACATTCAAAGTAAATTTGATTATCAGAGCACATATATGTCACCTCATACAACCCTAATATTCTTTTTCCTGCAGCCATACTGTACGCTTATGTGAGAATGTTGTTCTTGGACTACAGTTCAGCATTCAACACCACAATTCCCTCCAGGCTTGACAAAAAGCTCAGAGACCTCGGCCTTCGCCCTGCCTTGTGTAGCTGGATCCTGGACTTCCTGTCAGATCGCCAGCAGGTGGTAAGAGTGGGCTCCCTCACCTCTGCCCATCTGACTCTCAACACAGGTGTCCCTCAGGGCTGTTTCCTAAGCCCCCTCCTTTACTCTCTGTATACTCATGACTGTGTCGCCACACACAGCTCCAATCTGCTAATTAAATTTGATGACAATACTACACTTATTAGCCTAATCTCAAATAAAGATGAGGCAGCCTACAGAGAAGAAGTCATCACCCTGACACAGTGGTGTCAAGAAAACAACCTCTCCCTCAATGTCGTAAAAACAAAGGAACTGATTGTGGACAACAGGAGGAATGGAGACAGGCTAGCCCTTATTGACATCAATGGATCTGAGGTTGAGAGGGTGAACAGCTTTAAGTTCCTTGGCATACACATCACCCAGGATCTCATGTGGTTTGTACATACTGGTTATGTGGTGAAAAGAGCACAACAGTGTTTCTTTCACCTCAGGTGGTTGGAGAGGTTTGGTATGGGCCCCCAATCCTAAGAAATTTCCACAGGAGTACAATTGAGAGCATCCTAACTGGCTGCATCACTGCCTGGTATGGGAACTGTACTTCCCTCAATCGCAGGACTCTGCAGAGAGTGGTGCGGACAGCCAGCACATCTGTAGATGTGAACTTCCCACTACTCAGGATGTTTACAAAGTCAGGTGTGTAAAAAGAGCCCAAAGGATATTGGGGACCCGAGTCATCCCAACAACAAACTGTTCCAACTGCTACCATCCGGGAAACGGTACCACAGCATAAACACCAGGACCAACAGTTAGGCTCCAAGACAGCTTCTTCCAGCAGGCCATCAGACTGATTAATTCATGCTGACACAACAGTATTTCTAAGTTGTATTATGAATTACTATAAATTGTATATTGCACATTTAGACGGAGACGTAGTGCAAAGATTTTTACTTCTCATGTACATGAAGGATGTAAGTAATTATGTCAATTCAATTCAATACTATTCAGTACTCAGTAAATCTACAGAATGATAACTAAAACAGGACCAATGAAAGATCAAGTAGAGCATAGAAGACAACAAACTGTGCAAATATAAATAAATAGCAACAAGTAACAAGAACATGAAATATCAAGATAAAGAGCTCTTAAAATTAGGTCATCGATCATGTCAATAGATGAGTGTAGTTATTCTCTTTTGTTCAAAAACCTGAAGGAGTGAGTCCTGAGGCCCTTGTGCCTTCTGCCTGATGGTGGCAGTGAGAGAAGAGCACGGGGGCTTGAACACAGCCCAATCCACTGACTGAAAGCAATCCTGTAATTGTTCCTCTGCCTCTGCCCAATGGTAGTAGCAAGAAGTGAGCATAGCCTGCATGATGGGAGTCCTTGATGATAGATACTGCTTTCTCGTAGCGGCACTCCTTGTAAATGTGCTCAGGGGTGGAGAGAGCTGAGTCTGTGACGGACTGGGCTGTAGACTTTTCCATTCCTGTGCTTTGGTGTTTCATACCAGGCACAGGCCTAGATGCAACCGGTCAGAATTCTTTCCACTCTGCATCTGTTGAAGTTCATCAACAATTTAGATCAAACTACCAGCCCACGGAATGATTTGGGGAAAAAAATGTATTCACGACCATTTATTATGTATCTGTACGGCAGCCGCTCTCTCTCCCACCGCTGTCTGTGCCGCCGGCTGCGTCGCCAGCTTGTTGTATGTACTTAGAAAACAATGGGCGGCAGTTAACCACCTGCTGTGCGTAAGCACCTACCACCCTGCACTAAAGACCACCAGGGCCCCACTTCCGTCGTCAGACACAGTATAAACACACAGAGTACTTGGGTAAGTAACACCTGTAGCAAGGCTGAGACTGTTTGCTGCTGTGGTTCAAAATGCTTTCCAAGAAAAGAAAAGTTGACATCAAAGGTCAGGTATTCAACAGTAATTGGAAAGATCGTTTTTTCTTCTGTGAGGTCAACGGCAAACCTGTGTGTCTGATATGCTCGCAACAAGTGGCTGTGGCAAAAGAGTACAATATCAAACGACACTACGAGACGTCACACGGAGAAAAATATGACAAGTACGCAGGACAGCTCAGAACGCAAAAGGCAAATGAGCTTGAAACAACTCTGAAAAAACAGCAATCAGTGTTCACCAAAAGTCGAGAGACTCATGATGGAGCTGTCAAGGCCAGCTATATTATTGCCAACAAAATAGCTACTGCGTCGAAGCCATACTCAGAGGGGGAATTCATCAAAGCATGCACACTGACGGCGGCTGAGCTGGTGTGCCCTGAGAAGAGACAGGCTTTTAGTAATATTAGCTTGTCAAGAGATACTGTGGCAGAGAGAATTGGGCACCTTGCAGGAGATTTGAACAGTCAACTCATTTATTGCCTTCTCTATTACAATTGATAGAGCACCGACGTGACTGGTGTAGCTCAATTGGGAATATTTATTCGTGGTGTTGATGCATCTTTGACCGTCACCGAGGAGCTTGTGGAGATGGTGCCCATGACAAACACCACAAGGGTGAACGACGTTTTCTCCAGCCTCGTCGAGGCCTTGGACAGACTGGGGATTGACTGGAGTTACGCTATCAGCGTGGCAACAGATGGAGCACCGTCCATGGTTGGGAAAAAGGCAGGTGTTGTTACAAAACTCCGAGAGAAAGTTCAGACAGAGAATCCGGAGCAGGAATTCTGGATTTTCATTGTATTATACACCAAGAGGCGTTATGTAGCAGGAGCCTGAAAAGGGACAATGTCATGGATGTAGTAATCAAAATGGTTAATTTTATCAGAGCCAAGGGACTCAACCATTGGCAATTTGACACTCTTTTGTCCAACAGTAATATTGGACACGGCTACCCTACCACATTGAAGTCTGTTGGTTGAGCAGAGGGGTTGTGCTCAAACGTTTTTTTCAATTACGTGCGGAAATTGGGCTATTCATGAACGAGAAAGGGAAGCCAGTGGCAGAGTTAAATGACCCAGACTGGCTTCATGATCTTGCGTTTTTGATCGATATAACAGAGCACTTAAATGTGCTTAATGTTAACATGCAAGGCCACAAAAAACTTGTTACGGAATACTACGACAGCATTCGTGCCTTTCAAATTAAATTAGGCCTGTGGGAGATGCAGCTACCCCGGAGCAACCCAGCTCATTTCCCCTCTTTGCAGTCTGTGCGTGTTGCTCATGGGAATAATGACAACATGGACAGGGACAAGGACAAAATATCACAGCTGAAGAGTGAGTTTCAGAATTGTTTCCAAGTCTTCACTCAGCTCGAGAAGGAATTCTCACTACTTCGCTCGCCGTTTGCCGTCAACGCAGCATCAGATGTGCCGGAGGAACTCCAAATGGAACTAATTGAAATTCAGTGTAACTCAGCTTTGAAATATAAATTTGAGACACTGGGTCTGGACTCATTCTATCAATACCTGGGACTGATGTACCCCAAGATGACAGACTTTGCCTTAAAGATCCTTTGAATATTCGGGACAACATATCTCTGTGAGCAGGCATTCTCCATAATGAGCATTAACAAATGCAAACTGCACTCACAGCTGACACACAGACATCTAAGTGACATTATGAAAATCACAACTGCCCAGAAACTGGTCCCTGATGTTGACAGGCTGGTTAAAGCCAAGAGATGTCAGGTGTCTGGAAGCAGCAAGTGAAAAATGAGTGACACTGTTCGATGCACTGCGACATGTAAGCAAAATGCATTATGAAATATTGAGTGTCATAATATTGTGATTCATTCATTTTCTGACTATTCTATTATTGTAAATGCAATCACTACAATAAAAATTAGAGGTTAGCTGTGTTCATTGTCTGAGTTTGATTGTTGGAAGCAGGCTAATAAAAATTAGGTGCAGTTGTATAGCCTACATTTACAATTTGTTTCGTTAGGTCTACATTTGTGTCTGCTAATGTTGGATTTCAAATGGTTTATTAATGGAAAGGGTGTGGCTCCCAAAACAATCTTAGCCAAAATAGCATCGTTTTTTTCTCTCTCTCATCACAACTTTCTTGTAGTCCTCGACTGTAAGTTAATACCAATCATAGAAATAATGCTCGCTAGGCAATCTTCTTCATAAGAAATGAAATTCGTAAAGTGAAACACTTTGTAGTTATAGCAGAGACTGAGACACATGAGAGCAGGTTGAAAAAACAAAGGCAACGAAAGCTGTGGGATCACGCGCGCACAACTGATCCGGTCCGCATGAAGTCGCATTTTGCCCAATCCGGCCCGTGACCTAAAATGAGTTTGACATCCCTGATTTAGATGATATGCTGAATTTATGCAACCATCTAAGAAATATTCCAAGGTAGAACCAGCTGTGCTTTCTTCCTCAAGGGCTGTTGCTGACTGCGTCAAATGCTCAGTTCCTTTAGCATGATGGATGACTCTAGCAGACAACCCTTACCACAACTGTGATGGATTGTATTATATTTTCCATGCCAAGCTCGGTTCAAACTTCCTATACTAACAGGAGTATGATTTGTTTGTTCATGCTTTTAAGTACCTTCCCTCAGGCGTGTGGCTCTGTCCTTTGATCTGGCCATTTTCTAAGCACACAGGTGCACCGTGAGCCTCAGTAGTGAGTGTTGTCCATAATGCTGCCTCAGACATGCCTATGGCCAGTGCTAATTCATATTCAGAAGAGGACCTGTGGCAGGAGTTAGTTGGCCAAACTGTCTCTCTACTAAGGTCTGTATTATACGCTTCAAATGCACTGTTACCATCCACTGCTCAAAAATCTGACTTGGGTCCTTCAGTCCTTTCCAACTGCTGCCCTAACTCATACCCTCTTTTCTTTATAAACCCCTAAAATTGTGACGAGAGACCAGGACAATGATGGTTAGGAGCCAGGTGATGGAGTATCCAAGGCTAGGATTGAGACACGGTATGAGACTGAAACGAGAACTGAGCACTAAGCAAGACGCTAGACAATAACCCAAGTTGAGCTTACAATTGAGCGCTGAACCTCTGTTCCGGTAGTCCTTAAATCCTGAAATCTTGGTGCCAAAACATGGTAGCCAATTAGTGGGATGGTCCTGAATCCTTAAGGGGACCATGCTAGCTATCTGTGCTCTGGAGAGTTAGAGCATCAGAGTTCCGGAAGCTGGTACGGTTGGGTGCATATCACAACACAACTGTCATGGTGCCACCCAGATCCAGACATATAAATGATCTAAACCACTCATTCTTCATCTCTTCTAAAGCAATAGTAATTTCAATGCAATTTTCGCTTATATAAAGAACAACATTATGCAGGAAATCAAAGAGATCATTGCCATCTCTAACATATAAATTGGAGAATAAGCCCAGCTCTCCACATGCTGAAGGAGTGGGACTTACCTTCAATGAAGCTCCTCTGGATAATCCACTGTTATCTTTAAGATGACCTTCTTTGAAGGAATATTTGAAACATGGAATTACAAGGAGTCGTACGGTTCATTGCAGGTGAAAGTCAGAGGAATATTAAACAAACATTAACTCTAAATCGATCAACAAGTTACTTCAAAAGAGTACTTCATAAAGACCAGCAAAAAGATTTATTTTTTCAAGCAGGGAATAAATATCGCTACAAACTATAAGACTGAACTAATAAATGGCACAGAAATGTTCCATATTAGAAACTCTCTGTGCGTCTCTCCAAACATCACTTCATATTTCCCAGCGGATGTTGACAGCCCTGTAATGGTTTCCTAATCCATTTCCTCTAGGGATTTAAGGGGCTTCAGGAATGTAAGTGTAAACAACAAGAATGTGCAAGTTATTAAGCGTAGCCAGATGCTGCTGTCAAAGCAAGGGCCAGAACTATAGATCTCACTGGTACATGAGAAGAGTCCAGAATCCAAAAATCTTACTGTAATTTTAAAAATTTAATTAATCAGCACTTCTATTTTTATTTCAAAATTCTAGCTATTGACCATGAAGTGCTCAATTTGTGCATGTAAATGCATTCACAAGAGCAAATATCCCTTCCAGCACAAACAGGAAGGTTGTCTACAGTAAGCCTTCAACTTAAAATAAGAACCACTGTACATTGTGAGGTTCTTCAGAGGAAAGTTAATTCTTTAATAGTTTCTAAACTGAGCGCCGTTGCCAATTTATCAACTCTTTTAAAGCTAATTAAATTAAAATACTTTTGAAGGTGATTGTGAGTAACCACCAGCTCACCTTAGTCCTTCTCTGCTTCATTCACGGTCAATGTTACTGCCTGCGAGGATGGAGTAATGGGTATAGATTCAGGACTAATTGGATAGATCTGGAATTGGTAATGTAGCCCTTTTCTGTCTCTTATCATTCTATGATTCTAGATTTTTCCACAATCTGAATAATGTCAGAGGAAGAAAAACATCAACCGCCTAATGATCCATTTGATTCTGACAGTCTCCAATTGTATCTTCCATCTAATTAGATTGCCACAATTTGACATTTCTCCCTAAGACTAAAATTGACATATGGTATAAAGAGTTGACGTTCTTATTAAAATGCTGGTACAACATGATGCTATTTTAAGTCTTCTGGAAATGTTTTCAAAATTGAGCAGCTACTTGGCTGAGCTCTCAACATTTTGTTCCTCTTAACCTTGCCAACTAAGTTTCAATGTTACCTTTTTTTTGTTGGTTATTTATGAGGAGCATGAAGAAAATTCCAAAATGACTTACTGTTTTTCCTGATTCAGGGCTAATACCATCATTAGAAAAAGGTATCTTTAATGCTGCATTAAAGCTACACACAGGGTTATAGAATGATTGAAGCCATAAGCCATTGCCCATTCTGCCAGAATAGCTCTTTACAAGAGCTATCCAGTTGGAGCCACGTCTTTCCCCCATCATCCTGCAAGTTTACCTTTTCCAATATTGTCCAAATATTGTCTCAAGTATTACTACCCCAACCAGATCCACAATCAGGCAAAGTGTAGAACACGTATTATAGAAGAAATTCCTTATCCCTGTGACGAGAATACACATAGATTAAGATGTTAGCTGTCCTGTGCTGGCACCAGTGGGATCAGCAGTTGGTCTGCCACCTGTCTTCAGGAGAAAGAGAGATAAGGAAAAGAATGGAGCAGCATTTGGAGATGTTAATGAAGGGACGGGAGAGGGGAACGGAAGGAGAGCTGTCAAGATCGGCTCCCCCTTTGAACCCTGAACTGTTTGAAGTGATGGACAGGCGATACCCCAGCAGGGGGATAAAAAGGGACAGGTTCACTAAGGCAGGACACATGACACCCGAGGTAACGAGACCCTGGAAGCAATGCGTCTCTCACAAGTCGGTGGGAAGTTTTGGAAGGCTGGTTGCAGGACCAGGCCATAGACGCACAGGGTGGAAAGGTACGATCGGCGGGAACCTGGTGTGTGTCCACCCTTGCCTGGGTGCCGGGTTCACCGCAGAGAAACGATCGTATCTGGAAACGGAGGGGTCACGGTCGGTGACCTCAGATGACATCACAAAGGACTCGCCGGAAAGCTGACTGCAAAGGTCTGTGTGGAAGCCGTTTTGAATATTCATTCGTTTTGCTCTCTCTCTCCTTCACTGTCCATTGCCACGGCAGCGATTACTGCGAACTGAACTGAACTAAATTGAACTGAACTTTGCCTCACTTTGAAACTGGTTATTTACCCCTAGACAACGATAGAGCTTGATTGATCCTGTTATCTTAATTCTGTGTACATGTATGTTTATCATTGCTGAACTGTTGCATTCATTATCCTTTTGATTAGAGTACTGTGTTGCTTGTTTCTTTAATAAAACTTTCTTAGTTCTAGTAATCCAGACTCCAACTGAATGATCCATTTCTGCTGGTTTGGCAACCCAGTTACGGGGTACGTAACATCCCTTACATCTGGCTCTGGTATATTTTAATAACCAACGACAACAACTTTGAGTTGCATGTACATTGTCACCTATTCTACAGTAGACTGACCAAGGATGGAGTACAGAAGTGAAGAAGTAAGCTGCAACGTTTCTCATTTGCCTTGTAGGTTAGCTTCAGTCCACCAGAAGGACAGTATTGTGAGCGGAACAATTGAGAAAAGTGTTGAGGAATTGAAGCAACTTTGTTGGACACCAGTCTGCACTGAAATTAGTTCTGTTATGGAGCCATTGCTCGGGATCACAACTTGCAGACTTAAGCAGGAGGTGAATTTTTGAGGTCAGTCAAATTTGAGATATTTGATATAGGTTATAGGTGAAGCTATGAATTTCACCTCCGTCAATTTTTCAAACATCAGTGGAAATACAGAATGCTCCAAAGTTCTTGTTTTTCTGTTGGCATATGACCTTTTTTTTTTCTGCTCCATTTTGGGTGCCATGTGGTGAATGGTGAATCCATATTGGTGTGAGATGAAGTCAAGGTGTTCACATCAAGAACAGAGTAGTGGTAAAGGAGATCTTTAAAGTATTCCTTCCATTAGTATCTGACTGCCTTTGCGTTCTTGATAAGTTTACCTTTGTTTTTGGCTCTTGGTGTCGCTTTTTATTTTGTTTCGATTGGCCGTTTGGGCCATAGATCATCTTGACAATATTATCTACTGGATCTAAGGGACTAAGCTCCTAAGGGACCGCGTTACGGAACTGGAGCTGCAGCTCGATGACCTTCGTCTGGTCAGGGAGAGCGAGGAGGTGATAGAGAGGAGTGGAAGGCAGGTCGTCACGCCGGGGCCACGGGAGGCAGACAAGTGGGTCACGGTTAGGAGGGGGAAGGGGAAAAGGCAGGTGATGAGGAGTACCCCGGCGGCTGTGCCCCTTAACAACAGGTACTCCTGTTTGAGTACTGTTGGGGGGGACAGCTTACCCGGGGGAAGCGACAGTGGCCCTGCCTCCGGCACAGAGTCTGGCCCTGTAGCTCAGAAGGGTAGGGCAAGGAAGAGGAGGGCAGTTGTGATAGGGGACTCGATAGTAAGGGGGTCAGATAGGCGATTCTGTGGACGCAGTCCAGAGACTCAGATGGTAGTTTGCCTCCCTGGTGCCAGGGTCCGGGATATTTCTGATCGTGTCCAAGATATCCTGAAGTGGGAGGGTGAAGAGCCAGAGGTCCTGGTACATATAGGTACCAATGACATAGGTAGGAAAAGGGATGAGGTCCTGAAAGAAGAATATAGGGAGCTAGGAAGGGAGTTGAGAAAAAGGACCGCAAAGGTAGTTATCTCGGGATTACTGCCTGTGCCACGCGACAGTGAGAGTAGGAATGCGATGAGGTGGAGGATAAATGCGTGGCTGAGGGATTGGAGCAGGGGGCAGGGATTCAAGTTTTTGGATCATTGGGACCTCTTTTGGCGTAGGTGTGACCTGTACAAAAAGGACGGGTTACACTTAAATCCTAGGGGGACCAATATCCTGGCAGGGAGATTAGCGGGGGCTACTGAGGTGACTTTAAACTAGAATGGTTGGGGGGTGGGAATCAAATTAAAGCGGCTAGGTGTGAGGAGGTTAGTTCACAACAGAGGGATGGGAACCAGTGCAGAGAGACAGAGGGGTGTAAAGTGAGCGTAGAAGCAAAAAGTACAAAGGGGAAAAGTAAAAGTGGCAGGCCGACAAATCCAGGGCAAGCATTAAAAAGGGCTAAGAGAGTTGTAAAAGAGCGCCTGAAGGCTTTATGTGTCAATGCAAGGAGCATTCGTAATAAGGTGGATGAATTGAAAGTGCAGATTGTTATTAATGATTATGATATAGTTGGGATCACAGAGACATGGCTCCAGGGTGACCAGGGATGGGAGCTCAACGTTCAGGGATATTCAATATTCAGGAGGGATAGACATGAAGGAAGGGGAGGTGGGGTGGCGTTGCTGGTTAAAAAAGAGATTAACGCAATAGAAAGGAAGGACATAAGCCGGGAAGATGTGGAATCGATATGGGTAGAGCTGCGTAACACTAAGGGGCAGAAGACGCTGGTGGGAGTTGTGTACAGGCCACCTAACAGTAGTAGTGAGGTCGGAGATGGTATTAAACAGGAAATTAGAAATGTGTGCAATAAAGGAACAGCAGTTATAATGGGTGACTTCAATCTACATGTAGACTGGGTGAACCAAATTGGTAAAGGTGCAGAGGAAGAGGATTTCTTGGAATGTATGCGGGATGGTTTTTTGAACCAACATGTCGAGGAACCGACTAGAGAGCAGGCTATTCTGGACTGGGTTTTGAGCAATGAGGAAGGGTTAATTAGCGATCTTGTCGTGAGAGGCCCCTTGGGTAAGAGTGACCATAATATGGTGGAATTCTTCATTAACATGGAGAGTGACGTAGTTAATTCAGAAACAAAGGTTCTGAACTTAAAGAGGGGTAACTTTGAAGGTATGAGACGTGAATTAGCTAAGATAGACTGGCAAATGACACTTCAAGGATTGACGGTGGATATGCAATGGCAGGCATTTAAAGGTTGCATGGATGAACTACAACAATTGTTCATCCCAGTTTGGCAAAAGAATAAATCAAGGAAGGTAGTGCACCCGTGGCTGACAAGAGAAATTAGGGATAGTATCAATTCCAAAGAAGTAGCATACAAATTAGCCAGAGAAAGTGGCTCACCTGAGGACTGGGAGAAATTCAGAGTTCAGCAGAGGAGGACAAAGGGCTTAATTAGGAAGGGGAAAAAAGATTATGAGAGAAAACTGGCAGAGAACATAAAAACGGACTGTAAAAGCTTTTATAGATATGTAAAAAGGAAAAGACTGATAAAGACAAATGTAGGTCCCCTGCAAACAGAAACAGGTGAATTGATTATGGGGAGCAAGGACATGGCAGACCAATTGAATAATTACTTTGGTTCTGTCTTCACTAAGGAGGACATAAATAATCTTCCAGAAATAGTAAGGGACAGAGGGTCCAGTGAGATGGAGGAACTGAGCGAAATACATGTTAGTAGGGAAGTGGTGTTAGGTAAATTGAAGGGATTGAAGGCAGATAAATCCCCAGGGCCAGATGGTCTGCATCCCAGAGTGCTTAAGGAAGTGGCCCAAGAAATAGTGGATGCATTAGTGATAATTTTTCAAAACTCGTTAGATTCTGGACTAGTTCCTGAGGATTGGAGGGTGGCTAATGTAACCCCACTTTTTAAAAAAGGAGGGAGAGAGAAACCGGGGAATTATAGGCCGGTTAGCCTAACGTCGGTGGTGGGGAAACTGCTGGAGTCAGTTATCAAGGATGTGATAACAGCACATTTGGAAAGCGGTGAAATGATCGGACAAAGTCAGCATGGATTTGTGAAAGGAAAATCATGTCTGACGAATCTCATAGAATTTTTTGAGGATGTAACTAGTAGAGTGGATAGGGGAGAACCAGTGGATGTGGTATATTTGGATTTTCAAAAGGCTTTTGACAAGGTCCCACACAGGAGATTAGTGTGCAAACTTAAAGCACATGGTATTGGGGGTAAGGTATTGGTGTGGGTGGAGAATTGGTTAGCAGACAGGAAGCAAAGAGTGGGAATAAACGGGACCTTTTCAGAATGGCAGGCGGTGACTAGTGGGGTACCGCAAGGCTCAGTGCTGGGACCCCAGTTGTTTACAATATATATTAATGACTTGGATGAGGGAATTAAATGCAGCATCTCCAAGTTTGCGGATGACACAAAGCTGGGTGGCAGTGTTAGCAGTGAGGAGGATGCTAAGAGGATGCAGGGTGACTTGGATAGGTTGGGTGAGTGGGCAAACTCATGGCAGATGCAATTTAATGTGGATAAATGTGAAGTTATCCACTTTGGTGGCAAAAATAGGAAAACAGATTATTATCTGAATGGTGGCCGATTAGGAAAAGGGGAGGTGCAACGAGACCTGGGTGTCATTATACACCAGTCATTGAAAGTGGGCATGCAGGTACAGCAGGCGGTGAAAAAGGCGAACGGTATGCTGGCATTTATAGCAAGAGGATTCGAGTACAGGAGCAGGGAGGTACTACTGCAGTTGTACAAGGCCTTGGTGAGACCACACCTGGAGTATTGTGTGCAGTTTTGGTCCCCTAATCTGAGGAAAGACATCCTTGCCATAGAGGGAGTACAAAGAAGGTTCACCAGATTGATTCCTGGGATGGCAGGTCTTTCATATGAAGAAAGACTGGATGAACTGGGCTTGTACTCGTTGGAATTTAGAAGATTGAGGGGGGATCTGATTAAAACGTATAAGATCCTAAAGGGATTGGACAGGCTAGATGCGGGAAGATTGTTCCCGATGTTGGGGAGGTCTAGAACGAGGGGTCACAGTTTGAGGATAGAGGGGAAGCCTTTTAGGACCGAGGTTAGGAAAAACTTCTTCACACAGAGAGTGGTGAATCTGTGGAATTCTCTGCCACAGCAAACTGTTGAGGCCAGTTCATTAGCTATGTTTAAAAGGAAGTTAGATATGGCCCTTGTGGCTACAGGGGTCAGGGGGTATGGAGGGAAGGCTGGGTTCTGAGTTGGATGATCAGCCATGATCATAATAAATGGCGGTGCAGGCTCGAAGGGCCGAATGGCCTACTCCTGCACCTATTTTCTATGTTTCTATGTTTCTATGTTTCTATCTCCTGGTTATTCTCATCAGACCAGTCCTAGAGACGAGTCATTTCATAGTGGCCCACAACAGCATAGACGCGTCATTTTATAGTGGCCCACAACAGCAAAGACGAGTCATTTTATAGTGGCCCACAACAGCACAGACAAGTCTTGCAGCTTGTCAAGTTGCTGCCTCACAGCTTCAGTGACTGCAGTTCAGTGCTGTCCTCCATTGCTTTCTGTGCAGAGCATGCACATTATCTGTGTTATCGTCTGGGCTGTTCTCAGGTGCTCTCATTCCTCACACATCCCAAAGACATGTTTGTTTGGTAGGTTCACTGTCCACAATAAATTGCCTGTAGTGTATAGTGTGGAGATTGACAGAATTGAAGAGAGAATAAATTGGATTAATGTGAGATTAGACTAAGTAGTTCTTTGATAGGTGGAACAGACCTGGTGGATTGAGCAGATGTTACTTTGTGGTTCAGTGACAATTATGGATTGCAGAGCGGTTTTCCTTGACCCCACTCAAGGTCTCATGTTTGATCTCACAGCTTCCCTTGATGCACTTTCATATCTCATGTGCTTGGAATAAATGAACTTCATGGAATCTATCCACAATTTTCAGCAAATAATTCTAATTACCTTCTCCAAAATGTCCCTGATTTCTTAGAAGCCCGAGAAAGGCCAAGAAGGCCCAAGAAGGCCTCTACTTCCTGAGCAAACTAAAGAAATTTGGCCTGTCCCCTAAAACCCTCACTAATTTTTATAGATGCACTGTAGAAAGCATTCTTCTAGGGTGCATCACAACCTGGTATGGAAGTTGTCCTGTCCAAGACCGGAAGAAGCTGCAGAAGATCGCAAACATGGTGCAGCACATCACACAAACTAATCTTCCGTCCGTGGACTTGCTTTATACAGCACGCTGTCGGAGCAGTGCTGCCAGGATAATCAAGGACGCGACTCACCCAGCCAACACACTTTTCGTCCCTCTTCCCTCCGGGAGAAGGCTCAGGAGTTTTGAAGCACCTTCAATAACTCCAAAAGACTGTGGTTAGGTAAAATACCGAAATGCTTTTATTTGCGGTACAATACGACCTCCATGGTGAGTGTCTGCCCCCGGACTGAGGGGGAGGGGCAAGGCGAAACACATTTATACAGGAATCTGTGGGAGGAGCCACAGGGGCAGTCAGCAGAGGGGCGTGTCCAGACAGTTAACCCAGTTACAACATATATATGGTTTACCACATTCACCCCTCCTTTTTTAAAATAGTCCTGCGGGGTGAAGTGACTGACAATATTTACAACAAGTATATTTACAGGTCAAGTCTATCAGGCGGTCGAGTCCGTCGCTGTGATCTACGTAGCACCGGCGGTGATTGCGTCAGCGATGGCGGCTGTGCTGGCTCCGGCCTGACTTCAGGTGTCAGCACGTTAGGCGTCGGTAATCCCTCGTGTGTGTGTGTCGTGCCCGGTATGGGAGCGTCGTGTGGTGACTGTGTAGGGTTTGGAGTGCGCGGTGTCTCGTGGGTACATATATCGGTGGGTACGGGGTCAATAGTCACCACGGAGTGTTCAGGGTAGGGGCCCGGTGCTCCTGCGGGCGCCAGGTCGCGGATGGAGACCGTGTCCTCCCGCCCATCAGGTAAAACCACATAAGCATACTGGGGGTTTGCATGAAGTAAGTGAACCCCCTCAACCACTGGGGAGTGTTTATTGCTCCTCGCATGTTTCCGGAGCAGCACTGGCCCCGGGGATGTCAGCCAAGTTGGTAGGGTGGTCCCAGTGGTCAACTTTCTGGGAAAAGAAAAGAGCCGCTCATGAGGGGTGGCATTGGTGGCTGTGCATAACAGGGAGCGGATGGAGTGGAGTGCCTCGGGGAGGACCTCCTGCCAGCGGGAGACCGGCAGTCCCTTTGACCTGAGGGCTAAGAGTGTGGCTTTCCATACTGTGCCATTCTCCTTCTCTACCTGTCCATTCCCCCGGGGATTATAGCTCGTGGTCCTACTGGTTGCAATTCCCCTAGCCAGTAGATATTGGCGCAGCTCGTCACTCATAAACGAGGACCCTCTGTCACTGTGGATATAGCATGGGTATCCAAACAGAGTGAAGGGCTTGTGCAGGGCTTTTATAACTGATGTGGTAGTGGTATCGGGGCAGGGGATGGCGAAGGGGAACCTCGAGTACTCGTCGATAACGTTAAGAAAGTACACATTGCGGTCGGTGGAGGGAAGGAGGCCCTTAAAGTCAACACTCAGTCACTCAAAGGGGCGGGTGGCCTTGATGAGTTGTGCCTTTTCGGGTAGGTAGAAGTGCGGCTTGCACCCTGCGCAGACTTGGCAGTCCCTGGTCATCATCCTGATCTCCTCAAGGGAGTAAAGCAGGTTCCGGGCTTTCACGAAGTGGAAAAGCTGGGTGACCCCCGGGTGGCAAAGATCTACATGTAGGGCATATAGCCGGTTGATCTGCGCGCTGGCGCACGTTCCCAGGAATAGGGCATCGGACGGCTCGTTGAGCTTCCCAGGCCTGTACGTGATGTCATAGTTGTAGGTGGAGAGTTCAATTCTCCACCTCAGAATTTTATCATTTTTGATTTTGCCTCGCTGTTGGTTATTAAACATGAATGCGACTGAGCGCTGGTCAGTTAGCAGGGTGAGCTTTTTGCCGGCGAGACAGTGCCTCCAGTGCCTAATAGCTTCCACTATGGCCTGGGCCTCGTTCTCCACTGGAGAGTGCTGAATTTCAGGGCCTTGAAGAGTATGGGAGAAGAACGCCACTGGTCTTCCCGCCTGGTTGAGGGTAGCAGCCAGTGCAAAGTCAGAGGCGTCACTCTCCACTTGGAAGGGAATGGCCTCATCCAGCGCATACATTGCTGCTTTGGCAATGTCCCCTTTTATGCGGCTGAAGGCCGCGGGAGGCCTCGGCTGAGAGGGGGAATGTGGTGGACTTGACCGGGGTAGGGCCTTGTCTGCGTAGTTAGAGACCCATTGGGCGTAATATGAAAAGAAGCCCAGGCACCTTTTGAGGGCTCTGAGAGTGTTGGGAAGAGGGAGTTCCAACAGGGGGCGCATACAGTTGGGGTCAGGGCCAATGACTCCATTCTCCACGACACACCCAAGGATAGCAAGTCGGGTGGTCCCGAATACACACTTGTCCTTGTTATAGGTGAGATTGAGAGCTTTGGCCGCTTGGAGAAATTTTTGGAGGTTGTTGTCATGATCCTGCCGGTCGTGACCGCAGATGGTGATGTTATCCAGATATGGGAACGTGGCCTTCAGTTGGCACTGGTCCACCATCCGGTCCATTGCCCTCTGGAAGACAGATACACCGTTCGTGACACCGAAGGGGACGCGCAGGAATTGATAAAGCCTGCTGTCTGCCTCGAAGGCAGTGTAAGGGCGGTTCTCCGGGCGGATGGGGAGCTGATGGTAAGCAGATTTTAGGTCTATGGTCGAGTACACCTTGTACTGTGCTATCTGATTGACCATATCCGCGATGCAGGGCAGAGAGTACACGTTGAGCTGCGTGAACCTATTGGTGGTCTGGCTATAGTCCACGACCATCCTATTCTTCTCCCCGTTCCGAACAAAGACCACCTGCGCCCTCCAAGGACTTGTGTTTGCCTCAATGACTCCCTTCCTGAGCAGCCGCTGCACCTCCGACTTAATGAAAGCTCTGTCCCCCGCACTGTACCTCCTGCTTTTAGTTGCCACAGGTTTACAGTCAGGGGTCAGGTTGGCGAACAGCGGTGGGGGAGGGATCTTGAGGGTGGAGAGGCCGTAAGTGGCGTCGGTAGTGCGGCATTTGGCATGGTGTTGGGTGGGATGTGCGGGTCGGTGTGTGTGTATGGTCAGTAGCAGGGTATGTGACGTATTCCTACAAAACTGGGGATTTACGACAGTAATTGGTGGGAGGAGCCCATCATACTTCATTGCCACGCTTTTCAGGTGGCTCTGGAAGTCGAGGCCCAATAGCACAGGGGCACACAGTTGAGGTATGACCAGTAACGTGAAGTCTCGATATTCTGTTCCCTCTACCACTAGCGTCGCTACACAATACCCCCGGATGTCTGTTGTATGCGACCCGGAAGCCATGGTCACCCTCCGACTTACCGGCCGTATCACGAGTCCGCAATGCTGCACCATGTCCAGGTGGATAAAACTCTTCGTGCTGCCTGTGTCAAACAGGCAACTTGTCCTGCGCTCCTCCACCAGAATGTCCATCATTGATCTTGCAAGCTGTTGGGGAGCGCTTTGGTCAAGGGTCAAGGAAGCCAGGGTTAGGTCGCTGTCTTGGTCCGGCACAGTGGGGTGCCCCGTGAGTACCCGTTGGTCGTAGGCGGTGGGAGGTGGCGCTGACCCCATGTCTCACACGTGGTGGCGGCGTGCAGGGAAGATGGCGGCAGGCAAGTTGGCGAACCCCATGCTTTGCACGCGGCGCTGCTCGATCCCGCTCGCAGCCTGGACCTACAGACCTTCGCAAAGTGGCCCTTCTTTCTGCAGCTGGAGCAGGCAGCCTCTCGGGCCGGGCAGCGTTTCCGGGGGTGCTTCTCCAGCCAACAGAAGTAGCACTTCGTGGACTCGCGACTGGTGGCAGCTGAGGTCGATTCGCCAGCGGGTTGCGGGGTCTTGCGACTGGTGACAGCCGAGGTCGATTCGCCGGCAGGTCGCGGGGTCTGCGGCGCCCACGAGGCCATCGGGGGATCGCATGCCTGGAGGGCCTCAGAGTTATGCAGAGCGGCCTCCAGCATGTCGGCCAGCTCGATCGCCGAACTTGAGGTAAGATCGGCTTTTTCCAACAGTCGCTGGTGCACATACACTGACCTGGTCCCTGTGACGAAGGCGTCTCTCACTAGGAGTTCTACATGCTGAGCTGCCATCAGCTCCTGGCAATTGCAGGCTCGCACGAGTGTCTGTAGGGCTCGGACAAACTCAGCACTTGATTCCCCGGGGCGTTGTTGCCGTGTCACTAAGCGGTGCCGAGCATAGACGCTGTTTATTGGCCGCAGGTATTGTCTTTTGAGGGCGCTCATCGCACCATCGTAGCTCGGCTGGTCTCTGATCAGTGAATAGACCCGTGGACTGACCCTGGAGAGTAGAACTCTACGCTTTGCTATGGGGTCGGTCGCTTTAATCTCCTCTAGATATGCTTCGAAACAGGCCAGCCAGAGTTCGAAAGCGTTTCCAGCTTCAGGTGTTTGCGGATTGAGGTCTAATTTGTTGGGTCTCAGTACATGTTCCATGCTTTAAAATGTACAGCGAATAAAATTGAAGCACCTTCAGTAACTCCAAAAGACTGAGGTTAGGTAAAATACTGAAAGGCTTTTATTCACTGTACAATATGACCTCCATGATGAGTGTCTGCCCCCTGACTGAGGGGGAGGGTGAAGGCGAAACACATTTATATAGGAATCTGTGGGAGGAGCCACAGGGGCAGTCAGCAGAGGGGCATGTCCAGACAGTTAAACCAGTTACGACATATATATGGTTTACCACAAGCTTGAAGACTCGTACGGCCAGGTTTAGGAACAGCTTTTTTCCAACTGTGATAAGACTGCTGAACGGATCCTGACCTGGATCTGGGCCGTACCCTCCAAATATCCGGACCTGCATCTTGGTTTTTTTGTACTACCTTACTTTCCATTTTTCTAATTTTTCTATTTATGATTTATAATTTAAATTTTTAAATATTTACTATCGATTTGTAATCCAGGGAGCGGGAAGCGCAGAATCAAATTGCTATGATGATTGTATGTTCTAGTATCAATTGCTTGGCGACAATAAAGTATAAAGTAAGTATTTCACTCCAGAATTGTTTTTCATGTTGGAGAACAGTAGGATTGAATAGTCCTCTGGCAATCCGGATCATGTTGTTGTGGATGTCTCAGCTGCACAAGTGTAGGGGCACACGAGGCATGGATCATAGCGGGAGGCAGATCAGTGGTGAAGGGAACAGACAACTGCAGACATGAATCCAGAATGGTGTGTACCTCCTTGGTGTCAAGGTCAAGAATGTCACAGAATGTAGGTCATTCTGAAGAGGGAAGGTAAACTGACAGAATTTATGGTTCACATCAGTATTAATGACTCAGAGAGTTAAAAGCAAGTTGTAATCTCTGGATCATTTCTAGTGCCACATACAGCAATCATCAGAGTAGGAAGAGTGATGGAGAGATGTTACAAGAGAGAAAATATTAGATTCCTGATCACTAGGACCATTTCTGGCAATCACAAACTGGTGAAGTTGCACATTAATTAGAATGACTCCAACATTCCTCATGGATGGATTGCTATTGCTCTTGAGGAGGATTTAAACTAATTGGTAGGGAATGGGACTCAGGACAGAAGTACAATAGAGACAGCCAAATAAAGAAACTAAGTTAGTTCAGTGGACAGTAGACATAGACTTGATAGGAGAGGAATACAAAGCTGTACTGCAGCTATCTAAGTGAAAAGAGCCTGAACAGAAAGGTGGTGGAACGGAGAATATTGAAAACATGTGCAAAAATGATATTGTTGCAATCATGGATGTGGTTGAAAGAAAGTCAGCACTGGAATGTTTTACAGAGTATAGTAGCTAGAGTTTTGATGGGGATGAAGGGTGCGGTGATGTACAATAGGGAGTGGCATTACAATATTAGACAAGGAATCCACTAATGCAGTCATGAGGAAGTGCATTCCAGAAGACAAATGAGCAGACTTTAGGAAAAAAACAAGGGACGATCACTTTGCTTTGGTGAACTACAGGCCTCCAAATAATCAGCAGGGGAGGGTGGAACAGACATGTAAACAAATCGATGAGAGACGCAAGAGCCACAGATTTTATCTTCCCAGATGTTAGCATAGAACATAGAATAGTACAGCACAGTACAGGCCCTTCGGTCCACAATGTTGTGCCGGCCCTCAAACCCTGCATCCCATATAACCCCCCACCTTAAATTCCTCCATATGCCTGTCTAGTAGTCTCCTAAATTTCACTAGTGTATCTACCTCCACCACTGACTCAGGCAGTGCATTCCGGGCACCAACCACTCTCTGAGTAAAAAACCTTCCTCTAATATCTCCCTTGAACTTCCCACCCCTTACCTTAAAGCCATGTCCTCTTGTATTGACCAGTGGTGCCCTGCGGAAGAGGCACTGGCTATCCACTCTATCTATTCCTCTTAATATCTTGTATACTTCTATCATGTCTCCTCTCATCCTCCTTCTCTCCAAAGAGTAAAGCCCTAGCTTCCTTAATCTCTGATCATAATCCATACTCTCTAAACCAGGCAGCATCCTGGTAAATCTCCTCCGTACTCTTTCCAATGCTTCCACATCCTTCCTATAGTAAGACGACCAGAACTGGAAACAGTACTCCAAGTGTGGCCTAACCAGAGTTTTATAAACTCTTAAACTCTATCCCTCGACTTATGAAGCTAACATCCCATAAGCTTTCTTAACTACCCTATCTACCGGTGAGGCAACTTTCAGGGATCTGTGGACATGCACCCCGAGATCCCTCTGCTCCTCCACACTACCAAGTATCCTGCCATTTACTTTGTACTCTGCCTTGGAGTTTGTCTTTCCAAAGTGTACCACCTCACACTTCTCCGGGTTGAACTCCATCTGCCACTTCTCAGCCCATTTCTGCATCCTAGCAATGTCTCTCTGCAATCTTCGACATTCCTCTACACTATCTACTACACCACCAACCTTTGCGTCACCTGAAAACTTGCCAACCCACCATTCTACCCCCACATCCAGGTTGTTAATAAAAATCATGAAAAGTAGATGTCCCAGAACCGATTCAGAACCGAACAGGGATAAGAATATCTGCAGCATGATTTGTCAGTCTGGGGATGACACCAAAACTGGTGGATTAATGGAATGTGAAAAAGTAAGCTTGGAAAGTGCGTCAAGGAATGGCATGTGGAATTTAGCTTTGACAAGTACAAGATGTTGCATAATGGGGAGTTAAACCAGGAAAAGATGTATACAGTAAATGACAGAGCCCTGGAGAGAGTTGAGAGCAAAAGCATCTGGAAGTACAAGTGACGAACACAAGATAGTCTGCAGATGCTGGAAGTCCAAAGCAACTCACACAAAATGCTTAAGGAACTCAGCAGATCAGGCAGCATCTATGGAAATGAATAAACTGTTGACGTTTCAGGCCAACACCCTTCTACAGGACTGGAAAGGAAGGGGAAAGATTGTCAAATGAAAAGGTGGTGGGAGGGGAAGGAGGATGGCTAGAAGGTAATAGGTGACACCAGGTGGGTGGAAAAGGTAAGGGGCTGGAGAAGAAGGAATATGATAGGAGAGGAGAGAGGATAATAGGAGAAAGCAAAGTAGAAGATAACCCAGGGGGAGGTGATAGGCAGGTGAGAAGGGATAAGAGGCCAGCATGGGGTATAGAAGAAGAGGAAAGGGGGTGGGAAAAATTACCAGAAGGAGAAATCGATATTCATGCCATCAGGTTGGAGGCTACACAGACAGAATATAAGAAGTTGCTCCTCTATCCTGAGAGTGGCCTCATCATGGCACACGAGGAGGCCAAGGACTGACGTGTCAGAATGGGAATGGGAATTGTAATTAAAATGTTCGGCCTCTGGAAAATTCTGTTTTTGGTGGATGGAGCAGAGGTGCTCAACAAGTGCATATTTCCCTGAAAGTGGCGGCACAAGTAGACAGGGAGGTGAGGAAGACGCTTGGCATACTTGGATGGGACATTGAGTGTAAGAGTGTAGTAGTTCGTTAGGTTGCAATTAGAGTACTCGGTGCAGTTTTGGTCACTAGAATATAGCAGGGACATAATTATACTGGAGATGGTGCTGAGGGGGATCATTGCAATGTTGCCTGGGATGGAACATTTCAACAATGAGGAGAGATCAGTCTGTTTTCTTTGCACTAAGAGCTGTGGAGGATGTAATTAGGGTATAAAAAACTGACGAGTGTAGACAGAGTTGAAACATTGCCCCTTTGCAGATGTATCTTCAACCAGTCATTATAGGTTTACAGTGAGGAGTTGGAGATTTAGATTTTATTCAACCAGAATGTGGTTGAAAGTGGAATACACTGTTGGTTGTGGAGGCAGGTACTTTCACAACACTTAAGAAGTCTCGAAGTTCATAATCACACAACAAGAAATCTCTCACAGACCCATTTTACACCAATTCCATTTTATTCTCCCACATTCCATCAGCTCTCACTGGATTCTACCATTCACAGGGGCAATGTGCAGTGGTTAATTAACTCACCAACACACACGTGTTTGCAAAAAGGGTGTGTAATCCGAAACTGGAAGGTTAGGTCCCATGGAATCTGGGGGAGCTAGATCAGCGCATTCAAAATTGACTCAAAGCTAGAACGCAAAGAATCGTGATTGAAGTTGTTCCTCTGAATGGAGGTCATTAACTCGTGGTATGCCACAAGGGTCGATGTTGGGACCCTCGTATTTCCATCCAAATGCACAAAGCTCAATCAGTAGATTAATGGATGACACAACATTAGGAAGTGGTACTGATAGTGAAGTTTATTGTAGATTACAAGGGGATCTTGATCAGAGGGCCAAAGAGTAGCAAGTAGATTTCAATTCAGATGACTGTGAGGTGATGTTCTATACTTTGGAAAGTTAAACCAGTGTAGCACTTATACTGTGAATACAGGACAATGAATAGTAGGGCACTAAGGAGGATAATGGAACAGAAGGACTTAGAACATAGAACATAGAAGAGTACAGCACAGGAACAGGCTGTTCGGCCCACGATGTTGTACCAAACCAGCTAAAAAGCAAATCAAAGACACCCAAACACTAATCCCTCCTACCTACAAAATGACCATATCCCTCCATTATTTACCCCTCAAACGCCCCTTGAAACTCCCCTCTCACCCTTAATGCATGCACTCTGGTATTGGACATTGCTACCCTGGGAAACAGATACTCTCTGCCTACTCTGTCTATGCCTCTCATAATCTTATAAACCTCTGTTGGATCTCCCCATGGCTCTGACACTCCAGGGAAAACAACCCAAGTTTATTCAGCCTCTCCTGATTGCCCATGCCCTCTAAGAGTACAAGTGCATAGTTCGTTGAAAGCGGCATCGCAGGTAGACAGGGGTTTAGCATGCTGGCTTTTATCAGAAATTGAGTATATTAGTTGGGTCAAGTTAACGATGTTCTTAGGGGGAAGGATGAGCTGCCAGAGACCATGCCACACATCAGTGCAACAACATAGCTTGAAAAACAGGTGAGGTTCTGATGAGAAAATATAGGGAGTTAGGTAGAAAGCTGAAAGGAGCTCAAGGGTAATATCTGGCTTTGTGCCTCAGCTAGGTGCCAGTGGGGTTAAGAATAGAATGGTACAGTAGATGAGTGTGTGGCTGAAACTTTAGTATAAGGGGCATTGTTCAGATTTGTTGATCATTGGGATCTTTTCTGGAAAAGTATTTAATTGGGGGAGGGCTAATTATAATGGTATTATGGAGGAACTTGGGAGCGTATATTGGGAACAAATATTCTCAGGGAAATGCACAGAAGAAATGTAGAGATTGCTTAGGGCCCTCTTGCATGTGGTTCTGAATGGGTTTGTCCCAATGGGACGGGAAAAGGATGGTAGGGTGAAAAAAGCCATGGTTAACATGAAAGGTGCGCATTTAGTCAAGAGAAAGAAGGAAGTATATTTAAGGTTTAAGAGACAAGAACCAGACAAGGCTCTTGAGAGTTATAAGACAGCCAGGAAGGAGTTTAAGAAGGGATTTAGGTGAGCTAGAATGGGATATGAGATGGTCTTGGGGAGTAGGATTAAGGGAGACCCCGAGGAATTCTACACACAGAATTGCCTGGGGAGTTCTCCATAATCCTGACTGCAGTTTACATACCACCAGTGGCTGATTATAATCAAGCACTTGAGATACTGCATGATGCCGTTTCCAAACAAAAAACAGTCCATCCAGACACATTTCAAATTATAGTTGGGGTCTTCAACTGGGCTTGCTTGAAGAAGGCCCTGCCCAACTACCATCAGCATATAACCTGTAGCAGCAGATGTCCCAACACACTAGACCACTGTTATACTAAGATAAGGTACACTGACCATTCCATGCCCAGACCACAATTTGGCAAATCTGATCAATTAGCTGTCCATCTCCTACCTGCATACAGGCAGAGGCCAAAGTGTAAAGCTCAAGGGATTAGGACAACCAAAAAGGAGGTTGTGGGAGTCAGTGGAGCGGCTATGGAATTGCTTTGAGTCAGTGGACTGCACCGTATTCAAGGACTCGTCTGTGGATCTAAATGGTTGTCACAGACTTTATTAAAATGAGTGTGCCTCACAAAATCATTCAGAGACTTCCCCATCAAGAAGCACTGAATGAACCATGAGATCTGCAATCTGCTGAGGGCCAGATCAGAGGTATTCATGTCCGGTGATCAAGAAAGTTACAAGAGGTCCAGGTACGATCTCTGGAAAGCCATTTCATTGGTGGTGGCAAATCCAGACCAAACTTGAATCAAGACAATTGGTCAATGACAGATGCTCGACAGCTGCGGCAGGACTTGAACAACATCAGCTCTTATAAAGTTAAATCAAGTGACATAGGCAACAGCAGGGCTTCACTTCCAGATGAGCTCAATGCCTTCCATGCTTGCGTTGACTGTCAAAATATGGAGGAACCATTACTAACTCCCACAGCCCCCGATGATCCTGTGATTTCAGTCTCTAATGCCAGCATGCCAACATCTTTCAGGAGGGTGAACGTGTAGAAAGCATCTGGCACAGATGGGGTACCTGGCCAAGTACTAAAGACCTTTGCTGATCAGCTGTCTGGAGTGTTCAATGAGATATTTAATCTCTGCTTTCAGCAGTGTGTGGTACCCAAATGCTTTAAGCAGGCTTAGATGCTGAAGAAGAAAGTGGTAACTTGCCTCAGTGACTATCATCCAGTACTTACGTCCACAGTGATGAAGTGTTTTGACAGGTTGGCGATGAAACATATCACCTCTTGCCTGAGAAGTGACTTGGATCTGCTCCAATTTGCCTACTGGTGCAATAGGTCCACAGCAAAGATGCATACATCCGGGTGACCCTCAAAACTAATCAATAAGCCTCAAGACCTTGGCATTAATACTTCTTTGTGCTATTGGAACCTTGATTATCTCACTTGCAAACCCCAGGCGGTTTGGATTGGCAACATCTCCACAATCTCCATCAGCACAGGAGCACTACAAGGCTGTGTTCTCAGCCCCCTACTCTAATTGCTTTTCGCTTATGACTGTGAGGCTAAGCACAGCTATGATGCCAGATTCACATTTGCTGATGACACCATTGACATTGTCTGAATCAAAGGTGGTGATGAACCAGCATAGAGGAGGGAGATTGATAATCTGGCTGAGTGGCGCCACAACGATAGCCTCTCGCTCAATGTCAGCAAGATCAAGGAGCTGATTATTGACTTTAAGAAGAAGAAGCCAGAGGCCCAGAGCCAGTCCTCATAAGAGGATCAGAGGTGGAGAGCATCAGCAACTTTAAATTCCTCAGTGTTATTATTTCACAAGCCCTGTCCTGCAATTACGAAGGGAACACGGCAGTGCCTTTACTTCCTTAGGAGTTTGCAAAGATTCGGCATGGCAACCAAAACATTGACAGACTTATATAGATGTGTGGTGGAGAGTATGTTGACTGGCTGCATCACAGCTTGGTATGAAAACAGTAATGCCCTTGAATGGAAAATCTGTCAAAAAGTAGTGGATATAGCCCAGAGGTAACGCCCACCCACCACTGAGCACATCTACACAATATGCTGTCACAAGAAAGCAGCATCCATCATCAGGGACCCCCACCACCCAGGTCATGCTCTCTTCTTGCTGCTGCCGTCAGGAAGTAGATACAGGAGTCACAGGACTCACACCACTAGGTTCAGGAACAGTTACTCCCCCTCAACCATCAGGCCCTTGAAATGGAGGGGATAACTTCACTCAACTTCACTTGCCCCATCACTGAACTGTTCCCATAATCTATGGACTCACTGTCAAGCACTCTTCATCTCATGTTCTTGATGTTTATTGGTAATTTATTTATTATTATCATTTATTTCTTTTTGTATTTGTACAGTTTGGTTTTTTTTTGTACACTGGTCGAATGCCCAAGTTGTTAAGGTCTTTCAATGATTTATTGAGTATTCCCAGAAGAAAATGAATCTCAGGATTGTATATGGTGACATATATGTATCTTCATAATAAATTTACTTTGAACTTTGAATGTATGTGAAGGCTAGCAGGATGACTATACTGAGAGCAGGACTGATCAGAGATAAGGTGGGAAGCATGTGCCTTGAGTCGGAGGATATAGGGGAGGTTCTTAATTAATACTTTACCTCAGTGCTCACCAGGGAGAGGGACTTTGTCGAATGTGAGGTCAGCATTGTACAGTTTACAATGGTACAAGTGGATTGAAGGATGGCAAATGTTGTCCCGTTGTTCAAGAAAGGTAATAGGGATAATCCTGGGAATTATAGGTCAGTGACTCTTACATCAGTGGTGGGCAAACTATTGGAGAGGATTCCTAGAGACAGGATTTAGAAATATTTGGGCAAACACAGGATGAGGAGGGATGGTCGTCTTGGCTTCATGAGGGGTCTGCTGTCATGCCTTATGAGCCTGATTGGCTTTTTTGTGAAAGTGATAAAACAAATTGATGTAGAGTGTGGTGAATATGGATTTGAATAAGGTGTTTGACAAGATTGCCATGGTAGGCTCATTCAGAAAGTCAGGAGGCATGGGATCCAGGGAAACTTGGGTGTGTGCGGATTCAGAATTGACTTGCCAACAGAAGATAGAGGATAAATGGAGAGTATACTACCTGGAGGTGACTAGTGGTGTTGGTGGTGTTATGGACAGTGCAGAAGGTTGTCGTAGATTGCAATGGGGTGTTGATAGGATGCAGATTTCGGCTGAGAAGTGGCAGATGGGGTTCAACACAGAAAAGTGCGAAGTGATTCACTTTGGAAGGTTGAACCTGAAGTCAGAGTACAAGATTAATGACAGGATTCTTGACAGTGTGGAGGAATAGAGAGATCTTGAGGACTAAGTCCATAGATCCCATTAAACTGCCATACAAGTTAATAGGCTGGGTAAGAGGTGTTTGCTGTGTTGGCCTTTATTAGTTGGGGGACTGAGCTCAATAATCACAAGGTAATGTTGCAGCTCTGTAAAACTCTGGTTAGACCACACATGGAGCAATTTGTTCTGTTCTGGCCTCCTTATAGGAAGGATGTGAAAGCTTTATAGAGGGTGTAGTGGAGACTTACCAGGATACTGCTTGAATTAAATAACAAGTCTTATGATAAAAGGTTGAGCAAGTTAGGGCTTTTCACTTTGGAGTGAAGGAGATGACTTGATGGAGGTGTATAGAATGATACAAGACATTGATAGAGTAAAACGCCAGTGACCTTTTCCCAGGGCAGAAATGGCTAATATGAGAGGGTATACGTTTAATGTGGTTGGAGGAATGTACAGGGGGAATGTCAGAGGTAGGTTTATTACAGAGAGTGGTGGGTGCGTGGATACACTGCTGGCAGTGGTGGCAGAGGCAGATACACTGGGGACATTTAAGAGAATCTAGGGCACATGGATGAAAGAAAAATGGAGGCTATGTGGGAGAGAAAGGATAGGTTGATCTTAGAGCAAGTTAAAAGGTCAGCAAAACATTGTGGGCTGAAGGGCTTGTACTGTTGTATGTTCTATGTAATTCACTCTTTTAGCAATGAAATATCTGATGTCCTCAAACAAACCTGTGCCTGAATTTGTCCATTCACTGAGCGTGTATTCGCACATCCAGTTGGTTTCTCTACTAAGCACACTGTCGTCCACAATGTGACAGGGATGTTATTGCATAATGCTGGCACAGTGAAAACCTTAATCTGCATGCTTCTAATGGTTTTAGTGTTGTCTCACAAAGCGGTCATTGTAGCTGTCTATTTAGATTCTCTTTACTTTATATAGTAGTCATACATGGTAGGGCCACCTTTGTAATCATGTTGTAGCCAGCATGACAACAGCAGATTTACTTTACCACAGAATAGTGAACATCAGTGAGTATAAACAATCTTCTCAGTAAAAACTTTTGGAATCTTGTAAGCTCCAAATATACAGTAATAGCAATATATTTGTTTTACCTTTGAGTAGAATGTAGGAAATATTATGAGATTTGCCATTTTACTCAAGTAGTTTTTCTTACTTTCCAGATTCCTAATTAAAAGAGTCTTTTTTCTCTCTCTCTCTCCCTCTTCTCCTTTCCTCTCACTCCCCCCTCCCTCTCTCTCCTCCTGTCTCCATACTAAATATACCCTTTTCCCTTGATCATACATGGTATGCAACAGTCTTCTGGGTTATTTTGCTTCTTATCATTGCAATAACACAGTTTAAGTTTTACATGTTACTAACCTGGTTTTGTCTTTTGCAGACTGAGCTTACGGTAGCATCCTTTCTGCCCTCTCAATCTGAAATCCTTTTTTAATGGGACCCTCATACTGATTGTCTCACAATCTGTTGATGCAGCAAAATGAGCGTTTGGATATTTCAACTCTTCTTTTGTTCTCTCCAACACTTAATCAATGTTCCAGTCTTACTTGTTTCAAATTTCATATGTTCTTTCCCAAGCTCTTTGCTTTCAGCACAGCACTACAAGTTAAATTCGTTCCCTGCCTTTCACATTTTTCTGTCCTTGCACATTGTTTGTGGTTAGTGTTGTGCAATTAATGTTTCAGTAATATTTGAATAATCTTGTGAATTGAGTAATATTATTTGATTAAGTATTCTTGTTTCTTTAATTAATTCATTACGGGTTATATGTATAAATACTTGAATTGCATACATCATCATGCTACCATGTGAAATGTGCGTGCTTCGCTTAAAGTAAGCACAAAGCTAGATTCACATTTTGATCTCCTGTGTCTTCCTTTGAATCAGCTTAATGTTTTGAAGTTACAAAACATAATATTGGCAATGAAGTACTTTTAAAATGATCCCGAGACAGTTACCGACCTGTTGCAGTGCAGCGAGACATTCGAACTAAAAAAACGCAGTGAGGTATGGCAAATAAAACATGCAGCCCAGCATGTGCAGAGACAGTCGAGTTTAAAAAAAGTCATAAAATGGAAGAATTCACAAGATCGTAAAGTGTGATCTGAGTGATAATAATCATTAAAATAAAGAGCAGAAATGGCTGACTATGTTGGAATGATTAGCACGTTTGATTCCGCAAGAGATAACTGGCTTATGCATACTAAACTAATTGAACAGTATTTTTAAGCAAATGAAGTAGCCAGTGAGAAGTGCCAATTTTGCTATTGGGCTTAAAGGCATACAGAATGCTTTGACGTTTGACTGCTCCAACCAAACCAGCAGAAACAAGCTTTACAGATATTGTCAATGTAATGCAGGAGCACTAAACCAGAAGCCCGCCAGTTTCCTCCTTGCCTATCATAATGTAACACACTCTACAACCAATAACTCACCACTTATACCATTCCTGGGTTGTCACTTACATCCATGGTTGGATCTCCTCAGATCCCATTTCAGAAGGGCGATGCAGGACTAACAGCTGAGACAAATCAAAGGCTCCTTGAACAAGGAGGTTTGACGTTTCACTCATGGACTGCAGCAGTCATGGTGAGGGACTACAGAAGTGATCAAAAGTGGATACTCAGAAAGATTAAGGACAAAACTGGACCACTCTCCTACAAGGTGGAGATTGCATCTGAAATCATCTGGAGATAACACTTCGATCAGTTGAGGAGAGAAGAACTAATTGTTAGAGAAGAAAGTTGGCTACTGCTATCAGAACCACTTCCTGCAGTCTCAGAGCCAACTCCTACAACCTCCATGGTGGAGGCCCCAGAACCTGAGATTGTTTCATAGCCACACGTCTCACCTGCCAAGTAGTGAACACCTCTGGTCAGGAAAGACATTATCCCACAAGAATAAGAAATCCTCCACAGTGATTACATCTTTGGGCCTGAATGTGACCATTTAAAATTTACTATGCTGTGGATGTTTGTGGATAGTAGCTGTATTATGTAATAAACTGTGTATATAGTTGATGCATTCTCTTTTAAGTTGGAGTTTATAGCTCAGTAGGGAGGGGTATTGGGTATTTAATATTTCAGTAATATTTGAGTAATCTTGATTAAGCATTCTTATTTGTTCAAATAATTCATTACGGATTATATGCATAAGTACGTGAAGTGCATATGTCATCATGCTACCACATGATATGTGCATGCCTCACTTAAAGTAAACATGAAGTTAGACTCACACTTTGGACTTGCTTTAAATTAGTTAAATGTTTTGAAGTTACAAAACATAACAGTTTAGTCATTTTTTACAAAAATGATCGTTATACTTTGCTTTCTTGATTATACACCATATTAAAGTATGTATTTGTTTTGACAGTATTAGCTTTAAAGGAATAGTTAAAATATTTTAATGTAGCATCATACAGTTAACACATTTCACTGGTTAGGCTGCTTCCTAAGGCTGATTTATACTTCTGTGTAGGCTCTATGCCGTAGCCTATGCAAGTGACCTACGCTGTTGTGAGCATTTATACTTGTGCATTGGTGTGTCCGCGTCGCTCTGCAATTCACTGCCAAATCACTAGTTGGCGGTGGGGTTTTTATGCCACTGTGTTGAGTTTCTTCATGTTGAATTTCTTTGTGTACTTCAAACAATGGCCACTGAAACTGAGTGCATCATGTTGGAGTTGGAGCTAATAAATGTTGAAGAAGAGTTACTTCTATTGAAATTACTGCAATGCAGAAAACAGAGAAGACATCGGAGGAGATGGTGTGTACGACCGTTGAACGGATTGAGGCAGAAGGAGGGTGAATTTTCTGTGCCTGTCTGGCCACTGAGAGACATGGACGAGGAAATACATTTCAAATATTTTCGGATGTCGGCAGGTAGATTTGATGATTTGATTCATCATCTCCAACCATTTATTTTGCATCAGTGTACGCACAGCATGCCTATAAACATTACTCAGAGACTGGTAATCACCATTCGAGTTTTAGCTTCAGGTGGAAGTAACGAGAAATGTGTAGGAGGAGATAGTCATAGTCATACTTTATTGATCCCAGGGGGAAATTGGTTTTCGTTACAGTTGCACCATAAATAATAAATAGTAATAGAACCATAAATAGTTAAATAGTAATATGTAAATTATGCCAGTAAATTATGAAATAAGTCCAGGACCAGCCTATTGGCACAGGGTGCCTGACCCTCCAAGGGAGGAGTTGTAAAGTTTGATGGCCACAGGCAAGAATGACTTCCTATGACGCTCTGTGCTGCATCTTGGAGGGATGAGTCTCTGGCTGAATGTACTCCTGTGCCCACCCAGTACATTATGTAGTGGATGGGAGACATTGACCAAGATGGCATGCAACTTAGACAGTATCCTCTTTTCAGACACCACCGTCAGAGAGTCCAGTTCCATCCCCACAACATCACTGGCCTTTCGAATAAGTTTGTTGATTCTGTCGGTGTCTGCCACCCTCAGCCTGCTGCCCCAGCACACAACAGCAAACATGATAGCACTGGCCACCACAGACTCGTAGAACATCCTCAGCATCGTCCGGCAGATGTTAAAGGACCTCAGTCTCCTCAGGAAATAGAGATGGCTCTGACCCTTCTTGTAGACAGCCTCAGTGTTCTTTGACCAGTCCAGTTTATTGTCAATACGTATCCCCAGGTATTTGTAATCCTCCACCATGTCCACACTGACCCCTTGGATGAAAACAGGGGTCACCGGTACCTTAGCTCTCCTCAGGTCTACCACCAGCTCCTTAGTCTTTTTCACATTAAGCTGCAGATAATTCTGCTCACACCATGTGACAAAGTTTCCTACCATAGTCCTGTACTCAGCCTCATCTCCCTTGCTGATGCATCCAACTAGGCAGAGTCATCTGAAAACTTCTGAAGATGACAAGACTCCGTGCAGTAGTTGAAGTCCGAGGTGTAAATGGTGAAGAGAAAGGGAGACAAGACAGTCCCCTGATGTGATGCTACCAAGTGGACCAATCACAGTTGTTGTGGTCTTCGTCACCGTGACGCGTAGTTACATTTTTGGGGAGGTGTGTAACAGGCTACGGCATAGGGTATGTGGCTACGCCGTACCTACGGCGTAGATTCAACGCAGAAGTATAAATTAGCCTTTACTGTGTACGCAATAGGCTTCCCATGTCGACTATCCATGATGTGACAAACAAGTGCGCTACTCCACATAATTACACATAAAAACACAACTCATGATTGCTGTTCAAATTCACTATAAATAACTTGCTCTTGAGGCTTCTTTTGCATATCTTGTAGACTCTTTGTTGATCCTGTATCTCCACAGTTTATCTTTATTAGTTGCTGAAGCAATGACAACATTCCAACAGGATTAGGTAGGACTCTGGTCTATTATTCAAACATGCCTTATGTAAATATGGGAGTAAATGTGGGTCAAATAGCTCTGGAGGATTCAGTGAGATCACAATTGATTTGATCTTGGCAAAAGCTGCAATTTCCCCTGTAGACCTAAAACAGGCCTCCCCCTACCTTGAATATCAGCCTCCACAGCTCTCTGGGGTAAGGAATTCCAAACATTCATGACTTGGTGAAAGAAGAAATTCTTCCTCATCTCTGTCTTGTGGGAACCTCTTATACTGAAACAATGCTCTGTAGTTCCTCTTAGGGCTCACCTTTAAAAGCCCTGTCAGAGCTTTTTATGTTTCTCATTTCTCATTCTTCTAAACTATTCTTACTTAAATTCTCCTTATGAAACAGCTCCTTACCTCAGGAATCAACTACCCGAACCTTCTCTGGCTGTCTGTAACATAAACATAAACCTCTTTAAATAAAGAGACAAAACTGAGCACAGAAAGTCAGCAGATAATGTACTTAAATGCATAACTGGCAGCCTTGCATTCTACCCATTATGAAATATCATGCATTTGACTGGTCTCAGGTTCTCGCCAAAGTAACATTGATTTTAAAGTGTCTCACCAATGGCACTTGACTAAACTGCAATAACTATCCTTTCCTATTATGGAATGGCCTTTGTAATCAATGACTAATGACCCAAACACTATCCCCAACATCACAGAGGAAGATTTACAGAGAAGTTAGGAAGTTGTGAGTTGAAGAAGATTGTTATTGCTACTCTGTGGTTTTTATAAATGATTTGGAAGAGGAAGTGGAAGGGTGGGTTAGTATGCTTGTAGATGAAGGTTGGTGATGTTGTGGATAATGTAGAAGGATGTGGTAGGTTACAATTGGACAAGTAAGCTAGATGGAGGGACAGTAGAGCAGAATTGGATGAAATTCCTACAAGAAATAAGCAAAGTGCAGGAAATATATATTCCAAGAAAAAAGAAAAGCATGAATGGAAAAATGGCACAAATGTGGCTAACGAGAGAGGTTAAGGCTAAAATAAAAGCAAAAGAGATGGCGTACAAGGAAGCAAAAATTAGTGGGAAAACTAAGGAGTGGACTACTTTTAAAAACTTACAGAAGGAAACTAAGGAAGTCATTAGGAAAGAAAAGATGTATTATGAAAGGAAGTTGGCAATTAACATAAAAAAAGATACTAAGAGTTTTTTAAAATATTTGAAGAGTAAAAGAGTGACACGGGTAGATATAGGACCAATTGAAAATGAAGCTGGAGAAATTATAATGGGTAACAAAGAGATGGCAGAAGAACTAAATGAGTATTTTGCATCAGTCTTCACATTGGAAAACATTAGCAACATACCTGATAGCCAGAGGTCTCAGGGAATAGAATTAGATACAGTCAAGATTACTAGAGAGAAAGTGCTTGGGAAGCTAAATGGACTAAGAATAGATAAGTCTCCTGGACCAGATGAGGTGCACCCACTGGTTCTGAAGGAGGTGGCTTTGGAGATTGTAGAGGCATTGGAAATGATCTTCCAGGGATCAATAGACTGGGATAGTTTCAGAGGACTGGAAGGTTGCAAATGTAGTTCCACTGTTTAAGAAAGGAGGGAGGCAGCAAAAAGAAAATTACAGACCTATTAGTCTGACATCAGTAGTTGGCAAGTTATTGGAGTGATCCTTAAGGACAAGGTTATGAAATACCTTGAGGTGCATGACAAGATAGGCCCAAGCCAGCATGATTTCATGAAGGGAAGATCCTGCCTCACCAACCTATTGGAGTTTTTTGACGTAATCTCAAATAAGATTGACAAGGGAGAGGCTATGGATGTTGTGTATTTGGATTTTCAAAAGGCCTTCAATAAGGTGTCACATAAGAGGCTGCTTAATAAGATGAGAGCCCATGGAATTATAGGAAAGATATTGAAATGGGTGGAGCATTAGCTGATAGGCAGAAAGCAAAGGGTGGGAATAAAGGGATCCTATTCTCATTGGTTGTCGGTTACTAGCGGTGTTCCGCAGGGGTCGGTGTTGGGGCCGCTTCTTTTTACAATGTATATCGATGATTCAAATTATGGATTAAATAGTTTTGTGGCTCAGTTTGCAGATGACGCCAAGATAGGTGGAGGAGCAGGAAATGTTGAAGAAATGGAAAGGCTGCAGAGAGACTTGGTCAGTTTAGGAGAATGGGCAAAGAAATTTCAAATGAGATACAAATTTGAGAAATGCACGGTTGTACATTTTGGAAGAAGAAATAATCGGGCAGATTATTATTTGAATGGGAAGAAAATTCAAAAATCAGAAGTGCAAAGGGACTTGGGGGTCCTTGTGCAAGATACCCTATAGGTTAACCACCAGGTTGGATCGACAGTAAGGAAAGCGAATGCTATGTTGGCATTCATTTCAAGAGGAATAGTGTATAAGAGTAAGGAGGTGTTGATGAGGCTCTATGGGGCACTGGTGAGATCTCATTTGGAATACTGTGTGCAGTTTTGGGCCCCATATCTTAGACGGGATGTACTGATGTTGGACATAGTTCAGAGAAGATTTACGAGGATGATTCCTGGAATGCAGGGACTAACATATGAGGAGCGTTTGTCGGCTCATGGACTGTATTCATTAGAGTATAGAAGAATGACAAGGGATCTCATAGAAACATTTCGAATGTTGAAAGGGTTGGACAGAGTAGTTGTGGAAAGGCTGTTTCCCTTGGTGGGCGAGTCCAGGACAAGATGCCACAGTCTTAGAATTAGAGGATACCCATTTAAAACAGAGGTGAGGAGAAATTTTTTTAGCCAAATAGTCGTGGATTTATGGAATTCGTTGCCACATACAGCTGTGGAGGCCCAATCATTGAGGGTGTTTAAGGAGGAGATTGATAGGTATCTAATTAGTCAGGATATCAAGGGATATGTGGAAAAAGCCGGAAATTGGGACTAGATGGGAGAATAGTTTAGCTCATGGTGGAGTGGCGGAGCAGACTTGATGGGCTGAATAGCCTACTTCTGCTCCTTTGTCTTGTGATCTTGTGAAAGGATGTAGAGCTGGGCCAAGAAGTGGCAGGTGGAGGTCAATCTGGAAAAGTGCCAAGTGATTCGCTTTTGGAGGTCAAACTTGAAAGCAGAGTACAGGGTAAATGGCAGGACTCTTAGCAGTGTGGAGGAACAGATGGATCTTGTGAAGTACATAGATCCCCCAAAGTTGCTGAGCAAGTTGATAGGGTTGTTGAGAAATGTATGGTGTGCTGGCCTTCATTGATTGAGGGATTGAGTTCAAGAGATCTAAGATAATGCTAGAGCTCCATAAAACCTTGGTGAAACCACACTTGGATCATTGTGTTCAGTTCTGGTCACCTCATTATAGGAAGGACGAGGACGCAGAAAAGATTTACCAGGATACTGCCTGGGTTAGAGAATATGTCTTGTGAGGGTCAGTTGAGCAAGGTAGGGCTTTTCTCTTTAGAGTGAAGGAGGATGAGAGGTGAAATGATAGAGGTGTAAAAGATGATAAAAGGCATAGATTGAGTGGATATCCAGTGCCTTTTTCCCAGGGTGGAAATAGCTGAATCAAGAGGGCATAATTGTCAGGTAATTGAGGAAACCATAACACTAACCCTGGTACACTACCAGGGGTGGTGGTAGAGTCAAATACATTAGGGGCATTTAAGAGACTATTAGATGGGCATATGGATAAATGAAAGATGGAGGACTATGTGGGAGGTAGGTGTTAGAATGATATTGGGATAGGTTAAAAGGTCACCACAACATCATGGGCTGAAGGGCCTGTGCTGTTCTGTACTTTTCTGTGTTCTATGACATCGTCTTTGATATTTGCTCATAGACAGATGACTTACAACAAAAATAGACTTTCCCCATCATCACTCCTTGATCTGCTATTTGTAACACATCACACTCTAACTGCCCCAATAACAACTCCCTCCTTCAGCCACCCAGTCCCATCATTCCCTCCCAAGCACACTCCCCCCATACCCACATCCTCTTTCTTTGCAACTTAAGACCAATCTTTTTCTCTCTTTATCTCTGCTCTGATGAAGAGACTTTGACCTGAAAATTATTCAGCTTCTCTTTTCATAGATGCTGCCTGACCTACTGAGTGTTTGCTGCTTTTTCTCTTTATTTTTCAGATTTCCAACCCCTGCAGTTTGAAAAATTTTTTACTTCCAGCCTGGGACTGGCCTGCTATCTCTTCACATTTTCCCTCTTGGGCATTTATGGGGCTGGATCTGTTGCAAGGACATGGTTGCAGGGGGAACCCATGTGCTGGACACAGGCATGGATGCAGGATCGTTAGCACAGTCGCAAGCATGGAATAGCTGTTCAGGAGAGTCTTGACATGAAGACAAGGTTCACGTAGAGAATCCAGGAAAATGGTGCAGAACTTAGAACCACCAGTCCTAAAGAACCATGAATCAAGGTTACTCATACAAGAGTTGACCAACAAACTGGTAGCTCCTTGTTGTGATTACAGGGTTTTTATCCTGTGTTTACTGATGGAGGGCAGGTGTGCGTAATTAGTGGAACTGGGAATGATTGGAAGTTAGACGAGAGGATTGAGGCCCAACTACTGAGGTAATACCAAGATGGGGAATTGCCAGACGGGGCCATGATAGGATCTTTATTTGCAGTCAGTTTTGCCTGTTCTTGGGCCCATACGTTAATTTTCCACAACTGAGTGTGAATTTCCTAAATATATTTTACCCAACCAGCATGGCTATATTATGTTGGTAGCTGCAGTCTCTGTTTTTCACCCTCCTCATCAACGCAGCTGAAGTCCTGCTGAGAACTACAACCCAAAACTGAATGCAGTGCACTGGGAAGTAGCCAACTGAACAATCATTTACTCGCTTTTCAATTTCAATGCTTGTCCACTTTCTGTGTTGACTCTTTGCTGTAGCAAAGTGAATCCAGTGTGTTGTTCTTTCCACAGGACCATTTCCTTTGCTAAACATACTTCGAAGTTTTTTTCCAAATGATACAATAGTCTTTTCCTCTCCATTCCCTGTGGCAAAGTACAGCATGGACAAGCAATCTCTTTGCTTAGAATAACTTCCACAGTCTCTATTCCCTTCTTTTTACGAGTTATAAACAGACAATTTCTCTCACCAAGCTGCTTGAACAGAAGGATCAGACCTTCAAAATCCTTCAGCATTTAAAAACTTCCATTGCAGTTTCACTTAAGCATCTTGTTCTTCAGTAAACAGTGCCAGTATCTGAAGTCTCTTATAAGTATAGTTTCCATCTCTGGATTTATCTGGCAGGATCTTCTAAGACCCATGTGTCATTTTCATAATACATTTCAATCTGTCACTTGTACAAATTCATCATTAATTCTACTGTAAACTAGGTGGCCCTGTTATAAAGAATCTATTTATTAAATAGAGTTGACTATCTTTACAAGATACACCTACTTGAAAACACACTTTCAAAGTGGTATTGTTCTCATAATTAAACCTCAAGATTTCTTTGTTAATCATGGCTTAGCAATGGCTTTGTAACCTCTGAAGCAGAAGGTTATGGGTCAAATCACCCTGTACATTCTGAAAAGCATGTAAAATATTTAGGGAATGCAATATTATTGGAGTTGCTGTCCAGATGATATATTGAACCAAGCCCCTGCTTTCCCTCACAGCTGGTGTAAGATGCTCTCCACAGGATCCTAGTCAATTACTCACATCTACAGTAATGAAATGCTTTGAGAGGTTAGAATCAACTCCTGCCTCAGCAAATATCTGGACCCACTGCAATTTGCCTATTGCTACAATAGATCTGCGGCAGATGCAATCTCAATGGCTCTTCACACAGCCTTGGATTACCTGGACAATACAAACAACACCCACAAAATGCTGGAAGAACTCAGCAGGCCAGGCAGCATCAATGGGAAAGAGTACAATCGACGTTTCCGGCCAAGATCCTTCAGCAGGACCTGGTCCCAACATATTGAGGCAGCTATAAAGAAGGCAAGACAGCAGCTATATTTCATTAGAAGTTTGAGGAGATTTGGTTTGTCACCTAAAGCACTTGAAAACTTCTATAGATGTACCATGGAGAGCATTCTATCAGGCTGGTATGGGTGGGGTGGGGGGGGGGTAGTGGCCAACTGCATAGGGTCCTAACAAGCTAAAGAAAGTCGCAAAATTAGTCATCTCCATCATGGGTACTAGCCTCTGTAGTATCCAAGACATCTTCAGGGAGTGGTGCCTCAGAAAGGTAGCATCCATTATTAAGGACACCCATCACCCAGGACATGCCCTCTTCTCACTGTTACCATCAGGAAGGAGGTACAGAAGCCTGAAGGCACACACTCAGCGATTCAGGAACAGCTTCTTCCCGTCTGCTATCCTATCTCTAAAGGGACATTGGACCCATGAACAGTACGTCACTTTTTTGTGCTTTTGTACCATTTCTAATTTAACTGTATTTACTATACAAACACACATATATATTGATTGACTGATAATTTTAAATTTTTTTTCTTTCTATATTATCACGTATTCCATTGTACTGCTGACTGCTGTCACTAAGTTAACAAACTTCACAACACATGCCAGAGATATTAAACCTGATTCTGATTCTGATTCAATACACATTACCCAATCTACATCATTCAGGTCAAATATTTACCTGTTGGCTGTGGAATTTTGCAACTGCTAGTTTCTATTGGTTTACATTGCAATAGTGACTGTACTGCAAATCCATTTTAAAGGCTGTGACGCACATTCGAACTAACTAAGATTATATATAATATGTCTTTCTTCCTTTCAATGGGTTCTTGTATTTACACACAATTTTACTCTACCTGAATGAGAACTATTGCCATTTCCCAGGCAAAGAGTTCATCCCTATTCTGGTCCAACAATCCACCGAACCCAGGCATCCGGTGGCCTTTTTCTCCGTCAATTGGGCCGTATGTCAAATTATGTAGAGGGTGAGAAGGAGCAACACTGCACACAAAAGATAATTTAGCAACTCACCTGCTGGAGATTGATGTTGAGTTTGCTGAATTTCAATTTCATTTTGAGGATGGAGAAGTTGGTCAGAAACTGGGTCCTTCATATGGTACAATTGGCTAAAGTTGACCTGGACAGGTGGAGGTAGACAGCTAAGGAGGTATTTCATAGCTTGTAGTAAAAGTATTCCTAACGAAAGAAGGATGAAATCCAGGCCCATAAATGGTAACTAAGAAAATTAGAGATGGCTTCAAATTAAAAGAAAATGCATACAATACTGTGAAGATTTGTGGTAGGCCATTGGGGAATTTAAAAAAAAGATGACTAAAAAAGATAAGAAGGAGAAAATTAAGTTTGAGAATAAACTAGCAAATAACGTAACAACAGTAAGAGCTTCTACAGAAAAGGGTGTAAATTTCAAAGCAGCTCTTCATTTCAAAGCAGCATGTAAAAAGGAGGTGAGCAGCCATTTTGAGAGTGGTTGTTTTGAGGCAGGGGCTTGGACCTGACATAGAAAGTTGAAGGAAATACAGAAATTAGAACAAGAAAGAGTAGTAGACAGGATGGGCAGGGCAGGATATAGAGCAAGGAGGTAAACGGGATTTATTTTACTGCAAGAAGCCTGACACGTAAGGTAGATGGACTCAGGACAAGGCTAGGCATGTGACAGATTACAGAAACATGGTTGAGGGATGGGCTAGACTGGTAGCTCAGTGTTCTGGGGTATAGATACTGCAAACATGACGGAGACTGTGGTCTATTGTGTGAGAAAGGAGATTTACCAGGTATAGGCAGCAGAGTCAAGAGAGTCCTTTGAGGAGTGTATTTAAGAAGGAAATGAGGAGGGCAAAAAGGACACACGACTGTGTACGTACACCTATTGATGCTTCTAGACACATCTTCAGTGATGTTCCTGGAATCATCGGGTGTTTCGGGTCTTTCAACATCATACAACCTCCTCCAGGTGACCCAGCCGGGGCTGATCTGACCCCAGCTTGTGTCCAGATGGCTAGCTACTTATGACTCCATGGCTCCCCTCTTTTGAGCCACAGCCATCTTGAGGCCCTCTCTGCCGCATCGGTGGTACTGCGGATGGCTCTCCTCTTCCTCTCTCCCTCAATGCCCAAGATGCTGAAGGCTCTAACTAAAGAACGGGCTACAAATCCCCTACAGCCAGCCTCCACTGGGAGACACCTCGCTCTCCATCCAGCCTGCTGACAGTTGCTGAACAGTCCTGCGTACTTAGAGAGCTTCTTTTCAAAGGCCTCTTCCAAGCTATCTTCCCATGGAGCCGTCAGCTCCAGCAGCACCACTTGCTTAGTCGACTCAGAAACTAGGACAATGTCTGGTTGCAGGGTGGTGGCTGCGATATGGTTGGGGAACTTCAGCTGCCCTTCGAGGTCCACCAACAGCTGCCAGTCCCTTGCAGAGGTCAGAATTGCCTGCAGATGTTCTTTTGGCAGGTATTGGCTGCTCCCCAGCTCTGACAAAGGCAATGGTCTGCTTGGAGGGTCGGGACCGCTTCGCCCACTCAACTCCTGCGCTGACGGCTTCAGTGATGGTCTTCAGGAACTGATCATGCTTCCACCTGTACCGTCCCTCACCAAGTGCCCTTGCACAGCCTTTGAGGATGTGCTCCAGGGTTCCTCGCTTGGAGCACAGTGGGCATGCAGATGACTCTGTCTTGCCCCATGTGTGCAGGTTTGATGGGCTTGGAAGCACATCGTACACTGTCTGGATGAGAAATTGGATGCGGTGTGGTTCGGCTTTCCAAAGATTAGCCCAGGTCACTTTCCTCTCAACTGCATTTTCCCATCTTGTCCAAACTCCCTGTTGCTTCATTCCCACCGTCTTGCAGGCTGTCATCTCCTCCACTACTGCTCTCACCTCCTCCTGAACTAGACGACACCCTTCCTTCCCTCTGGTGTCCATTTGGGGAGTTGGAAAGGATCCTAGCCCAGCTCGGCCTCGTGTGACCACTCCCACCAGCCTCCTGTGATGCAGCCTCGCCTCTCCCTCCTGAACAGCTTCCTCTGCCCTCCACTTCCTGCCAGTACTTACTTGGATCCCTGCTCTAGCCACCTTTGGGTCACTTGAGTCCCTATACTGTAGCACTTCTCTGGCTCTTGTTACCTTGAATTCTTCCTCCAAGGATTTGAAGGGCAGTTGCAGTTTGTTGTGGTGTCCATAGAGTGCGATGCTGCTCAGGTTCTTTGGCAGCCCCAGCCATCTCCTGAGGTGGTTACTAACCCTCCTCTCTAAGGTTTCGACTGTCAAGATCGGAACTGCATAGACGAGGAGGGGCCACAGGATTCTGGGAAGAACGTCATGCTGATACACCCAGGCTTTAAACTTCCCAGGTAGGCCAGACTTGTCCACAGATTTCAGCCAGCCATCCAACTCGGTGCAGGTTGCCTGAATGGATGTTGTGTCCCTTAAAGAGCTGTCAAAAACTTTGCCTAAGCTCTTGAATGGCTTTCTGTGATGGTTGGGATGGCTGTGCCTGCGATGCTGAACCGGAACTTGTTCTCCACCTTCCCTTTCCTCAGCACCATCGATCTTGAATTGGCAGGTTTGAAACTCATCCGGGCCCACTCCACCAGCTTTTCGAGCCCTTGCAGAATCCTCTGGCAGCCTGGGACTGATTCTGTGGTGACTGTGAGGTCATCCATGAATGCCCTGATAGGTGGTTGCCATTGAGCGGAATTCATTCTGGGCCCTCTGCACTCTGGTTCAGCAGACTTAGTGAGCATGTTCATGGCCTGGGAGAACAGTGTCACTGAGATAGTGCACCCTGTGATGATGCCGATCTCCACCTTGTGCCAGGTTGATGTAATTGCTCCTGAAGAGACCCTCATCCTGAAGTTGCTGTAATAATCAGCAATAAGGTCTCTGATTCTGCTGGGGACATGATATTTGGTCAGTGTGAGCTGCACCAGCTTTTGCAGAACGGAGCCATATGCATTTGCCAGATGGAGCCACAACACTGACAGGTTGCCCTTGTTCTCTCTGGCCTCCCTGATGAGCTGTGTCACCACACCGATGTGCTCCAGACAGCCCGGCATCCCTGAAATGCCACCCTTCTGGACTGATGTATCAATATAGGTGTTCTTTGCTAGGTAGGTGCACAGCCGGTTAGAAACTGCACTGAAGAAGATCTTCGCCTCGACATACAGCAGGGAGATGATGCGAAACTGATCTATCTGGGTGGCATTTTCCTCCTTCGGGATCCACACCCTTTCAGCCACTCTCCACTGTTCTGGGATCTTTCCCCTTCTCCAAAAGGTTCTCAAGATCTTCCACAGACGCAGCAGGAGTTTGGAGCAATTCTCGTACACTTTGTACGAGGTGTTGCTTGGTCCTGGAGATACCCTTGGTAGGTAAGGTATAGGGAAATTTTGTGAGGTTCTGTAAGTATATTAAGAGCAGAAGCATAAATAGGGCCCTCTTAGAGATCAGTGCTGCTGTCTGTGTGCAGAGGCATGGGAGAAGGGTGAGGTTTTACATGAATGCTTTCCACCTGCCTTTGCTATGAGGAAGGTCATGGAAGCTAAGGGAATTTTAGAATGAGAATTGTGATGTCCTGAAACATATTGGTAGTAGAAAAACAGATGTTTTGCCAATCTGAAGCACATAAATCTCACCAGAACCGTATGTCAAGAAGCAAGGGATGAAACTCCTGAGGCCTGGCAGAGATATTAGCACCATGGGTGAGTTACCAGAAGACTGGAGGGTGTCTAGTGTGCTACCTTTATTTAAGAAGGACTGTGAAGGCAAGCCAGGGAACTGTGGGCTGCTGAGCGTGATCAGTAATGGAAAATTACTGGAGGAGGTTCTAAGAGACAGGGTCTACCTGCATTTGGGGAAAGGCAGGGAACTATTCGGGACAGTCAGCATAGCTTTGTGCATGGCAAATCATATCTCACAAATTTTGCTGAGGGCCAGCGACCTCCAACCAGGGTTCGATTTCCGCTGCTGTCCGGAAGGAGTTTGTATGTTCTCCCTGTTGCTGCTTAAATTCCCTCTGGATGCTCCAATTTACTCCTACATTCCAAAGACATACATTAGGGTTAGTGAGTAGGGGACATGGTATGTTGGCGCTGGAAGTGTAGCGACCCTTGTGGGCTGTGCCCAGCATAATCCTCAGACTGTGTAGGTCATTGGTGCAAAATGATGCATTTCACTGTGCATGTGACAAATAAAGCTCATCTTTAAACCTTTCATTAAAAAGATGACAAAAACAGGGTGTTCAAGATTGAACGAGTCCTTTGGACATGGTCTCGTCTGGTGAGTGAGGTCACATGGGATCCAGAGTGAGCCTGCGAGCTGGATAAAAAGGTTGGCTTTGTGGAAGGATACAGAGGGCAGTAGTGGAGGGAAGTATTGAATGGTGTGGTGGAGTGATCAGTGCTAGTTTACTACATATATTAACAATTTAGGTGAAAGATATAAGTGACATCATTAATAAGTTTGTGGATGACACTAAAACTGATGGTGTGAAGAGTGAAGAAGATTGGCTAAGGTTACTGGCAAAAGAATCATCGATGGAACTAAACTCAGTCAAATGTGAAATGTTGCATTTTGTGAAGTTAGACCAGGGCAGGGCATTCACAGCAAATAACAAAGAGATCTAGAGGTAAAAGTGCGTAGTTCTCTGCGAGTGGTGACACAGGTAGGTAAGGTAATGAAGAACCCATATGGCACATTTGCCTTCATTAGATGGGACACTGAGAATGCAAGAGTTAGGACATTATATTAGGGCTGCATGGGATGTTGGTGAGACTGCACCTGTGATATTGTGTGTGGTTCCGATCATCATAATACATATAGGAAGGATGTGATTCAGTTCGAGAGGGTGTGGAAAAAGATTCACAAGGATGTTGTCAGGATTGGAGGAGAGTCTGAATAGGCTGCGACTGTTTTCCCCGAAGAGAAGGAGGCCAAGTCGTGAGTTTATGGAGTAGTCATTTCCCCAGAATAGTAAAACTAGAGGGCATAGGTGTAAAATAAGAGGGGAAGTTTTAAAGAGAAATAAGCAGTGAATATTTTATACAGAGGGTGATGGGTATATTGAACAAACCTCCAGAGGAAGGTGGATAAAATTACAAGATTTAAAAGACATTTGATCAGGTACTTAGATAGGAAGGGTTTAGAGAGATGTGGGCCAAATGGAGAAAATGGGACCAACTTAGAAAGACGCCTTGCTTGGCATGGTCAAGCTGGGCAGAAAGGCCTGTTTTTGTGGCTCTGGCTCTGTGGGATGTGCAAAACGCAAGAGCTGAAGTAAATATTGGTCTTTTGGAACTAGTAATGGGAAATACAGAAATGGCAACGAGTCTAAATAATTATTTTGGATGAGCTTTCATGGCAGAAAACACTAAAACCATGCCAATAATAATAAATGATCAAAGGAATATAGGAAGAGAGGAACTTAAAACAGTTTTTATTGCTAGAAAAAAATTACCTGGCAAACTAATGAGGTTACGTCCTCTGGACCTGATGGCCTCTGTCCTGGAGAGTTCAAGGAAGTGACTAAAGAGATAGGGGGTGCATTGGATTGTAATCTACCAGGATTCCCTGAAACTTGGAAAGGTCCCAGAGGATTGAAAATTAAATATAATACTTCTATTCAGAAAAAAAGCAGTGATTCAGAAGACAGGAAACCATAGGGCAGTCAACCTAACATCTGTCATTGTGAAAATGTTGGAGACTATTATTAAGGAGGTAATAAGAGGACATCTAAAAAGTCACAAAGCAATCAAGGCTAGACTCCCACTGGATCTCTTCACTGCACTGCCCCATCTTCATACGACCCACCTTTGTTTGTTTCATACTCCAGTTCCCTTTTCAATCAGGTTCCATCATCCATAGTAGCCCTTTGTTGCCTCCAGCCATCACCTCCCCACCACTATTTTAACTCTTCCCTCCTCCAACTGCATATCAGCCCTTCCCATCTGGATCCATGTAAGCTCTTGCTCTGTCCCTCCCCTTCATTACTTTGTACTGGTTATCCCTCTACTCCTCCAGCTCAGATGAAAGGTCTTGACCTAAAATGTCAACTATCCCTTTCCCTCTGCAAATGTTGCTTGACCAGCTGGCTTCAGATTCCAGCATCTGCAGTCTTCTGTGTCTCTAGATATAATGTAATTTGATCTCCAGAAACATTTGATAAGGTGCCATATACAGTAAAAGGTTATTGGACAAAATAATATCCTATGGGAATGGGGTAATATTGTAATATCAATAGACTTGTCTAATTAACAGATTTAGAGTTTGGATAAATGGATCATTCTCAAACTGGCCATCATTAGCTGGTGGGTTTACAAAGATCAGTGCTGGGTATTGACTATTAATGAACTGGTTGAAGGAACAGACTGTACTACAGCCAGATTTGATGGTGACGAGTTGGTTGGCAAGGATAGATTAATGAATGGGCAAAGGGTTGACAGGTTGGGTATAATTAGAAAATGTGAGGTTATTCATGGTGCAAGGAAGAATGAAAATATGAGTTAGACTCCAAAATGTTTTGGTACAAAGGGATCTGCGGGCCGCCTGCACAGAGCACAATAGGCTGACACATACCATATGTGCAGAAAGTGATTAGAATGGCTAACAGGATGCACCTCTTCCTGGAGATGCTGCCTGGCCTGCTGCGTTCACCTGCAACTTTGATGTGTGTTGCTTGAATTTCCAGCATCTGCAGAATTCCTGTTGTTTGCATTTAAACAGAATATTAGTCCTCTTATGGAGTACTTATCTTCCTAATTACTTGCTTCACATGTGTGTCAGCCCATTTCAGAGATGGGGAAGAATTTCATTTCACATGTGATCCTTTGAAATACACCACAAATAAAGAAGCAAAATACGTTCAAAGTAGAGAATGACAGGCTTTTGAACTTCAAAGGAGCCTTGGGAGTGTGAAACGGGAGTGGGAAGATTTCATTGAAGCCAAGATTAGATCGGCCACAATCTTGTTTTCATCTTTTATCTTGAATGGTAAGAGTAGACTCAAGAGTCGAGAGGCCTATTTCACTTCCTGTTACTTATCTTCTTATGATGCTACTGTCTCACTGACCAAACCAAGTCACTAATGAGACCTTTTCAGCTCCAAATGAATTGTGAATCACTGCACCATAGACAGTTCTCATATGAAAATAACAAATCAGAGAATTCAAGATCTGGACCTGTGATAAACATCTTGCATGCAACCATCTTGCCTTCAGAGTGCTTAACACAGCCCAGAAACAGACAGTCCCTAACACACTGACTTCTGCTTTTCACCTACGCACTAAGACTTTGGTGTGTTGACAACCTGGCTTCACAGAACTTTACTGCAGCATGAAGTGGAGCATTATTCCACTCAGCACTCCAGAAAGTCTGCTATTTCTAGAAAACCATAGTTTTTAAATGGGGATTCACAATTTGTTCCATTCTTTCTCAGCCATTTTCCATGCCAGGTTTTCATTCTCAGACTTCACAGGGTGCAATATTTTCACCAATATTTTCCACCTTTGGCAGGAGTTTGCTCTATTTCTGTTTAATATCCTCTTTTCACTCTCAGCTTGGTGTCCAAAACCTCTTTAATTTATTTTGCCACTAATGTTTGGATTCTTTGAATCTTGCGACACATTTTGTCAAAATGTGTCTTTACTTACTGAATTTGCTGTGCTGCACATAGTCAGTTCCCAGTCAGGTGATTCCAGTTTCCTGTTTTTGACCAGTTCCATTAGAAACACAATTTAATAACCAGCTTAACTCAGAGGATGGAAAATGATAAAAGCCTGCCTTTCAAAATAGAAGAGAAATTTGAAGCAATTACAAAGAGACTGATGGGACTGAAGGCTAACAAATCCCCAGGTCCAGATGGTCTGCATCCTAGGGTACTAAAGGAGGTGGCTCTGGAAATTGCGGATGCATTGGTGATCATTTTCCAATGTTCCTTAGATTCAGGATCAGTTCCTGAGGATTGGCGAATGGCTAATGTTATCCCACTTTTTAAGAAAGGAGGGAGGGAGAAAACAGAGAACTAGCACCCTGTTAGCCTAACATCAGTAGTGGGGAAGATGCTAGAGTCCATTATTAAAGATGAATTAACGGCATATCTTGATAGCAGTGATAAGATTGGGCCGAGCCAGCATGGATTTACCAAGGGCAAATCATGCTTGACTAACCTATTGGAGTTTTTCGAGGATGTAACCAGGAAGATAGATGTGGGAGATCCAGTGGATGTGGTGTACCTTGACTTTCAGAAGACATTCAATAAGGTACCACATAGGAGATTGGTGGGTAAAATCAGAGTTCACGGCACTTGGGGGGAGGATATTGACATGGATAGAAAACTGGTTGGCAGATAGAAAGCAAAGGGTAGCAGTGAATGGATGTTTCTCGGAATGGCAGGTGGTGATTAGTGGGGTGCCACAGGGCTCGGTATTGGGACCACAGCTGTTTACGATTTACGTCAATGATTTAGAGGAAGGCATTGTGAATAACATCAGCAAGTTTGCTGATGATACTAAGCTGGGTGGCAGTGTGACATGTGATGAGGATGTTAGGAGAATTCAAGGTGACTTGGATAGGCTGGGTGAGTGGGCAGAAACTTGGCAGATGGCGATTAATGTGAATAAGTGTGAGGTTATTCACTCTGGAAGCAAGAACAGGAAGGCAAATTATTATCTGAACGGTGTAGAGTTAGCTAAGGGAGAAATACAAAGAGATATAGGAGTACTTGTTCATCAGTCTCTGAAGGTGAATGAGCAAGTGCAGCAGGCAGTGAAGAAGGCTAATGGAATATTGGCCTTTATTACAAAGGGAATTGAGTACAAGAGCAAGGAAATCCTTTTACATTTGTACAGGGCCCTGGTGAGACCACACCTGGAGTATTGTGTGCAGTTTTGGTCTCCAGGGTTAAGGAAGGACATCCTGGCTGTGGAGGAGGTGCAGTGTAGGTTCACTAGGTTAATTCCTGGGATGTCCGGACTGTCTTACGCAGAGAGGTTAGAGAGACTGGGTTTGTACACGCTGGAATTAAGGAGATTGAGGGGGGATCTGATTGAGACATATAAGATTATTAAGGGATTGGACAAGGTAGAGGCAGGAAATATGTTCCAGATGCTGGGAGAGTCCAGTACCAGAAGGCATGGTTTAAGAATAAGGGGTAGGTCATTTAGGACAGAGTTGAGGAGGAACTTCTTCTCCCAGAGAGTTGTGGAGGTGTGGAACGCACTGCCTCAGAAGGCAGTGGAGGCCAATTCTCTGGATGCTTTCAAGAAGGAGCTAGATGGGTATCTTATGGATAGTGGAATCAAGGGTTATGGGGACAAGGCAGGAACCGGGTATTGATAGTAAATGATCAGCCATGATCTCAGATTGGCGGTGCAGGTTCGAAGGGCCGAATGGTCTCCTTCTGCACCTATTGTCTATTGTCTAAAGAGATCAGCTGTTTTTTTTCCTGTAGTACAGTGAATATTCTTTGCAAAATTTGAAAAAATCAGGTATGTTAAAATATTAGTCAGCTAGAAATGCTGACAACTTATTGGAGTTTTACAAGTTATTAACCATATCCCTGCAAGAATTTAAATCAGCATGAGCCATGCAATTAACTATATACACAAGTATATGGGCATTGTTGGTAAAGCCTTCACCTTCTGCCTATGCCTGGTTTCAGCAAAGAATAACTAAAGAAGTAAGAAAAAGTTAGAGTATGAAATAAAAGTAGGTGGATTGATACTAATAGAAAATAAGAATTTCAATAGATATTTAAAAATGGAAAGAATTTTTTAAAAAAGGGAGCATTTGCCCTCTAGAAAATAAGTCTGGAAACCAATGGAAACCAGGAAGATGGCAGATGATTTAAATAGATATCTTACATCAGTCTTCACTAAGGACTGTACAAGTACCATTCCCAGAAATGGCTGTAAATTGGGAATTAGAAGGGAGGGAGAATGAAATTCATTGAAATTATCATCACCAATGAGGCAGCTGGCAACTTGATAAATCCCAAGTCCTGAGGGACTTCACCCTTGGATCTTAACAGTAGTGTCCAAAGCGAAAGTGATGCATTGGCCTTAATTTTCCACAAATCCTCAGATTTGCAAAAAGATTCCATGAGATCATAAGTTAGCAAATGCAATAACAATTCAAAAAGAGAGGGAGAAAGGAAACTGGCCAGTTGGAATCAGTAGTAAAAGTTTGATAGCAGGGCATCTAGAAAAGTACAAGATAATCAAAGTCCAAATGGTTTTGTGAAAGGACTCACAATTGATTGATTTATTGGAGTTCTTTAGAGAAGCAATAGGCCACAAATCAAATGGAAATCAGTTGGTTTATTAGATGCAGATTTGCAGAAGATATTTGGTCCATCAAAAATCATTGTGAAATGATATTGGTGTAGATAGTAGATTGGCTGGCTACCAGGAAATAGAAAGTAGGCATAAGTGATGTCCCACAAATAAGAGATTTCAGCTTCCCCAATATTAACTGTGGCTGCCTCAGTGTGAAAGGCTTTTCCACCCAGTGTAATAAAAGCTCAAACAGAGAAGAGCAGAGGGGTTATGATATACAGTAATGTATAAACATTATTTAGCCCCCAACTAGATTATTGTATGCAGTGCTCATCATCACTATAGGAAGCATGTGTTTTCACTGGTGAGGATGCAGAAGAGATTTACCAGGATGCCCCCCTGGATGACAATTAATTAGAGAAGATAACCAAATAATTATTGTTTATTGTGAGGAGAATTAAGTACAAAGGCAAGGGGATTATTTCATGTTTGTTTATGATGTAGAAATAGGGCGTTTGGCTCAGCCAGTATGGAGAAACTCTCTGAACATTCTCATCAGACCTACACCCTCAATGATTTCTGCTCATATTCTCATTCTCCTGCTACCCACCCAGGGTAATGACTAAAGTAAATTCAATGCTGCATACACAGATTCTGATCTCTGCGACAAAATAAAAATCAAAATTCTGGAGGAATCCAGTGTTGTCAAACAGGAGCCCTGATGCAGGATCTGTATCTGAAACATCAGCCATCTCTTTGATTCTGCAGATGCTGTTCGATCCACTGTATTCCTTCAGCTGTTTGGCTTTTTCACACTGGGATCACTTCCCCCTACCTTTAGGATATTGGAGTAACCTGGAGTGGAAGAGGAATGATTAAAGATTAAAGGTTAAAATTAGCTTTATTTGTCAAGTACAGATCAAAAAACATAGCATGTCCACAACTCACTCACTCTAACTGTAAGTATTTGGGAGGAAACTGGAGCTACACAGAGGAAGCCCATGTAGTCATGAGGAGAACATACAAACTCCTGACAGGCACTGGTGGGAATTGAACTCCAAATGGTGATTACTGGTGCTGTAAATACTACAGTGCTACTGCTACACTACTCTGCCACCCCAGCAGCTGGACGGCCGAATGAAACCCATGCAGTCAGTGCACAAGTTCGACTCAAAGCAGCTGAGGGAAGGATCAAACCCAACTCACCAGAGCCGTGCAAGACCCGGTGTGCTTCAGTCATACAGAGCCTGCTGAGATCAGATGCAGAGTATTGTGTGTGGTATTGGTCTCTTTATTTCAAAAATAAGGAGAATATAAGAAGATTCCTTATTTCAAAATGCAATGAAAGACAGATTGCTGGAAAAACTGGACAAAGTAATCTTGCATTTAACGTCATTTAGGAGAGTGACAGCATATTTGATTGAAACATGTAAGATCCTGAAGGTTCTTGGCAGGATGGGTGGGGAAATAATGATTGTACTTGTGGGACATATTGTTTAAAAACTGATGTCAACTATTTTAAATAGAATAGAATCCAAAATACTTCTCTCAGGGTGTAGTCTTTGGAACTTTTTTCCTCTGAGGGCAGTGGAAGCTGAGTCATGGTGCATCCAGATATGGCGCATCGGTGAAGTTAGTGAGCATCAAAGGGGACATGCTAAATTTCTTTAGCCTCTTGGAGAAGTAGAGGTGCTGGTGAGCTGTGGTGTGAACATGGTTAGACGAGGAGAGACTACTGGGGAAATTCACTCTTCAGAACTTAAAGCTCTCAAATGATGTAAAGCAAAGTACATTTGGGGTGACCAGTAGTTTCTGACTCCTCATTTACATATTTGTATGTTTTCTTCTGAAGAAACCCATGTGTCTCTGTTTAAACCTCTGTAATCTACATATGAAAGCCCTGCCATAATAATGTTAGATCAGGATTCACAGGAGCTTGAAGCAGCGGTGATGCAAAGATCAGTGAGTTATGTGACTCAGAGAGACATTAATTTTGAATTTGCAGAAAGCTGAATATATAGAGCATTTTTGATGAAATTCTCACTGCATTTACTTCCAGTATTCTACACTTGTGTATTTTGATTGATCTTTTGCAACCTCACCACTAAGATAATCCTCTGATAAAGCCTACCTAGTGATTTGTGAAACATTAGCATATCTCCTTACTTGAAATGCTTGCTATCAGCATCAAATTCTCGACAATATTTAATTCAATCGTGGTTGTTTTGTAACTCCTTTAATTGAACTTCACATGAGTAAAGATTTTCTACATCTCCCCTTGCTGCTCCAATCCCTGAAGCCCATAGAATTGGAATTGGTTTATCATTGTCATATCTACCAAGTTATAGTGAGAAGTTTGCCTGTGTATTGTTCATACAGAATGCACTGTTCATTACACAGTGCATTGAAGAAGAACAAGGCAAGGTAAAGCAATAACAATACAGAATAAAGTGTAACAGCTACAGACAAATGCAGGGCAATAAAGTGCAAGATACTAACAAGGTAGATTATGAGGTCAAGAATTCATCTTATTGTACTAGGGAACCATTTAAAGTCTAGTGAAGCATTTAAACTGTGAGGCAGAAGCTGTTCTCGAGCCTGGTAGTATATACTTTTAAGTTTTTGTATCTTCTGCATGATGGGTGAAGGGAGAAGGGAGAATTTCCAGGATCGGCAGAGCCTTTAATTATGACTTACTGAAGCAGTGAGAAGTGCATACCGAGTCCGTAGAGAGGAGACTCCTGTGATGTGCTGAGTTGTGTCCACAACTCCCAGCATTTTCCTGGGGTTGTGTGCACAGCAGTTAGCATACTAAGCTGGTATGTATCCAGATAGCATTGGTTAAAAGGGTTGATTGACACATGGCAGACGAGCTTTAGCCTCCCAAGGAAGTAGAGGCATTGATGAGCTTTCTTGGGCCCTGGCTGGACCAGGACAGGTTATTGATGATGTTTACTCCGAAGTAGTTGAATCCTCACCCTGCCAACCATGACACCGTTGGCATAGACAGGAGCATGTTGATTCAGCAGGTTTCCACGCACAGCCCTGATGTAACTACACTGGGAATACAGCATCAGTCTGTGAGCAGGATCCCTGGGTGCCAGACACCAGTATTGACTTCCACAGCCTTTAGAGGCTGTATATTTGGGATTCTCATTGCCGATTGTTTGAGGAAGTGATTCCCACCTCATCTCCACATGCCTTATGGTTTGGTAGAGCAACTGCCATGTCAAGGGTCAGGAACGTCACTGAATTGCTGCAGCGTATTGTGAAAGGGAAGAGATTGGGTCAACATCAATACCACAGATATAGCAAAACCTAATTTCCTACCAATTCCATATGTTAACCATATTAACTTAATTTGTCATCAGCAAGATAGTACAGGAGGGAAGGCTTTATATTCCTGAGAAATTGGAACTGTTTCTTGGGTAGAGGGACCTTCAAGTTGCACCTCAACAGTACAGGGCCAACATTTTCACTGGTGTTATGGTCAAGTGTTCAATCTGGTTTGATCATCAGGTAGGAACCTGAGAGTGATTCAGAAAGAAGAGCTAAGCTGGTAGGGATTTCAGTAAGGGGTGTTCGGAAAGCCAAAGATGCTGGTGCAGGACAATAACGGGGTAATGATAACCAGAATGTTTCAGAAAAAGGGCAAATCATGTAAGCATAGGGTGCACCAGAAAATGTAGAAAGGAAAAACAATAAGATGAACTTAAAGGCAAAACAGAAAAAAATGGATAAGACAGTTCATATTAGATTTAAGTCCATAAGGATTTTACTGGCGTCAGTGAAAATGGGAATACTCATCATTGTGTATTTATAAAAATGCAAGGAATGTGGTAAATAAGGTCACAGATATCTGTGTCAGAATATGATGTGGCGGCGATAACAGAAACTTGGCTCAGAATAGGCAGAACTGGGCAATAAGTATTCTTGGATGATGTATTCTTTAAAGGTAGGGAGAATTAAGTTTCTCAATTGTTTGCCAGATAATTCTCCAGAGTACCACGCACAAAATACTGGAGGAGCTCAGCGGCTCAGGCAGCATCTAGGGAAATGAACAAATGGTTAAGTGAGTCTTACTTCAGTGGTTGGTAAGTTGATGGAGAAGATCCTGAAAGGCAGGATCTCCCAGTGGCCACACATTTCAATTCCACGTCCCATTCCCATTCTGACATGTCTATCCACGGCCTCCTCTACTGTAAAGATGAAGCCACACTCAGGTTGGAGGAACAACACCTTATATTCTGTCTGGGTAGCCTCCAACCTGATGGCATGAACATTGACTTCTCTAACTTCCGCTAATGCTCCACCTCCCCTCGTACCCCATCCGTTATTTATTTATATACACACATTCTTTCTCTCTCTCTCTCTCTCTCTCTCTCCTTTTTCTCCCTCTGTCCCTCTGACTATACCCCTTGCCCATCCTCTGGGTTTTTCCCCCCCCTCCACTTTTCCTTCTCCCTGGGCCTCCTGTCCCATGATCCTCTCATATCCCTTTTGCCAATCACCTGTCCAGCTCTTGTCTCCATCCCTCCCCCTCCTGTCTTCTCCTATCATTTTGGATCTCCCCCTCCCCCTCCCACTTTCAAATCTCTTACTAGCTCTTCCTTCAGTTAGTCCTGACGAAGGGTCTCGGCCCAAAACATCACCTGTACCTCTTCCTAGAGATGCTGCCTGGCCTGCTGCGTTCACCAGCAACTTTGATGTGTGTTGCTTGAATTTCCAGCATCTGCAGACTTCCTCGTGTTTAGGCAGAATTCATGAACATTTGGAGAGGCATAATATGATTAGGAATAGTCAGCATGGCTTTGAGAAAGGCAGGTCATGCAAAACTGGGCTGAGAAGTGGCAGATAGAGCCCAGATAAGTGTGAGGTGGTTCATTTTGGTAGGTCAAATATGATGACAGAATATAGTATTAATGGAAAAACTCTTAGCAGTGTAGAGGATCAGAGGGATCTTGGGGTCCGAGTCCATAGGACACTCAAAGCTACTGCGCAGGTTGACTCTGCAGTTAAGAAGGCATACGGTTCATTGGCCTTCGTCACCTGTGGGAATGAGTTTAAGAGCAGAGAGGTAATGTTGCAGCTATATAGGGCCCTGATCAGACCACACTTGGCGTGCTACGCTCAGTTCTGGGCGCCTTACTGCAGGAAGAATGTGGAAACCATAGAAAGAGTGCAGAGGAGATTTACAAGGATGTTGCCTGGATTGGAGAGCATGTCTCATGAAAACAGGTTGAGAGAACTCGGCCTTTTCTCCTTGGAGAGATGGAGAATGAGAGGTGACCTGATAGAGGTATATAAGATGATGAGAGGCATTGATCATATGGATAGTCAGAGGCTTTTTCCCAGGGCAGAAATAGCTAGCACGAGAGGGCACAGTTTTAAGGTGCTTCGAAGTAGGTTTAGAGGAGATATCAGGGGTAATTTTTTTTACGCACAGAGTGGTGAGTGCGTGGAATGGGCTGCCGGTGATGCTGGTGGAGGCGGATACGATAGGGTCTTTTAAGATACGCCTGGATAGGTACATGGAGCTCAGAAAAAATGGAGGGCTATGGGTAACTCTAGGTAATGTCTAAGGTAAGGACATGTTCGGCACAGCTTTGTGGGCTGAAGGGCCTGTACTGTGCTGTAGGTTTTCTGTGTTTTCACTATGTTTCGGAGTGAGACCCTTCTTCAGAACTGGAAGGGAAGGGGGAAGATGCCAGAATACAAAGGTGGGATGAGCAGAAGCAGGATAGCTAGAAGGTGAAAGGTGAAGCCAGGTGAGTGGGAAAGGTCAAGGGCTGGAGAGGAAGTAATTTGATAGGAGAGGAGAATGGATCTTTGTAGAAAGGGAAGGAGGAAGGGACCCAGGGGAGGTGATAGGCAAGTGAGGAGAAGTAAGAGGCCTGAGTGGGGAATAGAAGAGGGGAGGGGGAGGGAATTTTTTTACGGGAAGGAGAAATCGATTTTCATGCCATCAGGTTGGAGGCTACCTGAATACTAGGCCACTATGAGGTGTTGCTCCTCCACCCTGAGGGTGGCCTCATCATGGCAGTAGAGGTGGCCATCGGACTGACATGTTGGAACGAGACTAGGAATCGGAATTGAAATATTTGGCCAACGGGAAGTTCGGCTTTCGGCAGATGGAGCAGATGTGCTCGATGAAGCGGTGCCCCCTTGATGGTGGATCTCACCGATGTACAGGAGGACGTATCGGGAGCAGCAAACACAATTGACGACCCCAGCAGATTCACAGGTGAAGTGTTGCCTCAGCTGGAAGGACTGTTTTGGGCCCTGAGTGGAGGTGAATGGGTAAGTGTAGCACTTTGGCCACTTGCAGGGATATGTGCTGGAAGGGAGATCAGTGGGGAGAGGCGAATGGATAAGGGAATCCTGGAGGGAGTGATTCTTGTGGGAAGTGGGGTGGGGATGTTTGGCGGTAGGATCCCTTTGGAGATGGCGGAAGTTGTGGAGAATGACGTGTTGGATGTGGAGGCTCATGGGGTGGTAGGTGAAGACACTAGAAACTCTAACACTGTTAGAGCAGTGGGAAGGTAGGGCGAGTGCAGATGTTTGGGAAATGGAGGAGATGCAGTTGATAGCAGCATCAGTGGTGGAGGAAGGGAAACCCATTCTTTGAAGAAGGAGGACTTCTCTGATGTCCTGGAAAGGAAAGCCACATCCTAGGAACAGATGCGGTGGAAATGAAGGAACTGAGAAAAGGGAATAGCATTTTTACAGGAGACATAGTGGGAAGACGTGTAGTCAAGATAACCGTGGGAGTTGGAAGATTTGTAAAAGATGTCGGTCGACAGTTTCTCTCTAGATCTGGAAAGGGGCGTGAGGTGTCAGAAATGGACCAAGTGAATTTAAGGGCAGGGTGGAAGTCAGAGGCAAAGTTGATGAAATTGATGAGCTCAGCTTGGCACAAGCTGCAATTTCAGCATTTGTAGATGACCCAAAAATTGGCAGTGATGCGAGTTGTGAAGAAGGAATTGACAGATTGTAGCTGTATATGGCCAACAATCAGTGTGGAATGGACAGGTGTGCGGCAGAAGAAGTTTAATGGAGAAAATGTGTGATCATTGGTTTTATAGGAAGATTGAGAAAAGGCAAAGCACAGGGATAAGGTCCTAAGTGGTGTGGAAGAGCACGGAGATGTGGGGTATGGATCCAAAGATCGTTGTAAGTGGCATGACAGATTCAAAGTTCAAAGTAAATTTAGTATCAAAGTAGGTATACTTCATGCCACCATATAGTACCATGATATTCATTTTCTTGTAGGCATTCACAGTAACAAAGAGAAATACAATAGAATCAATGTAAAACTACACACAAATAAAGACTGACAAACAACCAATGTGCAAAAGAAGGCAAACAATGCAAATAATAAATAAATAAATAAATAATACTGAGAGTTGGGTGGCTTGATAGTGCAGTGGTTAGCACAATGCGTTACAGTACCAGCGACCCGGGTTCAAAACCTGCTGCTGCCTGTAAGGAGTTTGTATGTTTTCCCTGTCACCCCATGGATTTCCTCCGGGTGCTCCTGTTTCCTCCCCCAGTCCAAAAATGTACTGGTTGGTAGGTTAATTGTCATTGTAAATTGTCCTGTGATTAAGCTAGGAGGCCTGTAAATTGGGGGATTTCTGGGCAGCGTGGTTTAAAGGTCCAGAGGGTCTGTTTCACACTATCCCAATAAATAAGACGTGAGTTGTAGAGTCCATGGAAGAGCACCCATAAATTGTGGAATCAGATCAGAGTTGAGGTGAGGTGGATCAGGGGCCTGGTGGTTGAAGGGTAGTAGCTGTTCTGAATCTGCTTGTGTGGGACCTAAGGTCCCTGTACCTCCTTCCGATGGCAGCAGAGAGAGAGAGCATAGCCTAGATGGTGGGGGTCCTTGATGGTTGGTGCTGCTTTCTTGTGACAGCGCTCCTTGTGGATGTGCTCAAGGATGAGGGGGATTTTTCCTGTGATGGATTGGGCTGTGCCCAGAATCGTTCGGAGTCTACCCTAACCAGAAGCCCTGGATGAACCAAGAGATGCACATTCTGCAGAGGGCTAGATTAGCAGCATTCAGGATAGGCAACCCAGGAAAGTACAAAAAGTCGAGGTATGGTAGAGAAAGAGATTTATAAATTAGGTACAGTTTCAGGATGTATCATTAGAGGCAGTGAATGTAAAGGCAGGGAAGTGATACTGACCTTTCATAAAGCACAAGTCTGACCCCATAACAGGCTGTCGAAAATCCAAGTAGTTTGGTTTGGGATAAGGGAAACAAGTTTCAGAGGGAACCTGAGGAGGACTTTCTTCTCCCAGAGGATGGCTGCAATATAAACGCACTGCCTGAGAAGATGGTAAAGGCAGGCACTTTCATTCAGCGAGATTTGAATTGCCCGGGCACAGAAAGCCGTGGACAGGTGCTGATAAATGGGACTGAAGTAGGTGAGTTACTGATGGTAGGTATAGGTTGTTATTGAGCTGAAGGGGTTGTTTCTCTGCTGTATGATCCTGTCAATGAAAGATGTACGTGGCTGATCTGTGGTTCCTGCACTATTTGTGAGCATACTTACTCACTGATACAACAATTGCTAATTGGAAATTTAACTTATTTGTATTCAAAATTGTCCTCACACGTCTCTCAGTGAGCTGTATTTGTCAAAGTTATAATCATTTATCCAGTCTGACATCTGCTCTGTTCAACAGTGAAGTACCTTCCTGTTATTCCGCCAACCTGGTCACACAGCTGTCTGCTCCTTCATTTGGTTCATTTATATCTGATCAAAAGCAAAGACTCCAATATAGATACTCATCCCCTAGATCTCAGCTCTCTGGTTTCTGATGTCTCAAAGAACCTCAAACCCATGTGTCAAGGTTGCCTTCATTTCCTTGCATGTAAAGTTTCACCAGAAATTAATATCATTTGGAAAGATTTCTTTTCATCCAAATCAAAAATATTCAGTCAGATCTCTATTTGCCATCTTAGGAAAGATGCAAAGAATGGATCTCCTTTATTTTTGTGTTCAGTTTTGGTCACCAAATTACAGGAAGGATATAAATAAGGTTGAAAGAGTGCAGAGAAGGTTTACAAGGATGTTGCCAGGACCTGAGAAACTCAGTTACAGAGAAAGGTTGAATAGGTTAGGACTTTATTCCCTGGAGCATAGAAGAATGAGGGGAGATTTGATAGAGGTATATAAAATTATGATGGGTATAGATAGAGTGAATGCAAGCAGGTTTTTTCCACTGAGGCAAGGGGAGAAAAAAACCAGAGGACATGGGTTAAGGGTAAGGGGGGAAAAGTTTAAAGGGAACATTAGTGGGGGCTTCTTCACACAGAGAGTGGTGGGAGTGTGGAATGAGCTGCCAGACGAGGTGGTAAATGCAGGTTCTTTTTTAACATTTAAGAATAAATTGGACAGATACATGAATGGGAGGTGTATGGAGGGATATGGTCCGTGTGCAAGTCAGTGGGACTAGGCAGAAAATGGTTTGGCACAGCCAAGAAGGGCCAAAAGGCCTGTTTCTGTGCTGTAGTTTTTCTATGGTTTCTATGGTTTTCTATTTGAAAACAGGGTAATATCTTAAAATCACAGCTGAAGTCAAATGAAGATATATTTCTCACAAACAGGATTGGAGAAGTTTGAGACACTCTCCTATGAAAGATTGTGGATGGGATAGTGTCTTAATTGAAGAAATTAGAGCAGAGATGAAGAATTTTGTGAAAATCACAGTATCAAGGCAAATGGAGCAGTGCTGGATAAATGGCTGAGATATGGAAAAACCGATTTAATGGCAGAAGATAGCTTTATGCATAGAAGCATAGCAAATAACAAGGATCTCAGTCAAAACTTTTAGAAATAACTGTTTAGGTGTCAATTGGATGAGGTTCAAGGATCAGGATTTAGGAGGTGTGTGGACCGTGGATGGAGAGAAGTACAGGGCAAGGGCGAGGAATGCCAGCTATGCCAAGAGACCCAAAGAGCTGGGATTCAGCCCCAGTGAAGTGACAGGACATTTCAAAGTTAAAGTGGGTTTGTTGACAATGGAGAAACCATTTCTATGCAGTTAGCTGAGAAGTCAAAGCATACAGTTGCAAGATCAGATAATTGGAAGGAGGAAGGTGATGGGAAGTCGTAATGTATTCTAATCAGCAACTGTGCCTGACAGCAGATTCAGAATGAGCAGAACAGAATGGTTGATTGATATGTCACCAAAAGTACTGTGGGGTAGAAGCACACTCCACTCAACAACCCAGAGCAAAACATTATGCCGAATAGCCTCCTCCTACGGTATGTGATAATGGATTTATGTATCTAGCAATCTATTCCTGTAATTGGAAAGACCCATGCTCATCAACAGAACCAAACTCTACTAATGGATTCCTCACCATCATTGTAACCCGGACTCATCAATGGAATGTAATCTCTAACCATTGACAAATCCTATATGTATCAAAGGACCCCACAGCCATTGGTAGAACCCATCAAAGGTCAGCATATTCAGCTGTAAGATCATCTTTGTTTCTGGCAAACCTTTCCTTCGTAACTCCAAATTTTATACAATTAATTGGAAATAATTAAGGAATGAAGCGCTTGAATTCTCCTTATGAGTCCATTGAGACTCCAGATTTCTAGTTAAAATAGTTAAAAGGATCAAGTTGCAGCAAATTGTGGAAATTTGCAATTTTGACATGTACGGTAATTTTTTTTGGAACGGTTTCAGAGGACGTACTACAGCTGCAGAAATTGGGAAAATATTGGCTTATTTATTTGTTCAAAGTTTATTGTCAGGCCATTGACAACCTTATGAGTAATTACTCTTCGCTCAAATGTTGACTCAAACGCTCCTTCTCTGGATGTTACCTGACCTGTTTCCAATCATATTTTGCTTTGACTGGCAATGCATCAGTTGCCATTTTCCTCTCCTCTCTCACTGAACAGAATACGCAGCTGGCAAAGACAAATTCTGAGTCTTCCACAGCCCATTCCGAGTCTGTCTAAACTGACATTCGCTGGAAATAGGCATCACTAGTAAATCCAGCATTTGTTACCACATTGCTAATTGCCCTGGAGAAACATTGATGGGTGTGCTTGAACAGCTTCAGAACACATGATGAAGGTGCTCTGTTGTCAGATGTGGAGGAAGTCTCCAGATTTAGATCCAGCGGTGAAGAGGATTGGCGACATGTTTCCAGTAGAAGGTGGTGTGTGACGGGGACGTTATGCTCCCATGCACTTGCTGCCCTTGTCCGTTGAAGATACTTTAGTGGCTGGTGCAGGTGGATTAGCTCTGAGCACGGTGGGCCAATCAGATGGACTGTTCTGTTCTGGATGGGGGTTGAGCTTGTTGAGTGTTGTTAGACTTGCATCATCCATAGAAGTACAGAGTATCCCACTGAAACCCTGACTTGTGTCTTCTAGAGAGCTGCAAGTCATAAACGTCAGATTATTCACCATTGTAGCCACCAAATTAACCATCAAGTCTTCAGAACTCGCATAGCTTAGCTCAAAGCAATCCATTGGTATGTTGTTACTTGATGATCTGATACCATTCAGACCCTCAGATGAAGCCTGGCACCTAGAAAAGCAATCACATTAGCTCTTTCCACCCTCATTTTATTGCTGTGAAATTTCACAACATACTGTAACTCAAATGTCTAATAACTTTCAATTTTTGTCATTCACCAACCAGGAGCAATCTACAAAAACCATTTAAATTCGCAACAAATCTTTGGAAGGTGGACTAAACTGGCGATTTGGGGCATCCATTCAATGTGAGGTTGCACAAATTTATAAAGAAATTGTCAAAGGTCAGGATCAAACCCTGGTCATTTGAGACGTAGATTGGACAGGACAATCTGTTATGCACTGTGCTGCGTTTAGAGATAGTGCCATAAAACAACAAACTTGTATTAACTTTGTGGGCACAAAGCATCACACACTCAGTAAAGTCTATGGAACCAGATAACATCACAGTCATAGAACCAAATCTTTGTACTCCAGAACCAGCAATGTCTCTGGCCAAGCTGTTTCAGTTCATTTACAATACTGACATCTTTGAAATGTGGCAGAAAATTGCCCAGGTATGCCCTGTTCCCAAAATGTAGGACCAGTACATTCTGCCTAATTGCTATCTGATCAGGCTACTCTTAATCCCTCAGGAACATGATGAAAGGTGTGGTCAACAGTTCAGTCAAGCTGTACCTCTTGTTCAATACCTTCCTCACCATTACCCAGTTTGGGTTTTGCCACAACAGCTTGGCTCTGGATCTCATCACAACTTGGGCACTATGATGGACCAAAGTGTGGAAGTCCGGAGATGGGAGTCTCTTCCCTGGCATCGGTAGGCCCCGGTAAAACTGATGCCAATGAACATCAAGGGGAAAGCACTGCAATATTTGGAGTTGTACCTCACACAAAGGGAGATGGTTGTGTTTGCCAGTGATCAGTCATCCTTATAACAGGCCACTCTGCAGAAGTTCCTCAGGGCAGTCCATCTGGTTGCACACCATCCTGACGTGGAAATATTACTGCATGTTCTTCATCATTACTGAATCCTGAACTTCCCCCCTCCCAGACACAACCAACAGCACAGTGAGAGTACCTTCACCAGGGCCCTGCAGTGATTCAAGCAGATGATTGACCACCATTTCTGTGGGGCAGTTAGGAATAGAGCATAAATGTTGGCCTCGTAAGCAACAGCTGGATGCTGAATATAATAGAGACATTTTACAGTGTATTGGCACATTCCAATGGTAAGTAATTTGTAATGTCCACTCTGTGAACTTGCCCTCAACGCTTCCTTTGACAATAAATTTTACCAATCTATATTTACATTTTAAGTCAATCAACATTTTGTCCTTTAAGCCCTCATTACTTCCTGATACTTACTCTCTCCTATGTGTCACTGCTGTTACTGGCCTTTACACCACTCCCATCAGTAATTTATTCTTATTGCTCTTTCTTATCTCCAAGCAAATTGATTCTAAATCATGCACTTCCCAGCAAAGATCTCTGCTCTCTTGTTCTGATTATCAGCAGAGGGACTCCACCTCCCTGAACTTTCAGCCTATCTGAAATGTCAAATAGCTTGGGATATTGGGTAGAAATCCAGAGATGTTCAGCTTTGTTGTACTTCTGTTCAGTCTAGGTCCTTGCTGCTCTTCCTCCGTTAGGGGAAGCTCTTTCATAGTCTGTGATAATCTGAAGTAAAAGACAACATTCTGTAGAAACTCAGCAGGTCAGGTGGCGGCACTGGAGAAGGGAGCAGGTTGGTGATCTTTTGCTAAAACTGGTTACGTGAGATGATGAACGTGTTTTCATTTGTATGGGGGGAGGGATGCGAAGAACAAAGGATAGCTTTGTGTTAGGATGCCGTCTAAGAGTGAGGGATGAATGTCTGGGTATCTCTCTGGAGGAATATGAAAAGGGGAAGGTGATGAAGACTGTAAAGTGGGAGAGAATTGCAAAACACACTGACCGCAGGAAAACTGAAATAAATGAGAATATGAGAAAAACACAGCAGGTCAGGCAGCTTCTATAGGGAGATAAAAAGTGATTTAATGTTACATGTTGATCGCCTTTCATTGGAAAAGGCTGGCTATCTGGAATTAATAAGTTTGAATTTAAGTCTTCAGTGTCCTTCTTCCTTGTCACCATTCCTCCTTCTCACTGCCCCTTTTGCCACTGGTCACTGCCTGACTCACACCGTTTTATTATCTCTCTCTCATCTCTCACCCTGCCTCCTCTCTTCTGCATTCTTGAACCTCCTTCATCAAACCTCCTGTGTTCTCCAGCTTATGGGCATTGTGCATATTGTGGCGAGCATTTAGTCCATAATGACAGATGAGGAAGCTTGTTAACTCAACAACCATTTTATTGTGATAAACACAAAACAGACTGGGCACCCTGACCCAGAGAGTAAACCCCTCCAGTCTCATATAGACAAGGGAGGTGACCAACACACACCCCAGTTACAGTTAGGGGACCCACAAATACACAAGTGAATAACTGTATAACCCACTCTAAAATGGAACAATAAATGAACAGGAACTTCCCACCATGACCCCACAAACACATTTTAACACAAGAACAATAAACAGAGCCAGCCATTAGAAATGTAGGGGCAGGCTGTCGACCATGCCCCCAGAGCATCACACTATATTCAGTGCGTCTATGTGTGTGTGTGTGTGTGTGTGTGTGTGTGTGTGTGTGTTTGCATGAGTGGTGTATGGGTGAGTGTGTGTGTGTGTGTGGTGTGTGTGAGTACGTGTGTGCGTGTGAGTGTGTATTGATGTGACTATGGAAGTTTCTGAATTGAAGTGAATGCTGTTGCACAACATTGAGAACTGGATTTCCCCCACATGGTCAAGTATCTATTGAACACATTAAAACCTCAGGTCAGTTACTTGCATTCCCCTCCCTCCTGTTTCGTACCCTGTGGAAAGCAACACTGGAAGGTGATGACAGAAAGTGGCTGCTTCTGACCACTGCTAGATTTTTCAGTGATTTTAACAGAGTGTTACTCGCCTACATTTATGATATTCCAAGTCTCCCATCCAGTCAAACTACAGTACTGTACAAAAGTCTTCAGCATATATATATATAGCTAGGGTGCCTAAGACTTTTGCATGGTACTACAGTCATTTTATGTCTTGCATTGCACTGCTACTGCAAAAGAAAGCAAATTTCATGACGTATGTGAGTGGTGATAAACCTGACTCTGATATGGGTCTCTATTGTGGACAGAGAGTGGGACGGGGGCAGGGAGAAGGGAATCATGGTAGAGAAAAGGGGAAGGGAGATGGGTTGGAGTGGGAACCACCAGAGTGACATTCTGTAGTGATCAATAAACCAATCGTTTGGAATCAAATTGCCTTGCCTGGTGTCTCTAGGTTGTGTGTGTCTGCACCCACGCCATCCGTCTCCCCGGCACTCCTCCTCTGCCACTTGTCCCAAACCCCTCCCACCCTGCTTCACTCTCACCATTCCCGGCATCCTTTGCTCCTGCCAGATTTACAAACTTGCTCTCCACTCCATGTTGACAAACACAGTACTGTGCAAAAGTCTTAGGCACCCTGCAAAAACTCATTTCAGGGAGGTAGAACCCTGCCCCCCACAACCCCATATTCCCCACCAGTCGACCTCCAAGAGTGTATGTCATACTTTGTTTAGTAATTTTGTCTGATCTGTAAACCAAATTGGGTACATGCAGAAAATGTGACATTAAAATATGTACTTATATTATATTATCATGTTTATTCTATTACAACTTTAAGCAAGTCTACAGGGAGTTTGGCCTCATCACGTAGGACATCAATAGAGTAGCTCCTTAGCAGCCAACCAGCTAGTTTAAATAACATTAGCTATGCTAATGAACAAATGACACCTGTTAAGCTCACCTCACCATGTCTTTTACATTTTAACCCACCATGGGCAATAGAAAAGTCACTGTTGCAAACAGTGCAATGAGCAACACTGTCATTACTTTTGAGGTCGACTGTAAAGCCCACCACAGAGAAAACTGATAGGTCTACTTAGCAGGGGTCCCCAACCTTTTTTGCACCACGGACCGGTTTACTATTGACAATATTCTTGCAGACCGGCAGACCTGCCAACCGGGGCGGGGGGGGGGGGGGTTGTTAATCACGACCAGAATATAGGTGATAAGACTGAAGATGTAGGGGAGAAGGAAGAAAAAGATAACAAAGTGGTTTGCACCATTAGGGATAAACAGAGAGTAAGAGGTGGAGAGTTTCTTAAATGCATCTATTTTAATGCTAGGAGCATTTTAAGAAAGGTGGATGAGTTTACACCATGAACTGATACCTGGAAATATGCTGCTGTAGCTATTAGTGAAACATAGTTGCAGGAGGGGTGTGATTGGCAACTAAATATTCCTGGATTTTGTTGCTTCAGGTGTGATAGAATCAGAGGGACAAGAGGGGGAGGTGTTGCATTGCTTGTCAGAGAAAATATTACAGCGTTGCTTTGGCAGGATAGATTAGTGGACTCGTCTAGGGAGGCTATTTGGGTGGAATTGAGGAATGGGAAAGCTGTAGTAACGCTTATTGGGGTGCATTATAGACCACCTAACGGGGACCGAGAATTGGAGGAGCAAATTTGTAAGAAGATAGCAGATATTTGTAATAAGCACAAGGTTGTGATTGTGGGAGATTTTAATTTTCCACACATAGACTAGGAAGCCCATTCTGTAAAAGGGCTGGATGGTTTGGAGTTTGTAAAATGTGTGCAGGATAGTTTTTTGCAGCAATACAACTAGAGAAGGGGCAGTGTTGGATCTCCTGTTAGGGAATGAGATAGGTGAGGTGACAGAGGTATGTGTTGGAGAGCACTTCGGGTCCAGTTTCAATATAATTATGGAGAAGGTAAGACAGGACCCAGGGTTGAGATTTTTGATTGGAGAAAGGCTAACTTTGAGGAGATGAGAAAGGATTTAGAAGGAGTGGATTGGGACAATTTGTTTTATGGGAAGGATGTAATAGAGAAATGGAGGTCATTTAAAGGTGAAATTTTGAGGGTGCAGGATCTTTATGTTCCTGTTAGGTTGAAAGGAAAGGTTAAAAGTCTGAGAGAGGCATGGTTTTCAAGGGATATTGGAAACTTGGTTCGGAAAAAGAGAGAAATCTACAATAAATATAGGCAGTTTGGAGTAAATGAGGTGCTCGAGAGAAATTAGAAAAGCTAAAAGAAGATATGAAGTTGCTTTGGCAAGTAAGGTGAAAATAATCCCAAGGGTTTCTACAGTTATATTAATAGCAAAAGGATAGTGAGGGATAAAATTGGTCCCATACAGAATCAGAGTGGATAGCTATGTGCGGAGCCAAAAGAGATAGGGGAGATTTTGAACAATTTCTTTTCTTCTGTATTCACTAAGGAGAAGGATATTGAATTGTGTAAGGGAAACAAGTAGGGTAGTTATGGAAACTATAATGATTAAATAAGAGGAAGTACTGGCGCTTTTAAGGAATATAAAAGTGGATAAGTCTCCGGGTCCTGACAGGATATTCCCAGGACCTTGAGGGAAGTTAGTGTGGAAATAGCAGGGGCTCTGACAGAAATATTTCAAATGTCATTAGAAACGGGGATGGTGCCAGAGGATTGGCATATTGCTCATTCTGTTCCATTGTTTAAAAAGGGTTCTAAGATTAAACCTAGCAATTATCGGCCTGTGATTTTGACGTCAGTGGTGCATAGACTGATGGAAAGTATTCTTAGAGATTGTATATATAATTATCTGGATAGACAGGGTCTGATTAGGAACAGTCAACGTGGATTTGTGCGTGGAAGGTCATGTTTGACAAATCTTATTGAATTTTTTGAAGCGGTTACTAGGAAAGTTGACGAGGGTAAAGCAGTGGATATTGTCTATATGGACTTCAGTAAGGCCTTTGACAAGGTTCCATATGGAAGGTTAGTTAGGAAGGTTCAATCGTTAGGTATTAATATTGAAGTAGTAAAATGGATTCAGCAGTGGCTGGATGGGAGACGCCAGAGAGTAGTGGTGGATAACTGTTTGTTAGGTTGGAGGCCGGTGACTAGTGGTGTGCCTCAGGGATCTGTACTGAGTCCAAGGTTGTTTGTCATATATATTAATGATCTGGATGATGGGGTGTTAAATTGGATTAGTAAGTATGCAGATGATACTAACGTAGGTGGAGTTGTGGATAATAAAGTAGGTTTTCAAAGCTTGCAGAGAGATTTAGGCCAGTTAGAAGAGTGGGCTGAAAGATGGCAGATGGAGTTTAATGCTGGTAAATGTGAGGTGCTACATTTTGGTAGGACTAATCAAAATAGGACATACATGGTAAATGGTAAGGCATTGAAGAATGCAGTAGAACAGAGGGATCTAGAAATAATGGTCCCTGAAGGTGGAATCTCATGTGGATAGGGTGCTAAAGAAAGCTTTTGGTATGCTGGCCTTTATAAATCAGAGCATTGAGTATAGGAGTTGGGATGTAATGTTGAAATTGTACAAGGCATTGGTGAGGCCAAATTTGGAGTATTGTGTACAGTTCTGGTCACCGAATTACAGGAAAGATATCAACAAAATTGAGAGAGTACAGAGAAAATTTACTAGAAAATTACCTGGGTTTCATCTCCTAAGTTACAGAGAAAGGATGAACAAGTTGGGTCTTTATCCTTTGGAGCATAGAAGGTTGAGGGGGGACTTGATAGAGGTATTTAAAATTATGAGTGGGATAGATAAGAGTCAATGTGGATATGCTTTTTCCATTGAGAGTAGGGAAGATTTAAACAAGAGGACATGAGTTGTGCGTTAAAGGGCAAAAGTTTAGTGGTAACATGAGGGAAAACTTCTTTACTTAGAGAGTGGTAGCTGTGTGGAACGAGCTTCCAGCAGAAGTGGTTGAGGCAGGTTCGATGTTGTCATTTAAAGTTAAATTGGACAGCTATATGGACAGGAAAGGAATGGAAGGTTATGGGCTGAGTGCGGGTTGGTGGGACTAGGTGAGAGTAAGATTTCTGTGTGACTAGAAGTGCCAAGGTGGCCTGTTTCCGTGCTGTAGTTGTTATATGGTTATAAGTCAACTATAAGCGGCTTATAAGTGGCTAATACACTCAATTTCGTTTCTAAAAGGGTTTGTCTAACGAATTTAATATTAAACACACAGTGCATATTTTCCTCGCATAAATATAGTGATAAGTCAATTATAAGCCAATAGCATCATAACATTTTAAGTAACATTTGGATATTAAACACACAGCACATATTTTCCCCGTATGAACATATAAAATCATTGCAACACACCAATATCGCTGAATCAGTGGGAGCCCTGGGCTTGTTTTCCTGCAACAAGACGGTCTTATCGAGGGGTGATGGGAGACAGCGATACTCGAAGGGGGTTCCTTATGTCCAGTCTATTCCGCAATTTTGTTTTCGTTGCATTCATTGCAGAAAACTCTGCTTCGCAGAGATATGTTAGAATTGGAAGCAACGTTTTCAGTGCTTTCGTGGCTATCTTGGGATATTCAGCCTTGACTTTGATCCAGAATGCCGGCAAAGGTGTTATGTGAAACATACTTTTCAGCCTGCCGTGATTTGCAAGCTCGAGGAGTTGATCTTCCTACGCTGACACGGATGACATGTGTGTAATGACCTCGCGTGCATTCAAGTTCAACAGTGGGCGTGATAGGGAATGAGGAAAGGTGCAGCTGACTGATATCGCCAAATCATATCGTTTCCTTGCGGTCCGGTGGTTGGGGACCACTCTTAGCATGAAGAGAGACTAATCAGGATGCTTGCTCTCCCTCTCCCTCCCTTTCTCAAAAAAATCGATTTCCGGGATATTGTATATAATTTCCGGGCCTCAGGGAGCCACTATCAATATGCGGGAGACCTCCGGAACTTCCAGGAGAGGTGGGATGTCTGGATTTGTAGCTAAGGCTTTTGCACAGTACTGTATGAGCACTACCAATGTAACAAGGCGAAGCACAGGAGCACTCCTAAGTAAGGTTTGCCACTCGCCACATGAGGGGATGATGGGGTAGGTCATCATTCTTCCACCGTATCTGTGAGCCCATACTCAAGAGTGACACCAGGAATTATTGTCCCCATAGGTGTAGAGTGAATGTTTGCATTTGTGATGCATCAGACTGGATAAGCCTGCCCAACAGAATTCATAGCTGGAATAGCATGATGGATTTTAATGTTTGCTCCTAACCCTGAAGAGTAGAAAAACATGTTATTGCTCATTAAGGCAGAGCGTTGCCAAGTGTCTGAACGCACAGCTGTTCCATGGAGTCTGTGTGCTCATTAGTCAGGACTGTGTCTGACTCAGAGACCTGCCCACAATCACAGTTCTAATAACTAACAAGGCAAGTTGTAGCTTCAGCTCCTTTCTGCAGTAAATTCTGAGAATTAAAGTTTAAATTTTAAATCACTTCAGGGATGCATCTACCAAATGACCCTTACAGCTAAAGTTCAAAATTAATATGAATAACTTCCATATAGCACAGACTGAATTATTTATTCCTTAAGAATATGTTATACTAATATAAAAGATGCCTTTACTTTTAGATAAATCTGTTTTAATAAACAAGTTCCTGTGTAGGAACAATTTTGGATTAAAACTAGGTGGTTCATTGCTTTTGAGATTAGCCGGAATTCACAATGTCATTTGCCCAGTAGTTACGTCCCTTATTGATTGCTAGAGTTAAAAAAAACAGCTCAGTTCTTTGGTCAATCTGAACTTTTCACCGTGCTACAAAGATCCCAGGCTCCACAGGAACTGATTGTACTGATGAAGGTTGCCTTAGTGGTGAGTTGTACTCTCTGTGACTGCTCTACAGGAAGTTTCTGGGAGCTTTGCGTTGGGTACATCCATCCTCTTCTTCCTCTTTTGTCATTGAAGCAATTCCTGAATGCACCCCGACGGGAAATAGATGCACTTTGAGGTGACGGAGTGGCTGTGACAGCTCCCGAGAGCTGACACTGTTCACTGTACACATCTCTCACCTGCCAAAACTGCCGCGGAATGGAACTCATCTGACAGTTCAGTGCTTGACCCAGCTGCAGGATCACTAAACCATAACTTACATTGTAAAAACTGAAACCTTCTGGATTAAAACTAGCATTTTTTTCAAAAACGTAATTCAGCATAGATAACGTTGCACAGTGAAATTGTTCATCTCCTTCACTGTGAACTTTCTTTGTTCAGCTGTTTACACAAGTACACACCCACACAGCTCGGAAATCAGACCAAATCACCCCTGCTGCTGTTCACGTCCACAACAGCTTCCTCTCAGCCTCTTTCAACTAATCCCAGCAACTCAGCAATCTCCCACCTAAACAACCCTTCCTGTTGGAGCAGTGACCTACAGCCTGCTGTACTGCAATCAGTGGACACAATGTGGTCTCCTCGACACTGGAGAAACCGAACACAGCACGGCTCATTGCTGCCGTGACCCAGCGTCCGTGTGCCAGCTGCTTTAATTCACTATCCCATTTCCACTCCGAACTCACTGTCTGTCGCGCTGAAACCCAACACAACCTCCAGAACAGCATCTCATTTACTGTCTGGTCACAGTGCCAGCTGCAATTGGATCAGCAAATTTGCTGATGATACAAAGATTGGAGGTGTAGTAGGCAGTGAGGAAGGTTTTCAGAGCCTGCAGAGGGACTTGGACCAGCTGGAAAAATGGGCTGAAAAATGGCAGATGGAGTTTAATGCAGACAAGTGTGAGGTATTGCACGTTGGAAGGACAAACCAAGGTAGAACATGCAGGGTTAATGGTAAGGCACTGGGGAGTGCAGTAGAACAGAGGGATCTGGGAATACAGATACAAAATTCCCTAAAAGTGGCGTCACAGGTAGATAGGGTCGTAAAGAGAGCTTTTGGTACATTGGCCTTTATTAATCAAAGTATTGAGTATAAGAGCTGGAATGTTATGATGGGGTTGCATAAGGCATTGGTGAGGCCAAATCTGGAGTATTGTGTTCAGTTTTGGTCACCAAATTACAGGAAGGATTTAAATAAGGTTGAAAGAGTGCAGAGACGGTTTACAAGGATGTTGCCGGGACATGATAAACTCAGTTACAGAGAAAGGTTGAATAGGTTAGGACTTTATTCCCTGGAGCGTAGAAGAATGAGGGGAGATTTGATAGAGGTATATAAAATTATGATGAGTATAGATACAGTGAATGCAAGCAGGCTTTTTCCACTGAGGCAAGGGGAGAAAAAAACCGGAGGATGTGGGTTAAGGGTGAGGGGGGAAAAGTTTAAAGGGAACAATGGGGGGGGCTTCTTCACACAGAGAGTGGTGGGAGTATGGAATGAGCTGCCAGACGGGGTGGTAAATGCGGGTTCTTTTTTAACATTTAAGAATAAATTGGACAGATACATGGATGGGAGGTGTATGGAGGGATATGGTCTGTGTGCAGGTCAGTGGGACTAGGCAGAAAATGCTTCGGCATAGCCAAGAAGGGCCAAAAGGCCTGTTTCTGTGCTGTAGTTTTTCTATGGTTTCTATGGTTTCTATGCAGGGACGAATACTAAATTATCTACCTGTAGATGTCAGAACCGGCCATTTCTGCTGAATATTTGAAGCTGGCACAGGGTTTCTCTCTCTAGACCTGTTGGGTACATCCTACAGACTCGCTGTTAGTGACACATTATACTTCCCTGACTATACTATCATCCTCTAACTGTCCCTGTTAACCAATTGACCAGATGATCCCTACCACTAATCCCCAGCCCAATCCTGGCCTCAGCTATCACAGATATTCCCTATGGTAAACTGGGGTGGGTGATGGAGATGGGATGAACTGGGATGGGGAAGGTGCATGTGAGGGGTGAACTGGGATGGGGAAAGTGGGTGTGTGATGGGTGAACTGGGATGGGGAAGATGGATGTGATGGGTGAACTGGGATGAGGGAATGTGGGTGTGATGAATGAACTAGGATGGGGGAACGTGGGTGTGTGATGGGTGAACTGGGATGGGGAGGATGGGTGTGATGGTGAACTGGGATGGGGAAGATGGATGTGATGGATGAGCTGTGATGGGGAAGCTGGGTGTGATTGATGAACTGGGATGGGGGAACGTGGGTGTGTGATGGGTGAGCTGGGATGGGGAAAGTGGGTGTGATGGGTGAACTGGGATGGGGGAACGTGGGTGTGTGATGGGTGAGCTGGGATGGGGAAGTTGGGTGTGATGAATGAACTGGGATGGGGAAGCTGGATGTGATGGGTGAACTGGGATGAGGAAGGTGGGTGTGATGGGTGAACTGGGATGGGGAAAGTGGATGTCGGGGATGTATTATCTCTTGTTCTTTTAAACTCTACAGAGGACGATTGCTCAGTGCTAGCAACCTGTCTAGTGAACATTCTCTGCCTTCACTCTGTTGTAAGTGTATCATTTCTCGAGTAGGTAGGCTCTAATCTCTACACAGTATTCTAGGGGAGGTCAAACCAGCATCCTGTATAACTGCAACATGACCATTGCTTATATTAAATGCTAATATCATTCAGATGAGAAACCTCCTCACACTAAAAATACATTCATTCAAACATGCAAATCTAACCTTTCCTCAGCTAACTCTTTCTTTAACTAATTCCAGAACACTAAAGTCAAAATTTACTGGGCGTCGTGAATATGTGTGACACAACGTTGCTAGTAATGAGATAATCACTTATGCTGCCCGAGTTAAATCAGGTCACAAGGAAAAATACAGGGCTTGCGTAACTTTTCAACTCATCAAGAGTTATGGGTGAAGGCAGGAAAATACACAGGAAATATGCTGATACTGCAGAGGATCTGTGCAGTTAAAAACTATAATCAGCATTTGCGGGATCACTGTTCAACTCATGTGTGCTGTCATAATTAGATGAGCAGCGTTTCCATTCTTCTAACTGGATAGCACAGGTCATAACCAACATCTGTACTTTAACTGATTCACAACAGTGCCAATCATTCCCTCAAAACTAATCAATAAGCTTTAAGACCTTGGCCCCAATATCCCCTTGTGCAATTGGCTCCTCAATTTCCTTACTTGCAGACCCGTCAGTTCAGGTTGGCAATATCATCTGCTCCACAATCTCCACCAGCACAGGTGCACCACAAGGCTGTGTGGTTAGCCCCCTGCTCTACCCACTTTATGACTGTGAAGCCAAGCACTTCCCCAATGCAATATTGAAGTTTGCTGTGACATCACTGTTGTATGCCGAATCAAAGGTGGTGATGAATAAGCATATAGGAGGGAAATTGATAATCCTGCTGAGTGGTGCCATAACAACAGCCTCTCACTCAATGTCGGCAAGACCAAGGAGCTGATTATTGAGGAAGAAACTGGAGGTCCATCAGCCAGTACTTATTGGGGGATCAGAGGTGCTGAGGGTGGGCATTTTAAATTCCTTGGTGTTATCACTTCGGAGGATCTGTCCAGCGTGTACATGAGTAAAAAAGCACAGCAGCACCTCTTCTTCCTCAGCCGTTTGTGAGGATTCAGCATAACATCTAAAACATTGACAAGCTTCTGTATTTGTGCTGTGGAGAGTATAATGACTGGTTGCATCACAGGCTGGTATGGATACACCAATGCCCTTGAATGGAAAATCCTACAAAATGTAGTGAATATGGCTCAGTCCATTACAAGCAAAGCCCTCCTCACCATTGAGCACATCATTAAAGACCCCCACCACCCTGGCCACGCTCTCTTCTCGCTGTTGCCATCAGGGAGAAGGTACAGGAGGCTCAGGACTCACACCACTACGTTCGGGAACAATTATCACCCCTCAACTATCAGAGCTTGAACTAGAGGGGATCATTTCATTCGCTCTACAATTGAACTGTTCCCACATCCTATGGACTCACTTTCAGGCTTTTCATCTCATATTCTTGATATTTATTTATCATTATTGTTTCCTTTTTTTCTTTTGTATTTGCACAATTTATGGTCTTGTGCACATTGGTTGGTTGTCCCGTTGGGTGCAGTCTTTCATCGATTCTACTATGTTTCCTGGATTTCCTGAATATATGTCATAAGGTGGTGGCTGGGAACAGACCCAAGTGCAAGACACAGACACTGAAGTACTAGGGACAGGACTAGGATACAGGGTGAGGTCTAGGACATGGACGCGAAAACCAGGAACCCAGAACAGGACCGGACAGGTGAGCTAGGAGCCCTGGCTTGGACTCAGAGCCAGAGACTGGATGAGGACCCAGAACCTGGGTCTTGCCCCTGGCTCGGACCCCAGAACTAGGCAAGGACATGACTTGGCGGGCAGGCAGGACGAGGCTGGAGTCTTCAGACTTGAGGCAAGGCTGGAGACTAGAGACTTGAGGCGAGGCTGGAGACCAGAGACCAGGGGCGAGGCTTGAGGCTTGGGGTCTTGAAGCTCCTTCTGGGCAGGGTGCGGTACTCCTGGGCAGGGCGCGGTACTCCTGGGCAGGGGACAGATCTCCACCCGACGGAGGCAAGGGACAGGAAGGGACAGAACCAATTGCAGGGTAACAGTAATCTGGCCTGGCTTACCCGACGGAGGCAAGGGACAGGTCCCATCGCAGGGTACTGGCAATCTGGCCTGGCTTACCCGATGGAGGCAAGGGACAGGAAGGGAGCTAGGTTCAGGGTGGCTCCAAGACAAGACTTCAGGTGAGACGAGGTGAGAGTTACCAGCAAGACAAGGCAAGGCTTCAGGTAATGCAATGTGAGACAAGAACTTCAGGCGATGCAAGAGTTACTGGCAAGACAAGGCAAGGCTTCAGGTAATGCAATGTGAGACAAGAACTTCAGGCGAGGCGAGAGTTACCGGCAAGACAAGGCAAGGCTTCAGGCAATGCACGGCGGGACAAGAATTTCAGGCGAGGCGAGAGTTACAGGCAAGGCAAGGCAAGGCAAGGCAAGGCTTCAGGCGAGGAAACAGAAGACAGGGGAAGGAATACAAGGAGTAAGGACAAGATCCAGCAGCCATGCCCTGGTTTCTGAAGATATTTATGCAGCCAGCCCCAATGAGAATCAGCTGCCTCAATTAGTGCTCAACAGGAACAGAAACAGGGTAGACAGGAAAACCTGGAGCAAGGGTCGATGGACCAGACCGTGGATCGGAATGAGGACTTCACAGACCAGACCATGACAATATACCTGCAAGAAAACGAATTGTAGGATTGTATATGGTGAAATGTATGTACTTTGATAATAAAGTTTCTTTGAACTTTGAGCTATCCAATTGCCTGTGTTTGGCCCATAATCCTCCAAGCCCCTCCCTCTCCATGTACCTATCCAAATGCCTCTTAAATGTTGCAACTGTACCCACCTCGACTACTTACTCTGGCTGCTCATTCCGAATGCTCACAACTCTGTGTCAATAAACCTCTCAAGTGCCTTTTAAACCTCTCTCCTCTTATCTTGTATCTGTGCCCTTTGGTTTTGGATGCCCACCCACCTTATCCATAGCCCTCACGATTTTATAAACTTCTTTAAGTCCTTCTGCGCGCCACAGAAAAAAAATCCAATGTGACCAACCTCGCCCTATAAGTCATGAAGAGCCTGTTACCATGCAAAATCTCCTTTCTGCACCCTTCCCAGCTTGATAATGTACTATAACAGGGTGATCAAAATTGTACACAGTACTCAATGTGTGGCCTCACCAACAGCACCATGTCTCTACTCCTGACCTTGAAGCCCTGACTGATGAAGGCCAACATGCTAAATGCCTTCTTCACTGCTCTGTCTATTTGTGTGGGTGCCTTCAGCAAACTGTGCATTTGTACTCCCAGGTTCCTCTGTTCCACAAAACTAGTCAGTGCCCTGCATTCTCTGTATAAGTTCTACCCTGATTTGACTGTCCAAAATGCATTACCTCCCACTGATTTAATGTGAAATCATTTCATTTGCCATTTTTCAGTCCATCTCCCCAACTGATGAAGGTCTCTTTGCAATTCATTTTAACCTGCTTCACTATATAATCAGCAAACTTACTAGTCATGCCATGTACTTTGATATCAAAATCATTTACATTATGAATAATAGATGTTTTAGAACCGACCCTAGGACCCTCCTGTTTTTATCTATCACTTTGTGGTTCTTCCTCCCCTCCCCCTACTTTCTTACTCTGACTCCTCATCTGTTTTCCCAATCCCAATGAAGGGTCTCAGCCCGAAACATTAACTGTACTCTTCTCTATAGTTGCTGTCTAGCTGGCTGAGTTCCTCCAGCAATTTTTTAAATGTTGCTTGGATTTCCAACATATGCAAATTTTCTCTTAAGGAAATAATGGGATAAATAAGGAACTGATATGGTGTGAAAGGTTTAAATTGTGGGGACAGATTATATAATCCAGGCTTTGACCATAGAGTTTCAAAGGCTCAGGGGCAATTTACCTGAGATATTTCAAATGAATAAAGGGATTATTAAACTGCTCTTGAGGCAGAGTTCAAAACAAAAGAGCTTAACCTTAAAATTGGGCCCAATTCTGAGGTAATGTTATATAACAGTTGTTGATGAAAAGTGCTGAAATTTGGAATGCTTTCTCTCAAAATGGCCTTATAGGCTAAGACCAGTTAAATATTTCAACATGTCTGATTGATTTTGGTTTACTTAAACCAAGGAAAATAAGACCATATAATATAGGAGCAGAAGTAGGCTATTCGGCCCAGTCAGTCCTCCGTCATTCAATCATGGGCTGATCCAATTCTTTCAGTCATCCCCACTCCCCTGCCTTCTCCCTTTGATGCCCTGGCTAATTAAGAAACCTATCTATTTCTGCCTTAAATGCAGCCAGTGACTTGGCCTCCACAGCTGCTCATGGCAACAAATTCCACAGATTTACCATCCTCTGACTAAAGTAATTTCTCTGCACCTCTGTTCTAAATGTACGTCCTTCAATCCTGAAGTCATGCCCTCTTGTCCTAGACTCCCCTACCATGGGAAATAACCTTGCCATATCTAATCTGTTCAGGCCTTTTAACGTTCGGAATGTTTCTATGAGATCTCCCCTCATTCTCCTGAGCTCCAGGGAATACAGTCCAAGAGCTGCCAGACAATCCTCATACAGTAACCCATTCATTCCTGGAATCATTCAAGTGAATTTTCTCTTAACCCGTTCCAATGTCAGTATCTCCTTTCTAAAATAAGGAGCCCAAAACTGCACACAATACTCCAAGTTTGGTCTCACGAGTGCCTTATAGAGTCTCAACATCACATCCCTGCTCTTACATTCTATGCCTCTAGAAATGAATGCCAACATTGCACCTTCTGCACCACCAACTCAACCTGGAGGTTAACCTTTAGGGCATCCTGCACAAGGACTCCCAAGTCCCTTTGCATCTCTGCAGTTTGAATTCTCTCCCCATCTAAAGAATAGTCTGCCCGTTTATTTCTTCCACCAAAGTGCATGACCATACACTTTCCAACATTGTATTTCATTTGCCACATCTTTGCCCATTCCCCTAAACTATCTAAGTTTCTCTGCAAGCTTTCTGTTTCCTCAACACTACCTGCTCCTCCACCTATCTTTGTATCGTTGGCAAATTTACCCAGAAATCCATTAATCCCATAGTCCAAATCATTGACATACATATTGCATAAAAAGCAGTGGTCCCAACACCGACCCCTGTGGTACTCCACTGCTAACTGGCAGCCAGCCAGAATGGATCCCTTTATTCCCACTCTGTTTTCTGCCGATCAGCCAATGCTCCACCCATGCTAGTAACTTACTTGTAATTCTATGGGCTCTATCTTGCTAAACAGCCTCATGTGCGGCACCCTGCCAAAGGCCTTCTGAAAATAGAAGTACACCACATCTAATGTGTATCTCCTTTGTCTACCCTGCTTGTAATTTCCTCAAAAAATAGTAGTAGGTTAGTCAGGCAGGATTTTCCTTTCAGGAAACCATGCTGGTTTTGGCTTATCTTGTCATGTGCCTCCAGGTACCCCGTAATCTCATCCCTAACAATCGATTCCAACAACTTCCCAACCACTGATGTTAGGCTAACAGGTCTAGTTTCCTTTCTGCTGCCTCCCACCCTTCTTAAATAGTGCAGTAACATTTGCAATTTTCCAGTCTCAGTGCAACAGAACTTGATAGGATGGGCAGGGTGGGTCAAAGGACCTGTTTCTGTACTCTATATGACTCTGAGAACTGTGCAGTTAAATGAAATGTCAGAACGGTCAGAGTGATCATTGAGGGACGAATGGCTTCTTCCTGATCCTGAGGTGATATTCTTGAACAACGATCCTTCAATTTACCGGAATGATAACTAGCATTCCTGAATGGAATCATCAGTAATTCCCATTTGCTCCCCTCCGTGACTGCATTTGCTAATAAAACCTCCAGTTTAATGCACTTCTTTGGCTGACTATCCTATAACAACTAGCTAAAAGGGAAAGAGCAGTAGATTAAGTGTACTCCAAATTTTCCACTAGCAATGACACCCATGTACAAACCACACAGAATTTCAGGGAAAGTTTAATATGAAACAGCATTAACCCATTCAGAGGAACATTTTTTGATCAACGTGGACTGTGCCACTGAACCATTCAGGAAAGAAATTTTTCCGAATGTGCTGAAAGTTCAATTAATCTTCTGGGGTCTTTTTTTGAGGATGTGGGTAGTCATATAGAGAAGGATTATATAGATGAAATACCATATTTCCAAGTTTTCTACTGATCCTGAACCAGTCAACAGGTAAGACTATGAGTATAGAGAACGATGCAAAGGGGTTTGTAGCAAGCTGAGTGAGTGTGTGACAACATGTGGTGCCCAAACCAGAAAGTTAGATTTTTAATAAAAAATGATGACATTGACTAGATAATGTTGATTAAACAGATCTTGGTGACCTTGTACACAACTCATGGAAATCCAGTACACAGGTATAGGAAGCCATTAGGAAGACAAATGGCATATTAGTCTTCACTATGAGAGGATTTGAGTACAGCTCTGTACGCTATGGAATTTGTACAGAGTTGGTCTCCTTACTCCAAAAGGGATATACTTGTCATAGAGGGAGTGCAGCAAAGGTACCTAGACAGGCTCTGGTACTGGTATGTTTGCTCTGAAAGGAGATATTAGGTAGATTGGGCCTTTATTCTCTTGGGTTGAAAAGAATAAAATTAAATCTTAATTGAAACATCAACTTCTTATAGAGCTTGTCTGAATGATTCCTCTGACTGAGGAATCTAAACTAGGGGGTCACTAGGGGGCCAATTTTTAAAGCTAAAGTGATGAGAACTTTCTGTATGCAGAGGGTGGTGAATCTTTAGTGATCTCTATCCTGGAGTGCTGTAGAGGCCCAGTTGCTGAGTTTAAACAAAGCTTGATAACATATGGATATTAAAGGGACCAAGTGATACACGGTAGTACTGAAAAATAGTGATGAGGTGAAAGGTTAAGCATGGTCTTGCTGAATAACCAAGGCTTGAAGGAGCAGATGACCATCTACTGCACCTATGTGTTACAATCATATAAACGTTAAAACTGAGAGGGCAGTTTTGATAAACTACTGCTTTCTGGAGGGAATCATTCAAATGCAACAGCTGGAAGTTCTGGCAGAAGTCATATTCCAAAAAGCTGATTTCTAAAATGAAAATAGAAAATCCTGGAAATATTAATCAAATCAGACAACATCTGAGGAAAGTGGGAAAAAATGTTACAGGTTGAAGACGGCTCTGATACCTCATATACCGTCTAGGTAGTCTCCAGCCCCTTGGAATGAACATAGAATTCTCTAACTTCCAGTAATTTCCTCCCCCTCCCTTCCTCTATCCCTATGACACTCTGCCCCCCCTCCCCCAGCTGCCTATCACCTTCTTCATGGTTCCACCTCCTTCTACTACCCATTGTGCTTTCCCCTATTCCTTCTTCACTTCCCTGCTTCCCCTCCCCCACCCCGTTATCTTTCCCCTTACTGGTTTTTCACCTGGAACCTACCAGCCTTCTCCTTCCCACCCTCCCCCCCCCCACCTTCTTTATAGGGCCTCTGCCCCTTCCCTCTACAGTCCTGATGAAGGGTTCCGGCCCGAAACGTTGACTGATCGTTTCCACGGATGCTGCCCGACCTGCTGAGTTCCTCCAGCGTGTTGTGAGTGTTGCTTTGACCCCAGCATCTGCAGAGTATTTTGTGATAAAAACTTAACCCTGTCTCTTTTTTCACAACTGCTACCTGACTTGCTGAATGTTTTGAATACTTTCTGTTTGTATTTCAGGTTTGCAGCATCTGCAGTGCTCCGATGTTCAATTACTAAGTGATTTTGTTTTCCAAACTAAAGATCGCCTCAAAACATACTAGGGATTGAACTGAGTCATGGGTCAAAGATGAATACAACAACAATCAGGCCGGGATCCTGTAGACAAAAACAAGTGAATGGACAGACAATAGCTATTCGTTTAGTTTATTAGCAGCATTACAGATACATCACACCAATTACTTCTTTAACTTCTGCCTTTTTTTGTTTTAGTGTGCTACATTAATAATTAAAGATCACAGTTAAGACATAGACAACAGCATATGATTAAATATTTCACATTAACTGTATATAGTTTGTAACAGCAGATAAATTACAAACTGATTTTATCCAGCATACTGCAGCTTAAAGTTTTTGACAGAAAATCAATGAATAAAAATGATAATCTACTTAAATGTTATATTTGAAACATGGGCATGATAATTAAAACAGTCCTACTTTAACATCACAGGCCTTAGAAACAGGTCTCACAGGTGAAGAACTGAAATAAAATGATTAAGGTTTTGAATCCCCATGTATTATAGTATAAAATCTAAACAATATTTCGAAATTTTTACACTTGTGCCATTTTAATTGTATTTATCTATATAAATATCACCCTTCAAAAGTCTGGTTTCTAATGTTTTAGACATGTGTCTGAATCTTCTGGCTATTTGCGCTAGAAAGTGCACAATGTGACTAAAACCAAAGTTTTGTACATTGTTATTGGTATATTATTGAGATAGCCTGTGTAATACGAACAAAATTGTCCTTTGTCAGTCAACAAAGAAATTCTACTGTACCAGCTGATATAAATTTCTAAACAATAGGTTAAACTGAAGACAGTGTAAACGGCTGTGGTAAAACACTTCTGACCTGGCCATCACACTCTTGATCTGTTACATATCCCCCACCCCATTCCACCCACCCATGTTATACACTCCAAATGATTTTGCTTTTTGTTAAAGTCAATGGAAGAAAAGTGGGCAGAGTATATATTTGAGTTGATATTTCAACCTCCAAGTTGGATTTTTCCAAGATTAACACTTGGTCCACAGAAAATTACTTCAAAGTAATCGTTATTAAAGTTGCCCTTTCTCTAAAACATGTCTGCACAATCACATTTATAACTATACTGACTGAAGAAACATATTTATTGGTGGAGTTACATTTTTTACTTAATGAAACATAGTTAACAAAATGATACTACAATATACAAAAATAAAAGCACTTTTGCAGAAATTAGAATACTACATTACATGAAATTACTTCAGAAGTAGTTACAAAACACTGAAAATACAGAACATTTGCTAAACATTGATTCACTGTGCTCCTAACACAACTACTTACAGTTCCATTCTGCACTTAAATTCTGCAGAAATTAACTTTTAATCTAATCCATTAAGCAGAAGCTTTAACATTAAACAGGTTTAATATGTTACAGACAACATTTGTTCAACATAGATTACTCAATGAAAACATCAACTTGACAAGGGTGCTTAAATTAACAAGATTTTTCAATGCTCATTATTTCTTAAACAGCTACAATTTCAACATGTTTAAGTTATAGATCCTTCTGCAGAAATGATATCTTAAGTAAGTTTGCACAGTCTATGATTCGTGATTGACCAAGGCCAAGTCAGATTTCCATTTGAATCTGGCTGGAACCAAAGATTCTGCAGGAACATCTGCTCCAGAAGGTGGGGAGAATGAGAAATTGCTTGCTACTTGAAGCACTCAGACTCAGAGAAACTACAAAAATAAAACTACAGTATTTTGTACAGTAAAGGTAGGGCTTTGGGTGCCTTTATTGGTCTCATTACTGGTTTAATATCACAGTGAAGCCTCCTGATTGGTTAGATGTCACAGTGAGGATCAGTACTATTTTCTTCTTAGGCAGTCCATTGGAATTGAGATGACCTAACCCTCTTACAGTGTTCTTCCACTAACTCCAACTCCATAAAAATTCACATCTCTTCGATTCTTTCCAGGTCTAAAATTTCCAATATCCTCATTCCTTCCATTTAGGCATCTATGCTTCCTGACTTAGCTTCTATCCAGCAGAGGCTGTCATGCACTGCCATACCAACTAAGCTCTGAGCTCTATAATCTCCTCCCCAAATCGCACTTACCTACTTCCCCTTTAAGTCGTCTCTCAAAACCTTCCTCTTCGACCAAATTTTTGGTCATGTGTTTGATATTAAAGTTACCATAGAAATGTAATTTTTGCTGTTATTTCCATTTCTACTGTTCTTCTGCTCTTGGATTTAATGTGACAGAGTCAACAAAAGATTCAAAGGCAGGTTTGATTAAACATTATTGAAAAGGAATTATAAGAGAGAAAAAACTCAAATAAAATGAAAGAAACTGGATTGCACAGGAAGCTAATTCTGAATGGGTTCATTTTAATCTTTAAGTTATATCCATATGGATTTTTGTAAGTATTAGCATTCTTTTAACATTGTCTAGTAAAAAAAATACTTTGAGAGGTCTTTTTCATTGATTGTGAAAAAGAATGGGTGCTTTTAATTATTCTGGCCTTATTTTGCATTTTGTTAAAGACAAAGGAAATAATTTGATGGAATATCATCATCCTTAAAAAAACAGTACAGTTCTTTGAAAGGGTTCAGCCACACAGATTGCACATTAACTCAACAAGCTGTGAAATGCAGATATCCTCTTATGCTTTTCCTCTAAAGTTCAGTCCTTTTGTTTATCTGGTGCTTTTAGTGCGATGCAACTCATTCACTAGTTAACCGCTTATACTGGAGGCACATTTTACTAGCTATTATGAGTAACTTCCTTTGGTTAAACCACAGGAAGCAGAAATGTGGAAATTACATTTTAATTGCATAAGGACATTTCCTAGACTGACACTTAAATACGTTGTTCTGCAAACTGGCAAAGACTTGATTCCTATGCTGTAAGCAACTGTAAAACAAACTGAGGGAAGAAAGTTAAATTGTAGTGGAAGGTGTTGATCTTTGCCGCAGTATTCCCTGCCGGATGACCCACCATGCAGATTTGGTCTGTCCAACAATTGGAATGGAGTGCAAAGAAAAGGACAACCACTGGTCATTATGAAGAGGAAATCAATGTAAGAGTTTTTTGAAGGTGCTCTTCAAAGAAAGAAAATGTCTATCAACTATAAGATTGTCAGAAAAATTGGAGATAAACTCCAGTTTCTTTTTGCATTTGCAGTATTATCTAAACTGTGTAAATCAATAGCATTAGAAAAACAGATTTTTAAAAGGTAACCATTATTCTGACATATTTTTAAACAACAGTGTCTGCATTTCTACCAAATGCAGAAAGTTTGGATATTCTTCACTTTACAATGGAAAATTATTTGGTGCAAACACAATGAAGTTCACTCAGGGAGCGATGCTCTGGCTACAGGTTTATTATTTAATTTATTTATTGAGATACAGCACAGAGTATGACTTTCCAGCAACCCCTGATTTAACCTCAGCCTAACCACAGGACGATTTACAATGACCAATGAACCTACCAACCCGTACGTCTTTGGACTGTGGGAGGAAACCGGAGCACCCACATGGTCACAGGGAGAACATACAAACTCCTTACAGATAGCAGTGGGAATAAGGGTGACCTGTTCTTTTCAAAGAGCATCTTAAGCAGCTTCTCTTCTTTTGAGTTTAGGAAGGGTGTCTAAATTATATTTTTGTCTTGGGTGCATACTGATGTTCCCTAAATTTGTGTCAGTAAATGCTAATTCAATTCAGAGTGACCACCATCTCATCCTACCATTTTCACTGCAATATCAAAGCTCCCAAGTTTTTGCTTAAACTGTTTAATTGGTTCCACTGGTACTGCTGATCCACATACAGAAACAGACCCCTGCCCCCCGTGCACAACTCAGAAACATCATTGAGGACTCAGACAACATCACAGAATGATCGCAGCACATTGAAGTTAAAGCATGAATTTGATGGCATCTTTCTCAATTTTTATAATGAATATAAAAATGAGCCCTTAAAGAAATGAACCAAATATAATTAGCCTGCTGCAGCCCGCTGTGAGATTTATCTCTCGAGTGAACTTAAAAAGTTGGAGAATGGTATTTTTGTTTGGCAGGTGGGACAAAGTGATGCGGAAGATTGGTTGGTCCCTCTCTTTCCTTCAGGAATTGGGATTTTCAAGGTATTAGCCACTTTCCTTTTCAATACCTTCTAACAGAACTGAAGTTTTATCTTATAACCCAGTGGTTAACAACATTGGATCATATATAAATGGAGAAGGAAATGCCAGTCACATCAAACAACTGCAGTACAAAGCAAAGATACTCTTGGTTTGTTGAATTGTTCTCTACGGCACAGATGTGATTTATATATTTTGTTATCTATGAATCATAAAATATTTCATTGTCTATTTGACTTAAAAGCATTCTGCAATCAAACTATAATTTTCCTTTTGTGGCTGTCTTCATATGGATTCCCACTTCCTCAGCAATGCATTGCAGTTGTTAATACAGCATGTACAACTCAGACACAAACACTGCAAACGCTGGGCACACTGTGTAGTCAGTGGTAACCCAACAATAACCGGTAAAAATAAAGCAATCCTCCCAGTAGGAATCTGCAGAAACTACGGGGAGTATTCTCAAGGCGAGGCTCTGTGCCTAATTAGGACTTTCTGTGACATAAGGACTACCATGTGTTGAAGATAGCCCTGTCCACCAAATGAAAAAAGGATTGACTGTCCAGTAAGAAACATTTCCAGACCTGTCAAAGTATAAAATCTTAAAAAAAAACTGAAAAGGTTCTGAGACATTCAAAAATGTTGAAATATTGTAAAAAGCAAAATTAAACTTAAATAGATTAGAAAATTAAAATAAACAATTTTAAACATTAAAAATTCTAAATTAAGACATTCGAGACTTTAAAAAAATCTGTAAAGATATGAGTATTTTAATTAACTATAAGTTTTTTTTTTAATTACTGGACTTTTACCTTAGGCTCATGTAGTTGGTTTCTTTTATTCAAATCAGTGGTGTCTCCTTGGACCTGGCACAGAGTTCTCTGTGATGTAAATGCTAGGTTTAGCCCAGTTTCCTCTCTCACAACAAACTCATGAGAAGTCCAGAATTGTAGTGCACTTGTTGGTTGGGCGGATCACTGACAGACCTTTAGACTTCTGTGTTTATAAAAGCATGTACAGAAATGCTGAAATTGTTATTTACACAGAGAACTGATGGTGAATGCCAACAGTTTCAGTGTCATTACATTGTAAGAGCAGAGCAATAATGTTCTAATTGTTGAGAAATGGTCAAATAATAACTGTGGTATTGTAACCATTTTCTCACTGGGTAGTGGGGAGTGTGATCTTACAACATCTGGGAACACCTCAGTATTCATTACAATTCATTGGTTTGTTGTAGGTCCACAGTTTCTTGCCTGGAACGTTCAATATTGTTAGCTATTGTTATTGAATTAATTCCATTTGGCTTTATTTAAGTGGCTCAAGTTTTGGAAAGCTAGTTCCTAATCTGAAGATATTTACTTCACTTAATTGCTCACTTTTTACTGAGCAGGTGGAGATTTATTGAAGTATTTATTCAGAAAAAGATGGGAACATGCTTAGGTCAGCAAAGTCCTCATTGTTGTAATTTCCAGTGCCCTGTGTTGGATCTCCAAGCATGGACAACATATCCTGCAAGTAGAAAACAATCACAGGCTTAGAGTTTTGGAAGAGTTACACCCTGTTGTAGAAAATGTAAATATCAAGCCTTATAACAATATTACCACCAAAAGAGACAAAGAATGGAACATGCAACAAATACATGATTATGTATATATGAATTAACATACATGCCAGCGCAATCAATGTTGTTTAAGAACTACTGCATTTTGTAAAGGATATAACAAGTTTGGACCTACACAGATATTAGAGGACCCTACCTCGTAGGGTCATCCTCAGCTTTGCACTGATTTGTACAGTGCACACACTGCAGAAGTATAAAAGGGAACAAAGGAATCTATGGGCTAAGAACATACACTGGGCCAGAACTTGCTACTTGAACCTGCATAGTTAAACACAGACCTACCTCCTCCAGATCTCCCGTTGTAAATTTGCTTCTTCATCTAAGATAGAAAGCCCCACGTGGCAGCAAGCCCCACGCAGTGCAATGCCACCAATGTGGGCAAGGGCGAACAAGCCGTGCCCATAGAAGGGGCAAAAAACACTGTAACAGTGGGCCAACTTATTTTTGCTGACAAACACCTAATCAGGATAACCCTGCTCACAAAAACTATGACTGTTGGCTAACCCATTATTACTGATAAAACACTGGCACTGCTGGCTAACCTGTTACTGATATACACTGTCACTGCTGGGTGACATATTACTGACAAATACAGTCACTGCTGGTCACCTGTGAGGGACAGACACTGTCACACTGGATAACCTGTTACTGACACTGTCAGTGCTGGATGACCTGTTACTAGCAAATACTGTCACTACTGGATAACATGTTACTTACACTGTCACCACTGGCTAACCTGTTACTGACAAACACTGTCACTGCTGGGTAACCTGTTACTGACAAACACTGTCAGTGCTGGGTAACCTGTTACTGACAAACACTGTCAGTGCTGGATAACCTGTTACTGACACTGTCACTGCTGGATAACCTGTTACTGACAAACACTGTCACTGCTGGATAACCTGTTACTACCAAACACTGTCAGAGCTAGATAACCTGTTACTGACAAACACTGTCACTGCTGGATAACCTGTTACTACCAAACACTGTCAGTGCTAGATAACCTGCTACTGACAAACACTGTCACTGCTGGGTAACCTGTTACTGACAAACACTGTCACTGCTGGATAACCTGTTACTACCAAACACTGTCAGTGCTAGATAACCTGCTACTGACAAACACTGTCACTGCTGGATAACCTGCTACTAACAAACACTGTCACTGCTGGGTAACCTGTTACTGACAAACACTGTCAGTGCTAGATAACCTGTTACTGACAAACATTGTCACTGCTGGGTAACCTGTTACTACCAAACACTGTCCGTGCTAGATAACCTGCTACTGACAAACACTGTCACTGCTGGGTAACCTGTTACTACCAAACACTGTCAGTGCTAGATAACCTGTTACTGACAAACACTGTCAGTGCTAGATAACCTGTTACTGACAAACACTGTCACTGCTGGGTAACCTGTTACTGACAAACACTGTCACTGCTGGATAACCTGCTACTGACAAACACTGTCACTGCTGGGTAACCTGTTACTGACAAACACTGTCACTGCTGGATAACCTGCTACTGACAAACACTGTCACTGCTGGGTAACCTGCTACTGACAAACACTGTCAGTGCTAGATAACCTGTTACTGACAAACACTGTCATTGCTGGGTAACCTGTTACTGACAAACACTGTCACTGCCGGGTAACCTGTTACTACCAAACACTGTCAGTGCTAGATAACCTGTTACTGACAAACACTGTCATTGCTGGGTAACCTGTTACTGACAAACACTGTCACTGCCGGGTAACCTGTTACTACCAAACACTGTCAGTGCTAGATAAACTGCTACTGACAAACACTGTCACTGCTGGGTAACCTGTTACTGACAAACACTGTCACCGCTGGATAACCTGTTACTACCAAACACAAACAGGAATTTGACTGGTTTTGAACGTCCCTGAAGTTCAGAAATACCCAAAGTAATCACAAGTATTAAAGATCAATAGAAGAAATACTGTATACAGCTTAAAATGAGTAAAAACATAAAAACAAAACAATAAAACTCAAACAATTAAAAATATTAAGCTAACTTAACTAATTAAACCATGTACCCTGGTTTCTACTTACAAAGGTCTTCTGCAGCTATTGTTTTCAATCCAAATGAGTGAGCCTGTGATTCTCTCACCAGGTCCAAACTACCGTAAGCTCCAGGCACATTCAACAGTACAAGATCATACTGGGCCACTAGACTTCACAATGAGTCGAATACCAGAGCTCAAAGAATAACTACTGCAAGGAGCCAGCAAATTTTGAATATACTGTTTTCAAATGGGAATGACTGACTTGGTGGCACTTTCTCAGAGAAATGCTGGCAGTTCATTGCCGACACCAACATTTCTCAGTAATTTCTGGTCATTTCATTCATCGTCTCTGGAGGAAGAGAGTGCAGATCATCCTACCAGGGCAGTGGGTGAGACAGCTGGCTATCCCGGGTTTAGCATCAAGGAATTAAGCTGGTTAATTTGAAGGATTATCAGTTGGAGAGATATTTCAGAAGCAGCTAGATGAGCATTTGAACTCCTCAGGTATATGCAGCTATGGACTGAGTGCTGGAAAAGAACCTAAATACAGACGGATGGATGGATGGCTTGGCCAGATTTGTCCAGGAATCTGTTTAGAGCTGCATGATTCAATAATTGAACCAGACTCACTGTAGCCATTATTCCAAATAACAAAAAAAAAGTTTTCTAGCTGTACCTGGACAGAAACTAAAATTGGTGAGCCCAGTTCCACACTTCAGCAAAATAGAACAGACTATTACATTTCAGATATTTTAGAAGATTCGTAGAATGGTATTGGATTGTTTGCTCAGCTATTTAACAATGCAGTTTATTCTTGTGTTTGATGCCTCTTACAAAGGTAAATTGTGAAAGGTCAATAGATCTGCAGCATTATGCAGGCAATAACTTTCAAATCTATGCCTTAGCATCTTAGATTGTAATGCTCCTGCTTGCTAGTTTAATAATCATTTGTCTCTTTGACCTGCTCTGTCTCTTACAGCTGATCTTCCACCTCAGTGCCATTTTCCTGTATCAACTCCATACCAGCTGATTTCCTTCAGATTCTGAATTCCCAATAACTAAACCCTCTGGGGTAGAAGTTTCCAAAGACTCTCTACTGGTTGAAGAAATTTCTCTTCTTTTCAGTCTTAACAGTGCACCTGTTCCTCAGCTAGGGTAAATTTCCTCTTAGCAAGTAGCCCATCCAGCCATGTAAAATGTTGTTCCTTTGAGTTTCTGATTCTTCTGAACTCACCAGTTTATGGGCTAGTGTACGTAAGCCTGCCGTCCGAGGAAGCAGTCTGCTGAGTTAGTGTACTTCTTTACATTCTGTAACTCTGGAGTGGGGTGCATCTTGAGCTGTTACATGCATTTATAACTGATATCAACAGATTTTGTAATCCAGGGATGTTGTGGCATTTGATGACTGGATGGGACATGGTATTGGGCACAGAAGGTACAAGTTCGAGGGTCTGTGTTACTAACTCCAGATTGTTATACATTTTTTTAAAAAAGTTTGTTTTCAGGATGTGGGAATCACTAGCAATTCTTGCATTTACTGCTTGTCCCCACTGTGACTTGCTTGGCCACAATAGAGGATGGTTCAGAGCGAACTACACAAGACTAAAGTTAAAATGAAGATACAGATTTTGTGACCCTCAGTGTTTCAACTAGATCGTTATGACAATGTCAGAATGCCATGTTTGAAACAAAAGAATTAATATGCATTCCCTAACATTCATGTCGGGATTTTAATGTGTAGCCTCCGTGTTATTAATCTGGGTCAACTGATTATTAATCCAGAAATTTCCCTATGTTTTGTTTGTCCTGAGAAAAACGCGCCATGATATTTCCTGAGACCATATATGTCATTTTATGTTTCAATACCCATAAGATTTGCAGACATACAGTTTCTCTGGAATCCATTCTTAACCTGTGGTCAATGCTGAATGACACTGTGCATTTGTTCAGTTCAATTGTCCACTTAGATTTAATAAACTGAAAACTCACAGACTGATTACTATTTATATAAATCAGGATAGTACCAGTGCATAGAACAAAAATGTTTTTAAATATGAAGCTAATGGTTTGTGGTGTGGCTGAAGGTAATTATGTCATATCAGTGCAGTTTTAATTTAATCAGATTAATTTGTCAAATTATGTTTGTGAATGAATTCCAAATGGCTGTAAGCATCTGAGTGTGTTCTCATGAGCAGCTGTGAAGTATTTGAGATCATAGTCACAGACTAGCACTGTGCAAACCCATTTAATTGGTTCTTCTCACCTGAAAGACCTCAGGTTGTGCTTGTTGTTGGTGTGTGTGCTGCTCGTTGGCTTGTTGATTGTGATGCTGGGCTTGCCACTGAGACCATACCGCTGAGCCTTCCGAGGATCTGCCCTGGAACTGCCCGCTACTTTGTCCACTCTCAGCTGTGGGTAGGATTTCAATACATAAAAACATCAAGTTACTTCTAGTCAAAGTACAGTATTATGCAGTTGACAAAGATACAGTTTGTTACAAAACCAAAGCGGGACAAGCCAGACATTTTAGTGAGCAGAAAAGGAAGTGACTTTTACTGATATTTTTAGAAGATTAATGCAGATATCATAATATTGATTGCAGTACATAAAAGTCAATACTGAGGAAAAGGTAGAAAAAGACATGGGAATGGTATCCATATTTTCTACTGAAACTCAGGAGCTAAGGAAAAAGGCCATTGACAAATGGAAGGTAAATGGAAGAGTGCCCGGAAGCAATACCTACTTGAACGCATTTTCAACAGGAGTGACAGGATAGACTTCATCATGAGTTGAAGTCTTCTTTTTCATAGTTTAACCCTGTCCTAATTTCATTGTTTAGTTTGGCAGGACAACTTAAACAAGCATATTATTGAAATGGTGAGAGATCACAGAGCTCAAGATGCAGAGGGATCTGTTGTTCAAGTGTATGATTCGCAGAGGGCAGTATGCTAGTGCAGCAAATAATTAGAAAAGCTGCCCAATGTTATGGTATATTGCTTGAATGTAAGTACAGGGAGAATATAATTCAGGGGCTCATTGTTGAGATTACACCTGGAAGATAGTGTACAGTATTGGTCTATTTATTTAAAGAAGGATGTTACACTTCCGGACAAGATGGTGTCAGTGAACAACAATTCCTCAGGTGACATCTTCCAGATAGCCAATCTCTACCATTATATTACTTTCTTCACATCTTCTGCTTGTTCTTTTTGTCTTTATTATGTTACGACAACTGTTAAGAGCCTGTGACGTGCAGTTTGGAATTCAATCGAATGATCTAGTGATTTGCTGTGTCCGGAGAGGACTGAGAACCCAAGCTGCCTCATGGAAAAGACCAGGGATCACGAACTGCCTCATCGAAAAGACCAGGGATCACGAACTGCCTCATGGAAAAGGCCAGGGATCAGGAGCTGCCTCAGGGAAAAGACCAGGGATCACGAACTGCCTCATGGAAAAGGCCAGGGATCAGGAGCTGCCTCATGGAAAAGGCCAGGGATCACGAACTGCCTCATGGAAAAGACCAGGGATCACGAACTGCCTCATCGAAAAGACCAGGGATCACGAACTGCCTCATGGAAAAGGCCAGGGATCAGGAGCTGCCTCATGGAAAAGACCAGGGATCACGAACTGCCTCATCGAAAAGACCAGGGATCAGGAGCTGCCTCATGGAAAAGGCCAGGGATCAGGAGCTGCCTCATGGAAAAGACCAGGGATCACGAACTGCCTCATCGAAAAGACCAGGGATCACGAACTGCCTCATGGAAAAGGCCAGGGATCAGGAGCTGCCTCATGGAAAAGACCAGGGATCACGAACTGCGTCATCGAAAAGACCAGGGATCACGAACTGCCTCATGGAAAAGGCCAGGGATCAGGAGCTGCCTCATGGAAAAGGTCAGGGATCACAAACTGCCTCATGGAAAAGGCCAGGGATCACAAACTGCACCATTCTGAAGCACTGAGGAAGACTGTAGCATTGAAACAAATACGAAGGAGGTCAACGGTTGTTCTCAATGAAGGCCATCAGTAGCTGGATCTGTTAGTTTTCTGTGTGTGAGAGAGGGGGTTGGGGGCTTTGATGCTATTGTCACTGTTCTTTTCTGTGAGGGAAGGGGGTTGGGGTTTGATGTTATTGTCGCTGTTTTTATGAGGGAGGGGGTTGGCGGTTTGACATAATCATCGCTGTTTTTTCTGGAAGGGAGGGTGTTGGGGGTTTGGGGTTTTTGATGTTCCAGCTGCCGTTTTCTATGTTGGCGATCTATTAGTTTTTATGTGAGGGAGGGGGCGGGGGGGGGTTTTGGGGCTTGCAAGTTTTGTTTTTTTTCTTATGCCAGGAGTGGGGCGGGGGAGGAAGTTGATGTCTTTCTTTCAACAATTCCCACAGCTTTTCTGTATTTCATGACTATCTGGAAAAGACATATATCAGAGTTGTACTGTACATGAGTATTCTTGACTATAACATGAACCTTTGGTCCTTTGAAGAGTTTGGAGACAGTTCAGAGATTTACTAGACTATCCCTGGAATGAGTGGTTTGATAGATAAGGTGTGCATCTACTATAGTTTACGTGACCATCAAGGACTTAAATGAAACATACAAGATCTTAAAAGGTTTTGATAAAGCCAAAGCACAGATTACAGAACTAGGAATCACTATTATGGAGGGATATAGTCCAGGTGCAGGTCAGTGGGACTAGGCAGAAAAATGGTTCGGCACAGCCAAGAAGGGCCAAAAGGCCTGTTTCTGTGCTGTAATGTTCTATGGTTCTATGGTTCGATTTAAAACTGAAGGATTTAGAACAGAGATGAGGTGATTTTTGTTTGCTCTCAATAGATTCTCAGACCTCTGGAGCTTCGCAAATTAATGATGCAGGTACCTATTGTACATCAGTAATTTACAATTTGCACTTCTCAGCTGTAATGTCTTCTCCTTTAAATTAATATGCTAATCTGTCTGGTACAAATAGACATACAAACTAGGACTAGGAGTAGGCCATTTGAATCTTTGAAACTGATTTGCCGTTTAAGAAGGTTACAAATTTACTGACTGACCTGAACCCTCCATTCCCATCTGCATATCATATCCTTTCACCCTTTACTTATCAAAAAATTTAATTTGTTCCACCTCAAAACTACTAGCTGAACTTAACATGTCTGAAACTTTAATTTCATAGTCCACACCATCGTTGATAAATATCAACTAAGGAACTTGCCTTTTATCTGCATGTATATAACATATAACTTTGGATCATTTTTTTGGTCTCTGTTTCAGCAATTCTATTTTAAATCCCTCCTTGGCCTCACATCTTCTCCCTCTCTGTGAATTCTTTCCTAACCGAGGACCCTCAGATATCTCTGCAGACCTCTGAGTCTCACCAATTATACATCCCAATTCTCAGTGCTTCTCTATCATCTCTTCAAGTGTCTCACTTTTAACTCAGCAATTACTCAATATATTTCCCAATGCATTTAAGCTGCACCTTCAAAACAAAACCTTCTATGAAATGCCGCGGGCATTTTACTCGCTTAAAGATGCAAGTTGTTGTTTTTCAGTGCTGATCGATGGCCACAAATGAATTCACAGAGCTTTATAAAGTTTATGACATTGAGGCCATTCTGACCATTATATAAGTACTGATATTGAAGCGCTATCCAGTTTCATCCTACCGTCCAATGGCAGGGCCCTAGCCCTGCAAGTCACAGCCCCTGAAAATATATCCAAATGTGAAAGGTTTTCTACCTCTACCTCCTCTGCGTAAGTTGCCTCTTCTCCAATCTAATCCTTCTAGTAGTTTGAATGTGTGGCTCCTGGTCTTTGACCCGGCCATTTTGTTAACATCAGTTAGGTCTGCCCTCAGCCTCCTCTGTTTAGAGGAAGTGACTGCAGCTTATCTGTAAGGTCACACGACACAGAAACAAGCCCTTCAGCCCACATAAACCATCTGGCAGCCATCTGTAGTATTCTACATAACCACTAGTTTATTCTTGGGCAGTTTGCCTATCAACTGTTTAATTTTCTAATGTGCAATATGAGGGGTGACTGATAAGTTTGCGGCCTAAGGCAGAAGGAGTCAATTTTAGAAAACCTGGCACATTTATTTTTCCTACATTTACACACTTAGTCCAGTGGTGGTGGAGCAAACGGATCCCTTCTTTGTAGAAGTCGGCGCTTTGGACCTCTAGAAGTGGTCCATAACAGGGGTGATTGATAAGTTCATGGCCTAAAGTAGAAGGAGATGAGGAGAAACATCAAACTTTCTGCATTTTCACTCAAAGAGTTGAACTGCACGTGCATGTAACAAGAGCTGTATAACTCATCTCCTTCTACCTTAGGCCACGAACTTATCAATCACCCCTGCTGTGGACCACCTGGAGGTCCAAGACGCTCTCGTTACATGCACAAGCAGTTCAACTCTTTGAGTGATAATGCAGAAAATTTGAAGTTAATAACTCATCTCCTTCTACCTTAGGCCACAAACTTATCAATCACCCCTCGTACTTCACGCATTTGTATATAATTCAGCATAATATTCTTAGAATATACTTTGTAAGAAAATAGGAACAGGAATAGGCCACTCAGCCTGCTCCAGGGCTTCGACGACTCCTCTGTGTCAGTTCCCCTGAGGCTTCAATTTCCCAATCACTATTGCTAACAAGGTGTTTGAAAAACTGAACTGAAAAACTTAAGTTATGTGGACCAGACAGACTATACCGCAGGGTTCTGAAAGAGTAGTAAAGAGATAGTGGAGGCATTGGTAGCGATCTTTCAAGATTTTCTAGATTCTAGGTTCCAGACAACTGGAAGATTGCAATGTCACTACACTCTTTAAGGAGTGAGGGAGGCAAAAGACAGGAAATTATAGGTCAGTCAGCTGACAGTGGTTGGCAAAATGTCAGACTCTAGTGTTATTAATGATGTGGTTTCAGGGCTACTTGGAGGCAAATGGTAAAACAGGTAAGAATAGTTTTCTTCGGGGAAGTTTTGTCTGAGAAACTTATTGGGATTCTTTGAGGAAATAACAGGCAGGCTAGACAAAGGAGAGTCAGTAAATGTTGTTTTCTTGGATTTTCAGAGGCCTCTGACAAGGTGCTGTATATGAGACTTTAAAATAAGACAGGAGCCCATGGTATTACAGGAAAGATACTAGCATGGATAGAAGATTGACTGATGAGTAGATGGCAACGAGTGGGGATAAAGGGTACCTTTTCTAGCTAGTTGTAGATGTCTAGTCGTGTTCTGTGGGGGTCAGCGTTGGCTCCGCTACGTTTCACATTATATGTTAATAAGCCTGATGATGGACTTGTGTTTTTGGCCAAGTTTGTGGATGATTCAAAGATAGCAGAAGGGGTAGGTAGTGTTGAGGAAACAGGGAATATACAGGAGGACTTGGGCAGATCAGGAGAATGGGCAAAGAACTGACAGATAGAATACAGTGTAGGAAAATGTATGGTCATGCACTTTGTAGAAGGAATAAAGTCCAAGACTATTTTCTGAACAGGGAGCAAATTCAGAAATCAGAGGAGCAAAGGGACTTGAAAGTCCTAGTGCAGGATTCCCTAAAATTTAGGTAATCTTACTTACTGAGAGAATCCTCCTCCATGACCTAACTGCAGTTTACATAACGCCAAATGCAAATGTTAAGCAACACTCAATGTATTGAGTGCCATGGTAAGCAAACAAGAAACAGCCTACCCCAACACTGTAAATGTAAGATTTTTACTCCTCATGTATGTGAAGGATGTAAGAAATAAAATCAACTCAATTCACCTTTGACATAAATGTCCTGGGACCTCAATCAGGCTTGTTTGAAGAAATCTTGCCTAATTATCATCAGCATGTCACCTGCAGCACCAGGGGTCCCAACACACTTGACCACTGCTACACTACCATCAAGAATACCTACCATTCCACCCGTAGACCACGTTTTGGGAAATCTTATCATATGGCTGCCTCCCCCTACCTGCATTTAGGTAGAGGTTAAAGAGCAAGGCACTTGAGGTAAGGTCAATGAAGAGGTAGTTACAGAAGGCTGAGAAGCAGCTATAGGACTGCTTCAATTCGGTGGACTGGATGATGTTCAGGGACTCATCAGAAGCCCTAAACGAACATGCCATGGTAGCCATGGGCTTTATAAAGACACTTGTGGATGAGTATATCCCCATAGAATCACTCAGAGTCTTCCCCACCCAGAAGCACTGGTTGAACCAACAGATCCGCAAACTGCTGAGGGCTAGAGCAGTGGGGTTCAAATCTGGCAACCCAGGAAAGTACAAGAAGTCCAGGTAGGACCTCCAGAAAGCCATCTCATATGTGCAGTGGCAATTCTGGACCAAATTTGAAACTTAGGAAGAGGCTTGACAGCTGTGGCAGGGCTTGAACACCATCACCTCCTACAAAGCCACATAAATGACAAAAAGCTTTTGCTTCCAGATGAGCTTAATGCCTTTTATACTCACTTTGACTGACAGAACAAGAAAGCACCTTGAAGCTGGGTGGAGCTAAGGAACTAATGGCACCTAATGGCAACTCCTTTGTTTGCATCTTCGGAAACAGCTCTATTTCCATCTTTAATATCTCTATTTTTCCCTTTCAGGGTTCTTTTGAAGACCCTGACCTGGAGTTACACACTGACTTCAATTCTTTGCGGGAATGGGACCCACTCTTGGGGTCTCGTGAATGACCTTTATTTGAGATTACAAGGACACGGCCGAAAACATCAGCTCGCCTTCGGAGTTCCGGGACTTCGTGGCTCTGGAGGCGGGCATACTCGTGGTCGGTGACTCTGCAGGGAATCGGTGTGTCGTGGGAGTCGAAAGATCGAAAGCAGCAAGCTGGCTGCTGGCTGTGTGTCCAGAGACCCGAGTTCTTTGGGCACACAGCTCGGAAAAGTGATGCAACGGACTTTTAACATCGTACATCAGCGGATCGTTTGCTATGTGTCCTCTCTCGCTGTGAAACAGAGATACCTCTTTTTCCATTATTAGGGAGAGAGAGAGCCTATAGTATGTTGAATTACCAGGTGAATGAGTAGTCTTTGGGGTTCTGCAAGTCTGTGTCTTTATTGATGCTTCTCTCACGCTTGAGTGCTTGGTGGGGGGCGCCGATGCTTTTCTTGCTTGTGGTGGGGGGGGATTGTTGCTTGCTGCTGCTTACATATGAGAGGGGGTGCTGGGGGGGGGCTTTGGGGTTCTAACATTTAACAGTCATTCATTCTTTGGGGCACTCTCTGTTTTCGCGGATGGTTGTGAAGAAACAGCATTTCAGGGTGTATATTGTATACATTTCTCTGACATTAAATGTACCTTTGAAATCTTTGAAACAAACTCCCAAAGTCTGTGATTTTAGTCTCTGAGGCTGATGTGACAGCATCCTTCAGGAGCATGAACCCCAGAAAGCATCTGGTGTAAGTACTAAAGGCCTGTGCTAAACAACTGGCGAGAATGATATTTATAGCCTTGTGCTTTGGCAGTCTGAGCTACCCGTCTGCTTCAAGCAGGCTTCAATCATACCAGTGCCC